>NC_047130.1:15552295-15860069 GCF_009829125.3 Periophthalmus magnuspinnatus
TTTCCTCACTGTGGGACTTATAAAGGCATATCTTATCTTATCCCTGTACTTCAGACCTGTGCAGTGTTCACAGAGCATCTGTGTGAGGAAACATGAGTTAGAAGTGTGTAAATGTTTGAGGCCTACACTGGCAGCTGCTCCTCCTCCTGTTTGAGGCGCTGTTCCTCTGGCTCCTCTTTATTCTGTTGAGTCTCTGGGATTTCCTGGTTCAGACCTGAGCCAGAACTGCGGGAGGGCATCTGGACACCTGCAGGAGAGAACAGGACACTACATGTCAAACAGACTACACATTTTAGATGAGACTTATGTTGTGTTAGCACCTCCTGTCCCATTTTTAGTTGTACTGCAGCCTTTTAGGTGCTGTGCTCAGTGTTGATGAGCGGGTGAGAGTAAGAGCACTCTGTAAGACAATCGTTCTTATTGTAGTGAGTGAGATGGAGGTAGAGAGCCGCAGGTCCAGAGCAGAGCTGTGTCTTTAGATGCAGGAGTGGGGAGTTAGATGGAGATAATCATGCAGTAGTTTCCTCTCAGAAACTCAACTACGGAGTTTCTGCTTAGACTTCTGCGAGTGCTTCTTTTTATAATGTGAGTTACAAACATCCTCAAAGCAAAGGGCCTCACAGTCTCTGCTGAATCACCCAAACTGTCACACTACTTTCTACAAGTGTCTTCACAAAACTATAATTCAGAGATCAAAAACTATTGAGACAATATGTGATTTTGAACAATAATCTTCTTAAATGTTTCAGTTTGGTCTTGTTCTTCTGATGAACCTGAGGTCATTCAGGAGGTTTGTTTTAACCAGTGTGGGACAAAAGAAGGGCCTTCACTGCAGCGTCAGACTGACTAAACTCATCTTTAACTGTTTGAGACTGGTCCCTATGTAGCTGCCGTACTACACTAGTCTGACCACTAGAGAGCAGTACACTGAGGGAGTTGGTAAAAGTCGGTTTAAATGAGCTCCTGTGACGCTGCGAGTGGAATAAACTCAGTCCGTGAAAAATTACATCGTGTCCTGCTTCATATCATGACAAAAATGGAAAATTCTACATTTTTTCTAAAGTGTGTGTGTGAGGAGAGACTGACCCGAGCTGAGGCCCAGAGCCTCCAGCAGCTCCTGGTTCCTCTGGTTCTCCTCTTTGGAGCGACACAGTTCCTCCTCATACTCCGCTATCGTTCTTTCAAACAGCGCAAATATGTCTTCAGCTGCCGCAGTCAGCCGCTCCTTCACCAGAGCTCTCAGAGTGCGGCTTTTACACATTTTCACTCAGTGTTTTTAGCTTTAGCTCCGAGCTAACCACCACGAGACACACCGGAACAAAGGCTATTGTTTTTCTTCTTCTTCTTCTTCTTCAGTTCTGGCAGACGCCACCGAGGCGCTCTGCTGCCTCCGTCTGATTATCTGAGGATTTACATCATGTTCATAAATACTACAGTGAGCACAAAGGCCACGAGCTTCGAGCTCCATAAATAAACCCTGGTGTGCGCCATTGTCATAAATAGCGCTCTATGAACAGTCCTGAGTTAGACAGAACTGAGGAGAAAGAGCTGGTGTTCCTCACGGCTCCTTTAGGAGAGGAACCATTCATGTTATTAATACGTTTCTTTAGACGGTTTGTCTTATTTAATGAACAACAGCCAAAGTCAATGACCAATCTGTGGCGGCTGTAAGTATAACTCGCGCATGCGCAAAACAGCTATTCCGGTGTGTCTCGTGGTGGTTAGCTCGGAGCTAAAGCTAAAAACACTGAGTGAAAATGTGTAAAAGCCGCACTCTGAGAGCTCTGGTGAAGGAGCGGCTGACTGCGGCAGCTGAAGACATATTTGCGCTGTTTGAAAGAACGATAGCGGAGTATGAGGAGGAACTGTGTCGCTCCAAAGAGGAGAACCAGAGGAACCAGGAGCTGCTGGAGGCTCTGGGGCCAGGAGGCCTCCTCAGGGCGGGTCAGTCTCTTCACTGTGAAGGTTACTTTATAAAGACTAAACCTGCGCTGACAGAAAAGTGAAGGAACCGGGACTTTGTTAAAAACTCTGCATTTTGTCCAGGGACGGGCGTCCCCCTGTTGGTCAGAGATAAAACTGCAGCGGCCGCTTCCATGGAGACAGTTAATTTCATAAACATGTGATTTGCAGATGTTATTTACAGCTGATATTAGGCTTCAGTGACATTGACAGTATTTTATGATCATTTAAATACAGTTATCTGAAACTTTTATTTTTTAAATAATTTTCTTTAATGTAAAATTATAGCTCAGTTTTCTCACACAACAAAAGCCTCATCTAAAATGTGTAGTTTCTTTCAAGTGTAGTTTCCCCTTCTCTCTTACAGCTGTCCAGATGCCCTACCTGAGTCCTCGTCCAGGTCTGAACCAGGAAGTCCAAGAGACTCCACAGATTAAAGAGGAGCCAGAGGAACAGCTCCTCAAACAGGAGGAGGAGCAGCTGCCGGTGTAGGCCTCAAGCATTTACACACTTCCACTGTTACTGACAAATGTCGCAAATAACCCAAGTTAAAGAGGGGCTATCCTGCAAAATCAACTTTTTGGAGCTTTGTCCCATGTCATAATGTTGTTCCCTCATCAAAAACATGTCTGAAGAGGTTTAGATGTCAACCATGTTTGATTAATGTTTGATCTGCCCCAGACACTCTTCAAACCCTCCTTACGTTAACAGTAAGGGCAGCGAGAGGAGGGGGACTCAGAGCGATAAAACAACATAGAAACTAATTCATTAATTTTATACATTGTTTGGTGAATATAATAAAAGAAAGAAGACCTTAGAAACCCAGCCTCTTTAAAGCTCGAGTACTGGATTTTTCTGTCACAGATGTATTAAAATCTAAGGCCCTGTCCCAATCCCCACACAACGCACAAGCACACAGGGGGAAAAAAAATGAGAACTGGGTCAGTCCACACTTCAGATGACTGGCATACTGAACGTGGTTAGGTCTCTGCTCTGGTATCGGTTGATTTCGGGTTGACAGATACTTAAAGCCATAGTATGGAACTGAAAAAGCTGTCTCGGTGCGTCGTTACACCTAATTATACTATGGGAGACGACTAATTGCCAGACTGAATCCACTGGTCCATATTCACCTGCTGCCATTGAGACATAGATCTGAGTGTCATCTGCATAGTTGTGTTAGGACATATTATTGTAGTAGATGTATGTAGATATTGAACAAAAGGGATCCCAGAGTTGACCCCTGGGGTACCCCACAGGTCATGTGATTTGAGACGATGACCAATTTCAACAAAATAATCCCTGTCCTTATCAGGAGAAAGTTGGTTAGTAAATATGTTAAAAGACATATCTGAGATGGGCCAGTAATTTTTCTGTACTGTGGCATCAGGACTGCTCTTCTCTTTAGTTCCAGGAATGTTCCTGATTGAATCGACATGTTAGTTGTTGAACTAATTTGGTTTATTTAACATAGATAAATCTGTTTTACCTAGATAACCTTTGCTGTGTCCTATATGGAACTATTCTGATAGTGTTTTTGATTTTCAGGTGTGCCCCTGAGTCCAGTACTGCATGTGTGAAGACAGAAAAGTCCTCACTGCTTCAACAAAGACAACCTGAACCCAGAGAGGAAACACACGGAGAGGACATCAGTACAGAGCCACATTTACACTCAGAGACTGAGGGACACACGGAGCAATGCTCTTACACTGACAATGATGAAGACTGGACAGGTATTTTCAGCTGTTCAGATGATGAAGACCAATACAACCAAGTCCAAGACCTGTCAGGAATAGTCGAAGGAGCTGAGGCCAACCAACACCAGTGCTCTGTTTGTAAAAGCACATTTGGGAGGAAAGACATTTTACAGAGACACATGAGAGTTCACCCAGAAACAGCTGAAGAAGCTGAGTGGAGGAAACACCAGTGTCCTGTTTGTAATAAGAGATATGTGTCCAAACAGAATTTAGAATCACACTTTAGAATACACACAGGAGAGCGACCTTACAGCTGTTCAGTTTGTAATAAAACATTCATCAGAGCCTGTAATTTATATGGACACAAAAAAATACACAACAAAGAAAAAACATTTAGCTGTTTAATCTGTAAGAAAAAATTCTCCCACAAATATAGTCTGGATGCACATGAAAGAATACACACAGGGGAAAGACCTTACAGCTGTTCAGTCTGTGAGAAGTCATTTAAACAACTGTCTGCACTAAAATACCACAGACTAACACACACAGATGAGAGACCTTTCAGCTGTTCAGTTTGTCAAAAAGGGTTTATTCATAGTGGAGCTCTAAACCGCCATATGATGACACACACAGGAGAAAGACCTTATAGCTGTTCAGTCTGTGAGAAAACATTTGCTCGTAAACATAATCTAGATGCACATAAACGTGCACATATAGACAAAGCACAGGCAGCTGTCGACCTGTAAAAAAAACTAAAAACAAAATGCCCACATCTTGGAGCATTTCAATTCAAGTTTATTTCTACAGCACATTTAAAACCACTCCAGCTGACCTAAGTGCTTCACATAAAAGTAAAAAATAGATAAATAACAAATATACAGATGACGCAATGCACAGGAAAAGAACAATAAAACACCTGTATATCCTGTGTGATATTAAATGCCAGGGAGAAGAAGTGGGTGCTCAGTCTAGTCTTAAACTGCTCTACAGAGGAGCATTTGACAGGCGGCGCTATTACATAGTAACAGAGTAGTAAAGGCTCTGTCACCACTGGTCTTTGGGCACAGCAGCAGGAGCTAACTTCTGACCTCAGAGCTCTGGGTGGAGTATAGGACTGCAGTAACTCCCTCAGATAAAGAGGACCCACAGAGTGCACACGTTCAAAGAGGACCCATAGAGTGCACACGTTCAAAGAGGACCTACAGAGTGCATGCGTTTAAAGACAATAAGATTTTGAATATGACATGAAACAGTAGCCAGGGCAGATTCACAGCACAAGCCTCATGTGCTCTCTGGTTCTAATTTACCCTTTTTTTCCTCTGTGGAGCAGTTTGTAAAATGTTCAGCCCAAAGTAGAGGGTCTGAGCACAGTGTTTGCAGTGTGTTAAAGGCGGAGATCACATAATAAATATTTGATTGCATTGAACCCTGCAGCCTCCTATTGCACTGCATCTGAATATAATCATAGTATTTAAGACCAATAGTTTACAACAATAGTTATCAATATAAATAAATGAGTCATATATTTCCATTCATGTGTAACTATAGCAACGCACTCACATACATTTATGCAGTGGTGGAAGGTAAGCAAGTACAAGTAGTAAAGTACAGATACCAAAAAAATGACTTAAGTACATTTTACAGTATATACTTTATACTTTTACTTCAGTACATTTAAGAGTAGTGTCTGTACTTTCTAATCCACTACATTTTTAACTGGACTGAAAAGTAAAAAGTACATTTCATATGATTTGAGGGGTTACTTTGACCATGTTTGTGGTAAACTTGTACCTTTAAAAGTGGCTCTCCAGTGCCCCCTGCACAGTTAAAATGGAATGGAGCCGATGCCCGGGCTACATCCACATTAACATGGCCAGGCCTCAAAGTCAGTGGGAGGTGAAAAATATTTGTCACACTTAAATGAAATTTGTATTTGTATTAGAGCCCGAGCAAAAACATTTATAGGGACCAGACTGTATCTGCAACGTGAAGGTGGCCATTTTGAATCAAAATATGCAAAGGTCCAAAATCTACACCTTGCACTTTAACAAACACATCCTAGTCTTTTTTATTATCTCCAAAATGAGACAGCGGCATCAGGACATATCTGGGATCAAAAGCTGTCAAAATAATTAACATATGTCCCAGCGTATGGTTATAATAAGCTTATAACAAATTAGCCATTTTGAGAGCATCATCTGGTTCAAACAAGCCCAGTGTAGTGTCTGTGTTTGATGAGCTGGACATAACGATGTGTGAATTAAATATAGATGTTTAAAAGTTGCTGTTCTCGTTTGGATCATGTGAGAGCCAAGTTTAATTCACATAAATTATGTATCACAAGCATTTCTTTTTCTTTAAATGCTGTTTTATGTTACGTTATGTTATACACACATGGATTATTTCATATTGAGAGATTTAACATTTGATTTATATAAATGAGATAAATGTGTTTGGTTTCATTGATTTTTTTTTTTACTTTTGGAAAATACCTCTGAATTATTATATTATTGAATAATTACGTAAATATGTTACCGTCACTATAAGAGTGTGTGACGGAGTAAAGTCTCATTTTTTAAAATGTATTACGCGGCGCCACGAGAATAAAACCGTAACATATTTGATATTAAAGTCGTAATTTTATGGCAATAAAGTCATGGCCAAAGTAAAGACGTCATTTTATCCAGGTTTAGAGGCTGACATCAATGTCAAAACACAGAAGAGCCATTCAACACCACGACCAGAGTACAAAAAAACTGCCTTTATTTGAGTTAAAAGATTCAATAAAAACCTGCGTACGACAGATGTATAACTTTATCTATTTGGCCTTTTAAACATTGAAAACTGTTAAATCATCTCCCCAGAAATGACACAGTCGCCTCTGCGCGGAGCTGTTGCTCCTGGGCGCAAGTCTGCGCAAATTTCACCAAATCTATCCTCTTGACTTTGAGCTTTCTAAATTTGTTTGCACTTGTTGCTTACGCTTGTTTTATTCTTGCTTACGCTTGTTTTATTCTTGTTTACGCTTGTTTGCGCTTGTTTACATTTATTTATACTTGTTTGCACTTGTTTACCCTTGTTTGTACTCGTTTGCACTTGTTGGCACTTGTTTGTGGCTCAGGCTCGTGTTTATAGTGTACCTGCGTAATGCACAGATCCGAGCCGTGCGCAGAGCTCCAGAGCCTCACTGGGGAACAGCAAGGACAGTGAGCGGTGTCGATTCCACATAAAGAATTTGGGGCAAGGGACTGAAATGAGCTTCAGTTCTGTGTCTTTGACAAAACTGTGACCATCTGGACACAGACACAGCGCTGGGACCATAGAGATTAGGCTGCATTATAATATCATTATAATATCTGTGCGTAAAACTGCCCAGAGCGCACGGCTCAAGACCAGAATGAGAGGCGAAGAGGTGTATCGGTATCTAACTGAGACTCATCCACCTGTTTGTGGCTCGGAGCACAGCCTGTGTCCTGCTCAGTGACCCCCAGAGGGCAGCTTTTTCCAGAGAGGACTTTATTCTCATTAAATTACGACTTAAACATTGAAATGTTCCGACTTTATTCTCCTAGCGCCACATAAAACTCCTGAAACGTGCACGTAAAAGATGGAGCCTCACGGTTTTCTGAGCGCAGAGCTGTTTATTTAAACTTTTTGAACTCTTTTTACAGCGGAGTTAAGTGGGAGTTATTTTTCTCCTGGTTTAGTCCTGGTTTAGTCCCGGTGTAGTCCTGGTTTGGTTCTGCTGATGTAAAGTCTTCTATGTTCATATTTCCATACACTGTCACACTCCACTCCTGTAGGTGGCGCTGTCACCAGGAGCAGACTTGAGACTCGCGCATGCGCAAAATAGCTGTTCCGGTGTGTCTCGTGGTGGTTAGCTCGGAGCTAAAGCTAAAAACACTGAGTGAAAATGTGTAAAAGCCGCACTCTGAGAGCTCTGGTGAAGGAGCGGCTGACTGCGGCAGCTGAAGACATATTTGCGCTGTTTGAAAGAACGATAGCGGAGTATGAGGAGGAACTGTGTCGCTCCAAAGAGGAGAACCAGAGGAACCAGGAGCTGCTGGAGGCTCTGAGCCCGAGAGTCGTGCTGGTCAGAGCGGGTGAGTCCTCACGCACACACTGGACACAAAGTGTTTATATGTTTTAAATATTATTAAGTGAGAATTATTCCATTGGTCACTATTAAAACTCCTGAGGCCCGCACAGGTGGAGCAGAGCGGAGGACACAGAGAGGAGGAGGTGACCAGAGTTGCGCGCACCTTATGCCCACATCCAGGGGACAGGGGGATTCTGGGACACTTCTCCATTTACTTGTTTTCTGCTCTGATTTTGGGCTTTACAAAAATACATCGAATTGATTTGAAACCGGGTGTGTCTCTTCCGCGACACTGATCATTAACCTGACAGTTCTCTTCACCGGGACAGGGCTAAAACGAATACAACCGGTTGTTTCTGACACTGGACACGCGCGGGACCTCCCTGCGCGCACAGGCGTGTTTTTAATGTGCATCAGATTGATGACGCACAGAGCGCCCTGTTCTCTCGGTGTCACATGGGCACTGGTCCCGCGGGGCCGTGGTAATGACTCTATAATAAGTGCACATTCAGGGACCAGTCTGTGTCTTTGACATACACTTTAACCTAAGAAACAATGCGGTGCTTTTTCCACTGGGTCAGGACAGCGCCTCCTGCTGCTCACTTGTGATTGAATGGGTTTAAGTGACTCAGCGCGTAGTCCTGGGTCCTGGTCGCAGCCAAAGCTTTTTGACTAGATCAGCAACACATCCCAGTCATCGTCAACTGCTTAAATATCAGAGGGAGACCGGCTTAGGTCTGACCTCAGCAGCCTGCAGAGACGTGCACAAACATTCAGCTAATTTTAGCCTGGATAGACCTGTTCTGTTGGCTATAACCTGCTTAAACTTCACCATAGAGAAACACAGAGGCTAACCTGCCAGCATAGACTGTATATATGAATGAACGTAGCGAACGCAGTGGCCGCCATGTTTGGCGTTCACTTAACATTGGAAAATTGTCACCCCTCTCTCTATTGCTGTCAGACTCGTCATTTTGGTCAGGTTTGATTGACAGTGTTGCTAAGCGCCAGGTCCCTGCTAAACCAGTGATGTGGGCAGGAAAGGGCATTACCTTCAACAGCCTCATTCCTGATTGGCTCTTTGGTTGCTATGATACTCACAGTCAGAATTCCAAATATGGAACTCAGGTCCAAATTGGCCGCTATAACTACTAGCCTCGATGAGCTTCATTTCGAGCCGAACACTGTGAGTGATGTCACACTCACTTAGTCCACTTCCTGCTGCAGGTCCTGGCTCGACGAAGCCATCAGGACAACATCATCTGCAAACAGCAGAGATGAAATCCTGTGGTTCCCAAACCAGGCCCCCTCCGGCCCCTGGCTGCGCCTAGAAATTCTGTCCATAAATATAATCAACAGAACCGGTGACAAAGGGCAGCCCTGGCGGAGTTAACATGCACCGGGAACAGGTCTGACTTACTGCCGGCAATGCGAACACAGCTCCTGCTCCGGTCATACAGGGACCGGACAGCCCTTAGCAAAGAGCCCCGGACCCCATACTCCCAGAGCACCCCCCAAAGGACACCACGAGGGACACGGTCGAATGCCTTCTCCAGATCCACAAAACACATGTGGACTGGTTGGGCATACTCCCATGAGCCCTCGAGGACCCGATGGAGAGTATAGAGCTGGTCCAGTGTTCCATGACCAGGACGAAAACCACACTGCTCCTCCTGAATCCGAGGTTCGACTATCGGTCGAATTCTCCTCTCCAGTACCCTGGAATAGACCTTACCGGGAAGGCTGAGGAGTGTGATTCCCCTGTAATTGGAACACACCCTCCGGTCCCCCTTCTTATACAGAGGGACCAACACCCCGGTCTGCCATTCCACAGGCACTGTCCCCGACCGCCACGCGATGTTGCAGAGACGTGTCAGCCAAGACAGCCCCACAACATCCAGAGACTTGAGGTACTCAGGACGGATCTCGTCCACCCCCGGAGCCTTGCCACCGAGGAGCTTGCCAACCACCTCAGTGACTTCAGCCAGGGTGATGGACGAGTCCGCCTCTGGGTCCCCAGTTTCTGCTTCCTCCTCGGAAGACGTGACAGTGGGATTGAGGAGATCCTCAAAGTATTCCTTCCACCGCCCGACAACATCCCCAGTCGAAGTCAGCAGCTCTCCACCCGCACTGTAAACAGTGTTGGTGAAGCACTGCTTTCCCCTCCTGAGGCGTCGGACGGTTTGCCAGAATCTCTTTGAGGCCGTCCGATAGTCCTCCTCCATGGCCTCCCCGAACTCCTCCCAACCCCGAGTTTTTGCCTCTGTGACTGCCCGAGCCGCGGCACGCTTGGCCCGCCGGTACTCATCAGCTGCCTCAGGAGTCCCACGAGCCAACAAGGCTCGATAGGACTCCTTCTTCAGCTTGACGGCATCCCTTACTTCCGGTGTCCACCACCGGGTTCGGGGATTGCCGCCGCGACAAGCACCACAGACCTTACGAGCAGCCGCATCGACAATAGAGGTGGAGAACATGGCCCACTCGGAGTCCATGTCTCCAACCTCCCCCGGGATCAGGGAGAAGCTCTCCCGGAGGTGGGAGTTGAAGACCCCTCTGACAGAGGGCTCCGCCAGACGTTCCCAGCAGACCCTCACAATGTGCTTGGGTCTGCCAGGTCTGTCCGGCTTCCTCCTCCGCCAGCGGATCCAACTCACCACCAGGTGGTGATCAGTTGACAGCTCAGCCCCTCTCTTCACCCGAGTGTCCAAGACACGCGGTCGGAGGTCAGATGACACGACAACAAAGTCGATCATCGACCTCCGACCTAGAGTGTCCTGGTGCCACGTGCACCGATGGACACCCTTGTGCTCGAACATGGTGTTCGTTATGGACAAGCTGTGACTAGCACAGAAGTCCAATAACAAAACACCGCTCGGGTTCAGATCGGGGAGGCCGTTCCTCCCAATCACGCCCCTCCAAGTGTCACTGTCATTACCCACATGGGCGTTGAAGTCCCCCAGGAGAACAACGGAGTCCCCGGTTGGTGCACTGTCTAGTACCCCTCCCAGGGACTCCAAGAAGGCCGGGTACTCTGCACTGCTGTTTGGCCCGTAGGCCGACACAACAGTGAGAGACCTGTCCCCGACCCGAAGGCGCAGGGACGCGACCCTCTCGTTCACCGGAGTGAACCCCAACACACAGCGGCTGAGCTGTGGGGCAATGAGCAAGCCCACACCAGCTCGCCGCCGCTCCCCGCGGGCAACGCCAGAGAAATGGAGAGTCCAACCCCTCTCAAGAAGTTGGGTTCCAGAGCCCAAGCTGTGCGTGGAGGTGAGGCCGACTATATCTAGCCGGTAACGCTCAACCTCCCGCACAAGCTCAGGCTCCTTCCCCCCCAGCGAGGTGACATTCCATGTCCCCAGAGCTAGTCTCCATGTCCGGAGATCCGGTCGTCGAGGTCCCCGCCTTCGACTGCCGCCCGGATCTCTCCGCACCCGCCCCTCATGGCTCCTCCCGCAGGTGGTGGGTCCACGGGAGGACGGCCCCACGTCGTTCCTTTGGGCTGGGCCCGACCGGGCCCCGTGGAGAAAGGCCCGGCCACCAGGCGCTCGCTGCCGAGCACCCACCCCAGGCCTGGCTCTAGGGTGGGGCCCCGGTAACGCCAGTCCGGGCGACGTAACTGGCCTCGTTGTTTCTCTATTCATGATGGGCTTCTGAACCGCTCTTAGTCAGACCCGTCTCCGAGGACCTGTTTGCCATGGGTGACCCTACCAGGGGCATGAAGCCCCCGACAACATAGCTCCCAGGATCATTCGGGTGCTCAAACCCCTCCACCACGTTAAGGTGGCGGTTCGGGGAGGGGGTCTTACTATATTGTTATTATTATAATCCAGCTAGTCCAGTTCTAGTATTTTATTTTGTTACGTTCTCACTAAAACCACAGAGGAAACATATCATTCTATCCACCTTGTTCAGGAAGTTGCTGTGGGTGCGACGCCATCTTTCAGGTTTTATTATTTTGCATGGGGCTGATCTTGACCGCATATGAGTTCTGTCTGGACAAGATGTTTTAAAGCCTCCAGTCTGTGCTCACTTGTTGGTCACGTTGAACATTTTACACAACTGAACCCACTTTTTATCAGATTTTGATGTGAGTGGGATTCTGTCAGTTTCTGTTCTGTTGCATGAAGAACAGGCGCAGAGGCACAGGGATTGTTCTGTAGATCTTTATTGTTGTTTACAGCAATTCAGTCGGGTTAAAGGCAGTACACGGTGAGATTGTACCAGAGTCTAACAGAGTCTAACAAAGTCAGTCTCACAGAGTCTGACGAAGGTGAGCTTGCACCAATGTTTTATATTACTCCAGCTGTGGGAGTTAACATTCTATAGATAAGAAATTTAAAGCATAATCGAACAATGTGATTGAATCAGTGTTCTACAATACCCAGAGTGGGGTGATATATGGCCACTGCTGCATGGAAAACAGAACGTTTAACACAATTATAGAAAGTAAGCAATATTACATTTATATATTGTCCACAATTCCCACTTAAGTGGAGATGTTACCACAAAGAAGGCGAAGTTTCGCTCCACCCCTCACTCTTAAAGATCATTGCAGAATGAAGGGGAGGGGATAAAGAAAACGGCAGGGGCAGAATTGGGATTGAGCCCAAAACTCTCATCTAAAATGGGTAGTTTGTTTGACATGTAGTTTCCCGTTTTCTCGTGCAGGTGTCCACATGCCCTCCCTGAGCCCTGGCCCAGGTCCAAACCAGGAAATCCCAGAGACTCTACAGAGTAAAGAGGAGCCAGAGGAACAGAGCGTCAAACAGGAGGAGGAGCAGCTGCCAGTGTAGGCCTCAAACATTTACATACTTCTAACTAATGTTTCCTCAGACAGATGCTCTGTGAACACTGCACAGGTCTAAACTACAGGGTTAACACGTTTATACAGACTATACACCAGAGAGACACATTCAGTAATTTCCTCTGCAGGGACATTATATAACATAGACCTTGCCTTCTCTTTTAAAGCCATCAAGGAATGGAACGGGCTTCCAGAAAATCTTAAGAACATAGCAGATTATCACAGCTTTTCATGGGCTCTTAAAAACTGGCTTCTTGACCATCAGTCCTCCCCACACTAACAATACCAGACGGGTATTCGGCCATCAGATGTTACCCTCGTGGGCATCATCTGATGGCCACTAGATTACCAGATCATGAGTGTCATAGTATTGTCCTAGTGTCATATTACTGTCTTGTTTACATTTATAATACCAATAAGGTACAGAGCTATCAGATGCTACCCTCGTGGGTATCATCTGATAGCGACTACACTGTATTTATTCTGATATTTGTTGCATTTTTCTTCTCTATGTCTTGCACTTTAATAACTTGTAGATTGCACTATGTATTGAAAATTTTGCACACTTGTCTTTTGTATTGCACTTTTTATATGTGAATTGTTTTTTAACGTTTGTGACACCAAGGACTATGGATGGAAATTAGCATTTTGCTAAATCTGGCGCAGCCATCTTTTTAATGTATCTGCACACTGTCCTTCAAATAAATAAATAAATAGATAGATAACTGCAGCCTCTGCTGTGTCCTATTTGGAACTTTTCTAATAGTGTTTTTGATTTTCAGTGTCCAAGAGTCCAGTGCTGTCTGTGTGAAGACAGAAGACTCCTCACTGCATCAACAAAGACAACCTGAACCCAGAGAGGAAACACGGGGAGAGGACATCAGCACAGAGCCACATTTACACCCAGAGACTGGGGGACACACGGAGCACTGCTCTCACACTGACAATGAGGAAGACTGGACAGCTCCATTCAGCTGTTCAGCTGCACAGATGGAGACAGAGGCTGATGGAGACCACTACAATCAAGTCCAGATCAGAGCCACAAGCTCCACTGGACCAAACTCAGGTCTGTCTCCCATATACAAGTCTGCACCAGAGACCAGTGTCACTGTGAACTATGGAGATATGTCAGGAACAGCTGAAGGAGCTGAGGACAAGAAACACCAGTGTCCTCTTTGTAAAGTGACATTTAGGATTAAACAGAGTTTAGAAATACACATGAGAGCTCACAGAGGAGCGAAAGTTCACAGCTGTTCATATTGTCCAAAAATATTTGCCCAAAGGTCTGGTTTAGAAACACACATAAGAGTACATACAGGCGAAACTCCATACAGCTGTTCAGTCTGTGAGAAATCATTTAAACAATTGTCTTCACTAAATTACCACAGACTGACACATACAGGTGAGAGACCATTCAGCTGTTCAGTTTGTCATAAAACGTTTGCTCGTAAAAATAATCTAAACGCACATAGTAGAGTACATACAGGTGAGAAACCATTCAGCTGTTTATTATGTGAGAAATCATTTGCCCAATTGTCTTCACTAAATTACCACAGACTAACACATACATATGAGAGACCATTCAGCTGTTCAATTTGTCAGAAAACATTTGGCCGTAAACATAGTCTAAATGCACATAAAAGAATCCACACAGGAGAGAGCCCTTACAGCTGTTCAATCTGTGGGAGATCATTTAAACAGCTGACTGGACTAAATTATCATAGAAAAAAACACACTCTGGAGGGATTCTGTGTAATTCCTCAGTCGTCCAGGTCTGAGCCATAGCAAAGAAAAAATCTGTCAACTGGACAAAATGCTGTAGGAGTAAAGACGTTGGGCTGCTCATCCAAGCCACTTCTTCAGTTCTGGTCAGATTACTGCTGGACACTGCCTTATATCTATCTGAAGAGAGGAACTAACTACACTGAAAACTACATTGGAAACACCTTTTGTTTACAGTTTCTGTTTGTAGACTAGGTCTATTGAGCTACTAGGTGTGCACTGTGCCTGAGTCCTACGTGGCATAGTCATTCAAGCCCCTAATGAGTGATTTCACACCGATTAGCGTCCTGGCTAGCCCTATTGATTTCTTTGTTCTCTTTGTTTGCTTTGGGTCTGGATGGAGTTATAAATGGGGGACGGATAGGCTCCCATTCCTGTTTAAGGAAGGATTGTCTTTCCTAACAAAAATAGCTTTTTTTTAAACTCCTCTTAACCATTTCTTTTTGTCCAGTTGAAAGATTTTATTTTTCTTTGCTACACTCTGGAGAGAGACCTTTCACCTGTAAAATTTGAGGCTCTAAAAGGCTGTATGATAACACACAGGTTAAAAAACATTCAGCTGTTTAATCTGTAAGAGAACCTTTGCCTATAGTTTTAGTTCAGAGTCACACAAAATAAAGCATACTGGAAAAGAAACCATTCAACTGTTCAGAGCGTGAAGCTGCTGTGTTCATGTGACATTAGAACATTCTAAAGAGCCTACAGTTCAAAATGGTGCTGGAGGACAGACAGAACACAGGGGTGGATTTAAAATGCAGATGTTTGGACCAGGTTTATGGTAAATCTCTGTGTACGTCTTGAGTCTAATGTCCATGTGAAATAAAAATAACTCCCACAATAATAAAAGTCGTGCGTCTTCTCTGCCTCCACCAGTGAACTAGGAGGAAGTATTTTTACATTTACAGCTTTCTAAATAAAGATGTATGCATTATTGTTTATGTTTCTTGATTATAAAACTTTAACTGTATATTGGTGCTCGAACAGAAGCATGGGGTTGAGTAGGCTTGAGTTTGCGCTGTCTGCAAATGTTTTGCGTTATTTAGAGATTGTCAACAAACTGTCCTGCTGTCCTGAGACAGCCAGTGAGTTAAAAATACAGAAGAAATAAAACAGAAATAATAAAATTAATTAAAAGAAGAGATTGGAAGAAGAGTTGTTTTGGCCTACAGGCCAAAGAGCAGTGCAGATTACCTGGGGACTCCATTGTTCTACTGGGGGACTTCAACATCCACATGGACAACGACAGTGACACCTAGAGAGGCGTGATCAGGAAGAACAGCCTCCCTGATCTGGCTGAAGGCTGAAGAAGGATTTGAGGCTCCTATTGAGCCTTGTTGGTTTGTGGGACTCCTGAGGCAGCTGATGAGTACTGGCAAAAAATTGGGGTTGGGAGGAGTTTGGGGAGGCCATGGAGGAATACTATTGGTTGGCCTCAAAGAAATTCTGGCAAACCTTCCGGTGCCTCAGGAGGCGGAAGCAGTGCTTCACTCACACTGTTTGCAATATAAACTTTACAGAGCAGGTGGAGAGCTGCTAATCTCAACTGGGGATATCAGATGGTGGAAGGACTTTTACGATATCAATCTCACCGTCATGTCTTCCTCAGATTTAGGAGCAGTGTGGTTTTTGTCTCGGACGCTGAACACTGTAACAGCTCTATACTCTCCATTGGGTGCTCAAGGGTTCATGGGAGTTTGTCAAAGTCCACATGTGCTTTGCGGATCTAGAGAAGGCAGTCGGCCTGTCCCTCGTGATGTCCTGTGGTTGGTGCTCTGGGAGTATGGGGTCCAGGTCCCATTTACTAAGAGCTGACCGGCCCCTGTATGAGCAGAGCACAGCACAGACGAGCTGCAGGATGGCAATAAGAGACTGGCCAGGCATTGGGTTAATTTGTCCAAAAAACACAAGTTCAGGACATCTGCACTCAATCTGTACATCCCTGAGACAGTCCTGCAGAGCTCTGACTGTGGTCACATTACTGAGACAGAACCATAGAGCTCTGACTGTGGTCACATCCCTGAGACAATCCTGCAGACTGCTAACTGTCACCTGGATGTCATTGGCATCACTGGCAGATATACTGCAAAACAATGAAATGCCACATTGTGCTTTCCAATACATCACCCAGGGAAAGCTTATACGCAGCAAAGAGGGTCAGCCTGAGATCGTGTGCCTCAGGGTTCGATCAAAACAATAGTGCAGGACCCTTAATGCCCACATGTGTCTCCAGGTGGGACAGAAGGACGCTGTGGTCCACCGTGTCGAAGGTAGCTGATAATTTCACTGCCTGATCTGTTAGGATTTATTGTTTTATTGATTTTAGAGCAACTCTGATTGGAACTAACCAGCTACCGGTGTGCACAGATCCAATTAGCGTACCCTGATCCTCCGCATTGTGTAGAATTATTCTGCATTAGTTTTGAGTCAGTGGTTCTCAAAACATAAAAGCTATTGAAAAAACTGTGTATTTATATATTTTGTATGTTAATTATTAATATTTTAAAAACATATTTCATAAACAGAGCTTATAAAAGACTTTCCTTATTTTAGTTAATTCATTTATTTTATTATTTCTTTTTTATTATTTATCTATTTTTTATTTTTATTTTGCTGAATTTGTCCCAGTAAGGCAAATTGTTGACAGTCCCTAAATATCACCCGAAACGTTTGCTGATACTTCTAGCGAAGTCAAGCCCCATTGGATCGCCATGATCATCTACTGCTTTCCCTGAGCGAATATGTCGAATATCCAACTTCACGTTGGTAAACTCGTGTGTCATCAGTGGTTTAGTCTTGGTTTATTTGTACTCGTGAGAAAGTGTAAGGTCCTCTGCTCCACCGTTACATTCTCAAAGCGATACGCTTTCACACTCCTGTAGGTGGCGCTGTCACCAGGAGCAGACTTGAGACTCGCGCATGCGCAGAATAGCTGTTCCGGTGTGTCTCGTGGTGGTTAGCTCGGAGCTAAAGCTAAAAACACTGAGTGAAAATGTGTAAAAGCCGCACTCTGAGAGCTCTGGTGAAGGAGCGGCTGACTGCGGCAGCTGAAGACATATTTGCGCTGTTTGAAAGAACGATAGCGGAGTATGAGGAGGAACTGTGTCGCTCCAAAGAGGAGAACCAGAGGAACCAGGAGCTGCTGGAGGCTCTGAGCCCGAGAGTCGTGCTGCTCAGAGCGGGTGAGTCCTCACGCACACACTGGACACAAATCTATATGTTTTACATTTTAAATTTCATTTAAATAAGAGTTTACCGCGGCTCAGTAGTCTCATCTTTTGTCTCAAGGCGGGCTTAAAACACTGATGGAGTTTAATGTTTCTTCCACAGCTTTTGTTATTCTCTTTGTTACTATTAAAACAAATATTACTAATACAGATATACTACTAATACAGGTATACTACTAATACATCATAGTATCATGGGCTGCACTTCCGGCTCCATCGGCTCTGGCTCCAGTTCTTCTTTATACAGTATATGGAGTAGAGGCACTAAAATATGTAGTTTGTTTGACATGGAGTTTCCCGTTCTCTCCTGCAGGTGACCAGGTGCCCTCCCTGAGTCCTGGTCCAGGTCTTAACCAGGAAATCCCGGAGACTCTACAAATTAAAGAGGAGCCAAAGGAACAGCGCCTCAAACAGGAGGAGGAGCAGCTGCCAGTGTAGGCCTGAAGCATTTACACACTTCTAACTCATGTTTCCTCACACAGATGCTCTGTGAACACTGCACAGGTCTGAATTACAGGGTTAGCACGTTTATACAGACTATACACCACAGAGACACATTCAGTAATTTCCTCTGCAGGGACATTATATGACATAGATAACTGCAGCCTCTGCTGTGTCCTATTTGGAACAATTCTAATAGCGTTTTTGATTTTCAGGTGTGTCCCAGAGTCCAGTGCTGTCTGTGTGAAGACAGAAGAGTCCTCACTGCATCAACAAAGACAACATGAACCCAGAGAGGAAACACGGGGAGAAGACATCAGCACAGAGCCAAATTTACACCCAGAGACTGGGGGACACACAGGGCACTGCTCTCACACTGACAATAATGAAGACTGGACAACTCCTTTCAGCTGTTCAGCTGCACAGATGGGGACAGAGGCTGATGGAGACCTCTACAATCAAGTCCAGATCAGAGCCACAAGCTCCACTGCACCAAACTCAGGTTTATCCCCCAAATACAAGTCTGCACCAGAGACCAGTGTCACTGTGAACTACGGAGACATGTCAGGAACAGCTGAAGGAGCTGAGGACAAGAAACACCAGTGTCCTTTTTGTAATAAGAAATTTAAGAGAAAAGATCACTTACAAACGCACATCAGAATTCATACAGGAGAGAAACCTTACAGTTGTTCAGTTTGTCAGAAACCATTTTCTCAAAGGTCTAATCTAGACGCACACACGAAAACACACACAGGAGAACGACCTTTCAGTTGTTCATTTTGTCTTAAAGGATTTATGAGACGTTGTGACATGGATCTTCATATGAGAACACATACAGGAGAGAAACCTTACAGCTGTTCAACGTGTGATAAAACATTTGCCAAAAAGTCTAATCTCAAGGCCCACATGGGGACACACACGCTTCCCCTTAAATCTGCTCTGGATCCACATGAAATGTTGCGTTCGTGTGATCTCGGAAACTTTGACTTCCCAAAAACAGACAATTCATTAGATCAGGGCTCCCAAACCCACCACAACCCGTGGACCAAAACAGGTCCTAGTGATGATTTTTACAGATCCCAGCATATAAAATGCATGAGCCCATATGGACTACAGTTCCCATAATGCACTGCAGCCTATAGCACTGACATAAACATTAAAAATTACTTTTACAATTTGTTTCATCAAGATATTTAGAAAGCCCTGTTGTTGTGATAATGTAGTTTGAGTGAGGAAATGGTTATTTGCAGGGGTTTTTTTATGATTAAATAAGGATGTTTTTCCAAAATATATTACTGCCAACTTCATTAAGTTACATGAAAATGGTACTAATACTACACTAATATAGATAGCTAGTTTAGTACATCGCATCGTCACATTTTTATATAGGGCTTTTCCATCTTCAAGGCACTCATAAAGTCATTAGATTAATCATTGTTCCTTATACCTCTAGGCCCCGCCCCTCATTCCCGCCTCACTCTCCCCTTTAGTCCTCCAGAACCCACCCCTCCTCCTTCTTTTAATCCTCCAGGCCCACCCGTCCTCCCCGTTTAGTCCTCTACCCCCACCCCTCCTCCTCAGTTTGAGTCATATCTTGGAGTCTGTGTCAGTATCTTTTCCTGATAAATGTTTTTTATAATGTTTTTAATTATTGCTGATGTGTTGAAGTCATATCAGCAGAAACTCAGGCTTATGTAGTGTATTATTTTTGTTAAAATAAGAATACATTTTGTTTTCTTTATATCTATTGGGTGTTTGATGGGTCAATTTTTCATGCCGCATGTCATTTTTATAAACCAAAATAAATATAATAATAATAATAATAATAATAATAATAATAAAAACTATTCCATCCTATTAATAGTTGAATTGTTAATCCTTCGTAAACGTGGTGTTGAATTATGTCGGAGTATAAGGGTCACTTAAATTAAAAAAATTATGCGGGCTCTACGAGAATAAAGTAGCATTTCCACATTAAAGTTGTAATTTTACAAGAATAAAGTCGAAGCCTGAAAAAGTCATAATATTACGAGAAAAAAGTTGTAATATTACGAGAATAAAGTGGTATTTTTATGAGAGTATAGGCTGCTGTGCGTGAATGAGTGACCAGTGCGTTATGAAGAATTTGGAGCATTTTGGTCAGATATAGCAATTTCTTCCACATCTGTCTGGTTCCTCCGACTAAACAAACTCAAATCAGAATCAGAAGACTTTTATTGCCATAGTCTGTGAACACAGTTCACAAACTAGGAACTTGATTCGGTGAAAAAGTGCAACATAAACACACTGAATAAATACAAATACAAATAAGGGCATGCACAAAGTTAAAAAGATATGCTTAAAAAATCAAATGAAATACTTAAAGGGAGAAAATATATACAACAGCAGCATCAGAACAACAGTGCAAAGTGGCTTATTAAAGTGACCAGTGTTATAAAGTGTCCAGTTCAGTGCAGATATTATAAAGTGTTCATGAGACAAACAGCAGAGGGGAAGAAACTGTTCTTATGGCGAGAGGTTCTGGTCCCAATGGACCGTAGCCTCCTGCCAGAGGGAAGTGGCTCAAATAGTCCATGTCCAGGGTGAGAAGTGTCAGCTGCTATACGGCCTGCTCGCCCCCGAGTCCTGGAGACGTACAGGTCCTGTATAGATGGAAGGCTGCAGCCAATCACCTTCTCAGCAGAGCTTGCTTGCAGTGTCCCTTCAAAGTACTTATACTGATGATAGTGCAGTGATGGTGGGATAAAAGACACAGTATTTCATCGTGCGTAAACCCCAGTTGAAAGTTTATCTGAACAAAATGCTCCAAATTCTCTCTAACACACAACGCACTGGTCACTCATACACGCACAGCAGCCTATACTCTCATAAAAATACGACTTTTTTCTCGTAATATTACAATATTTTTTGCTCGTAGCGCCCGCATGATTTTTTTTAATTTAAGTGTCCCTTATACTCCGTCGTATTGAATAAATGTAAATGTAGAAGAAAATTAGGCGTTTAAAAAAAATCCTCCAAAACGGATGTAGTCCGATTTTACTTCCGGACTACAAATATACCCCGGTAGTACACGCATGCGTCCTCTGTCAGGGGAGGTTAACGCATGGTCAAACAGATTTATTCTTAAATTAGTTCAATTTAAACATTTCTACTGTCTATGTGTTGAATTTGTTAGTTTATCTTTGCGCCAAAATCAAGGTTGAGCGGATTTCCTCACTCACGTGCGCCAACGGCAATGCACAGCAGCCTGGCTCGTTATTTAATCTTCTTTCAGTATATCGGGACTAAATACAGGTTGGTACAAGTTTTTTGTGGGTAAAACATTTATCTTTATGTCCATGTTGTTGGATAAATGTATTTTTCTGTGGACAGTGGAGTGGTCAAGGTTCCTCCACAGCAGCTGAAGAAGAAAGGAGTTCAAGACCATTTAGAGGTGAGTTCAATCAAAGATGAAACTGAGTACTAATAATAATGATGTTGAGCTGCATATTTCACAAGTGTAAGACACTTAGACTAGTATACACCCATGGACCACTATGAACTTACTGGACTAAACCAGGACCATGGACCACTATGAACCTACTGGACTAAACCAGGACCATGGACCACTATGAACCTACTGGACTAAACCAGGACCATGGACCACTATGAACCTACTGGACTAAACCAGGACCATGGACCACTATGAACCTACTGGACTAAACCAGGACCATGGACCACTATGAACCTACTGGACTAAACCGGGACTAAACCTGGACCTGTTATCCAGAAAATGGAAAAAATCCAAAATGTCACAGATATCACATTCTAAAATAAGTTGTATCTTGTTTTCTGTTTTCCAGGCAGCCATTTTGAGGCTGAGGCCAGAGAACCACGTGTCTCTGTACGTGTCGAGCAGAACAGACGCCGGGGTCCATGCTCTGAGTAACTCCGCCCACTTTGACCTCCAGCGTAAAAACAAAGCTCCATTCACTGAGGAGATTCTTAGAGATGCCATCAATTTCCACCTGAGAGAGCAGAGCATCAGGTCAGACTGAGCAGAAGATCAGGTTGGAGTGAGCGGAGCGTCAAGTTAGACTAGGCAGCTGCAGGATGAGGGCCATGTCACAACATCACAAAGTCGGCATAGATTAAAGTGATTGATATTTTGCAGTGACATCACGCTGGGGGTGTTCTACACGTATGTCTGTGGCGGAATGTTCAGCGGTTACCATGGAGACACAATGCATACGTTACCAAACATAGTGTTTAGAGAGTCTAAAAACTCAAGAAAAAACACAAAATGGATTTAAAGAGCACATTTTCAGGAGCCTGTGGTCATGTTCATTGTACTGTCTTTAGGAGTTTGATTTTACACAAAAAGGTACGACGGAGTATAAGGGTCACGTAAATGAAAAAAAGTCGTAATATTACGAGAATAAAGTCGTATTTTTATGAGAATATAGGTGCGTTATGTCTTATGGAGAATTTGGAGCATTTTGGTCAGATAAACTTTCAACTGGGGTTTATGCACAATGAAATACTGTGTCTTTTAGCCCACCATCACCACACTATCATCAGTATAAGTACTTTGAAGAGACACTGCCAGTGAGTTTGTTTAGTCGGAGGAGCCAGACAGATTTGGGAGAAATTGCTATATCTGAACAAAATGCTCCAAATTCTTCATAACGCACTGGTCACTCATTCACGCACAGCAGCCTATACTCTCATAAAAATACGACTTTATTCTCGTAATATTATGACTTTTTTCTCGTAATATTACGAGAATAAAGTCATAATATTATATAAAACTTTAATGTCGAAATGCTACAACTTTATTCTCGTGGTGCCTGCATCAGTTTTTTTATTTAAGTGACCCTTATACTCCATCGTAAAAAGGTGAGAGAGACTCACTGAAAAACTGTTGGCTAATGCTAATGTTAGCTATCTTGTAACTGTAATGTTATTTGAGAGGGACTTGTTTAACAGCACAAATCAGCTCAGAGTTCAGAGCTCAGAGTTCAGATAAATCATTTCTATAGCGTCAGATTGTGTAAAAACAAAACTCAGATTAAAAACTACCAGCTTCAGACAGGGCAGTACCTAGAGTTAGCGTCACATCCCCAGAGAATGTTGATGACATCAGCAGCAAAGTATGAATTCTTTAAACTGTGCTGTTCAGATGTTTAACCATGTTCTAGTCATTTCTTCTCGTTGAGCCTCTGAAGTTGTATTTGGAGTGATTCATGTTTGAGTAATCTTTAATCGACTATTTTCAAGATTCCATTTTGTCAATTTACCCCCGTTTAACCTCCACTGGTACACTCCGACTGTGACACATGTCCACTGCGACATACACGCCCACTGCAACGTACACACTTCCTTCTCCAGTTTTATTCTCTTAGTCGGTGATACTCGTAGGATTCGACAGCGTTGCATCATTTTGGCACAAATGAAAAAAAAAATCCGTGGCTCACTAGTGTGATGTGAAAATACCCATAAATAAAAGCCTAAAACTATAAAAATGAGCCTTTTAAAGATAAAAACTAGCACAAAATGGTTCTAATTCTAATTCCCTGTCCCGTTGCTCTCCTCTGTTCAGAGTCACTCGTGCCGTCCGTGTTCCTTTGGACTTCCACTCGCGGTTCCAGGCTCAGAGCAGGACTTACCTCTACAGAGTTGCCCTGGGACCTGACAAGACTCAGATCCCCCTCAGCGACTCAGAGCTCTGCTGGAACCTCTGCACCACGTGAGATGATCTGTTGTGATGCTAACTGTAGGCACTGCTCCGTCTGAAGCTCTGTTAGACTTTAATCTGAATGTACCCAGTGGCCCCACATTTACAGGTGAGGCAGGGGGATCGAAATCGCAGTTTGAATTGGCGTCAAAACCAAATGGTAAATTTGAATCAATGGAAAATTCTTCTTATAGTGCCCTTTTCAGACACTCAGAGCAGTATTCATTCACCCCACACTCTACGTTGGTAAGACACTATTGTTGCCACAGCTGCCCTGGGACAGACTGATGGAAACGAGGCTGCCAATCTGCACCACCACCACTTCCCACCCAGACAAGGAGGGTGAAGTGTCTTGCCTAAGGACACAACAATAGTTTTTTTTCCATTTAGGCCTGTCTAGCAGAGAAATACTGCGATAAACGATAATGTTGAAACTACTTTACGGCACCGACACAAACCAGACTCTCAGTGAACCATTTTTAAAGAGACAGTGTTAAAAAGCCTGAGCTGCAGCAAATAAACAGCAGAATAAACCAGTTCTAGTCAAAGCCGTTGTTTATAAAACTCTCTACAGCTCAGACCTCACCGCATTACATAAAATGACCAAAATCTTCTCATTATTGCCAAAAAAATTTGCACATGCTAAATATTGAGCCCCAAAATTATTATCATTTCAGTTTTCATACACTGAACGATGAATCGACATACTAATTATTGTGACAGTCCTATTGCCACTAGCTCCCCCCTGATATTCACTGTCGTCTCCTGAGCTCCAGATGAGGTCAGGCTTTGACAGGGACTTGGCAGTAAAGGAACACGTTTCCTCCTGTGTTTTTGCTCCTTCTTTGTATCAGGGAGTTGGACATAGACTCGATGCGTGAAGCGGCGGCCATTTTGAAAGGGACTCACGACTTCAGCAGCTTCAGAGCCATAAACTCAGACCTGCCATTTAAAAACCCGGTCAAAACCATGGACCAGATCTGCGTTCAGCCGGGGAGCTCCTTCACAAGCAACCATTTCCACAGGTGAGTGTAAAAAGTACATAGTGTGGCATTAAATTATCTCCATGGAGACAAGCAGGACACGGTACAGGTCTGAATTCATGTTTCTCTAAGTATTTTTGAACAATAAAACAGCTGATGTGAGAGAGCAGTTTAATGCCATACTGTAGAACATTTCAAACAAGGTAATAATATCTGCATGAGACGAGCAGGTGGCGCAATTTCCACCAGTAAATTTCCACAGTGCATCTTTACAGTTAGTCTTATCTATGGGCTCTAACTTTGTACTGACAAAGTTAAAGTCAACTCTTTGTATCTTTCTCCCATGTTCTAATGCTGTTCCCTCATCAAAAACATAGATTAGATGTCACCCTTGCATTTTTGAGTAATTTTGTGATCACTCCTATTCAAACCCTCCTTACAGTTAGCAGTACGAGCCTGTACGAGGCTCCGCCCATAAGACTACATCACCCATGCTCCACACGACAATTCTCCATAAATATACAAAAACATGATACAAACCCTCCCGTGGACCCACCACCTGCGGGAGGAGCCATGCGGGGCGGGTGCAAAGAGATCCGGGCGGCAGTCGAAGGCGGGGACCTCGACGACCGGATCTCCGGACATGGAGACTAGCTCTGAGGACGTGGAACGTCACCTCGCTGGGGGGGAAGGAGCCTGAGCTTGTGCGGGAGGTTGAGCGTTACCGGCTAGATATAGTCGGCCTCACCTCCACGCACAGCTCGGGCTCTGGAACCCAACTTCTTGAGAGGGGTTGGACTCTCCATTTCTCTGGCGTTGCCCGCGGGGAGCGGCGGCGAGCTGGTGTGGGCTTGCTCATTGCCCCACAGCTCAGCCGCTGCGTGTTGGGGTTCACTCCGGTGAACGAGAGGGTCGCGTCCCTGCGCCTTCGGGTCGGGGACAGGTCTCTCACTGTTGTGTCGGCCTACGGGCCAAACAGCAGTGCAGAGTACCCGGCCTTCTTGGAGTCCCTGGGAGGGGTACTAGACAGTGCACCAACCGGGGACTCCGCTGTTCTCCTGGGGGACTTCAACGCCCATGTGGGTAACAACAGTGATACTTGGAGGGGCGTGATTGGGAGGAACGGCCTCCCCGATCTGAACCCGAGCGGTGTTTTGTTATTGGACTTCTGTGCTAGTCACAGCTTGTCCATAACAAACACCATGTTCGAGCACAAGGGTGTCCATTGGTGCACATGGCACCAGGACACTCTAGGTCGGAGGTCGATGATCGACTTTGTTGTCGTGTCATCTGACCTCCGACCGCGTGTCTTGGACACTTGGGTGAAGAGAGGGGCTGAGCTGTCAACTGATCACCACCTGGTGGTGAGTTGGATCCGCTGGCGGAGGAGGAAGCCGGACAGACCTGGCAGACCCAAGCGCATTGTGAGGGTCTGCTGGGAACGTCTGGCGGAGCCCTCTGTCAGGGGGGTCTTCAACTCCCACCTCCGGGAGAGCTTCTCCCTGATTCCGGGGGAGGTTGGAGACATGGACTCCGAGTGGGCCATGTTCTCCACCTCTATTGTCGATGTGGCTGCTCGTAGCTGTGGTCGTAAGGTCTGTGGTGCTTGTCGCGGCGGCAATCCCCGAACCCGGTGGTGGACACCGGAAGTAAGGGATGCCGTCAAGCTGAAGAAGGAGTCCTATCGAGCCTTGTTGGCTCGTGGGACTCCTGAGGCAGCTGATGAGTACCGACGGGCCAAGCGTGCCGCGGCTCGGGCGGTCACAGAGGCAAAAACTCGGGGTTGGGAGGAGTTCGGGGAGGCCATGGAGAAGGACTACCGGACGGCCTCAAAGAGATTCTGGCAAACCGTCCGACGCCTCAGGAGGGGGAAGCAGTGCTTCACCAACACTGTATACAGTGCGGGTGGAGAGCTGCTGACCTCGACTGGGGATGTTGTCGGGCGGTGGAAGGAATACTTTGAGGATCTCCTCAATCCTACTGTCACGTCTTCCGAGGAGGAAGCAGAAACTGGGGACCCGGATGCGGACTCGTCCATCACCCTGGCTGAAGTCACTGAGGTGGTTGGCAAGCTCCTCGGTGGCAAGGCTCCGGGGGTGGACGAGATCCGTCCTGAGTACCTCAAGTCTCTGGATGTTGTGGGGCTGTCTTGGCTGACACGTCTCTGCAACATCGCGTGACGGTCGGGGACAGTGCCTGTGGAATGGCAGACCGGGGTGGTGGTCCCTCTGTATAAGAAGGGGGACCGGAGGGTGTGTTCCAATTACAGGGGAATCACACTCCTCAGCCTTCCCGGTAAGGTCTATTCCAGGGTACTGGAGAGGAGAATCCGACCGATAGTCGAACCTCGGATTCAGGAGGAGCAGTGTGGTTTTCGTCCTGGTCGTGGAACACTGGACCAGCTCTATACTCTTCATCGGGTCCTCGAGGGCTCATGGGAGTTTGCCCAACCAGTCCACATGTGTTTTGTGGATCTGGAGAAGGCATTCGACCGTGTCCCTCGTGGTGCCCTTTGGGGGGTGCTCTGGGAGTATGGGGTCCGGGGCTCTTTGCTAAGGGCTGTCCGGTCCCTGTATGACCGGAGCAGGAGCTGTGTTCGCATTGCCGGCAGTAAGTCAGACCTGTTCCCGGTGCATGTTGGACTCCGCCAGGGCTGCCCTTTGTCACCGGTTCTGTTCATTATATTTATGGACAGAATTTCTAGGCGCAGCCAGGGGCCGGAGGGGGCCTGGTTTGGGAACCACAGGATTTCATCTCTGCTGTTTGCGGATGATGTTGTCCTGATGGCTTCTTCGAGCCAGGACCTGCAGCAGGCACTGGGGCGGTTTGCAGCCGAGTGTGAAGTGGCTGGGATGAGAATCAGCTCCTCCAAATCCAAGGCCATGGTTCTCGACCGGAAAAAGGTGGTTTGCTCTCTCCGGGTGGGTGGTGAGTCTCTGCCCCAAGTGGAGGAGTTCAAGTATCTCGGGGTCTTGTTCACGAGTGAGGGAAGGATGGAGCGGGAGATTGACAGGCGGATCGGTGCAGCGTCTGCAGTGATGCGGTCGCTGTATCGGTCCGTTGTGGTAAAGAAGGAGCTGAGCCGGAAGGCGAAGCTCTCTATTTACCGGTCAATCTACGTTCCTACCCTCACCTATGGTCATGAGCTCTGGGTAATGACCGAAAGGACAAGATCGCGGATACAAGCGGCTGAAATGGGCTTCCTCCGCAGAGTGGCCGGGCGCACCCTTAGGGATAGGGTGAGGAGCTCGGTCACACGGGAGGAGCTCGGAGTAGAGCCGCTGCTCCTACACGTTGAGAGGAACCAGTTGAGGTGGCTCGGGCATCTGCTCAGGATGCCTCCTGGACGCCTCCCTAGGGAGGTGTTCTGGGCATGTCCCACCGGGAGGAGGCCCCGGGGAAGACCCAGGACACGCTGGAGGGACTATGTCTCTCGGCTGGCCTGGGAACACCTTGGGGTCCCACCGGAGGAGCTGGAGGACGTGTCCGGGGTGAGGGAAGTCTGGGAGTCCCTGCTTAGACTGCTGCCCCCGCGACCCGGCTCCGGATAAGCGGAAGAAAATGGATGGATGGATGGATGATACAAAACTGTACACAGCAACTTGACAATACCTGATGTGATTTGCAGTAGTTTCATTAGTGGGATGCAGCTGATTGTGTTGTGATAGTGCTCTGAAGGGGGAGTGACTTAGCATAGAGAGCAAAGAGTGGGGAAGCTCAGGACTGCATAACACAATGTCAATAGTGTCTTATCTCATTATTATTATATCATAAAAAGAGTTAATTTCTCTCTGTATTCATGTGTTTTTTGTTTTCAGACACATCCCGTTCTGGGAGCTGACTTTCACAAGCAAATCTTTCCTCTACAAACAGGTGAATATTTGGTGCCATTTTGATTAATAATCTGTTATAAATGTGAGAGTGAAGCGCCCTCTACTGGTGTAATGTCATATTTGTGGAGGTACATAATTTTTTTTCATTAGAACTCCTCTTTGAACTTTGAACAGAATCTTATTATTATTAAAACATAAATAACACAAAGGCAATTGTTAAAGTTCACATTTTAAGCACGTCAAGAAGGAGTGACACAAAGACTGAAATCTTAAGATAAGATAAGATATGCCTTTATTAGTCCCACAGTGGGGAAATTTCAGTATTGCACCGCACAGTTCAAGAACAGCAGGAAAATGGTAACATGCAATAAAACAAGATAATAGATAATAGCTTAAAATAATTTAAAAATAGACTTAAAAAATAAGCTAAAAATAGACTCTAATAAAAAATAAACTATTATGTACAATAAGAGTGACTGATAAGTTTAACTGAAGTAAAACAAGAATTACATTTCAGAACACACCTGACACACATCTGACACACAGGGACATTCCAGAAGATGTTTGTGCAGATCTAAACTACAGGGTTAGGTTAGTTTTTATGCAAAATAATACACCCTGGAGACACAGGGAGGGCATCTGGCACACCACAGTAAAAGCTGGTGTCCTCTGGGGCAGGTGCGCAGGATGGCTGGAGCTCTGGTGGCCGTGGGCAGAGGTCGTCTCTCTCCTCTGAGCCTGAAGAAAGTGCTGGACGCTCGGGATTCCACCGCCTTCCCCCAGGGCCTGTCTGCGCCAGCTCACGGACTGTTCCTGACCAACGTGGAGTACCGGGACGAAGGTGAGTCAGCGGTCAACCACACGGACGGTTCCTCATGTTTAACACACAAACCCTGCATATTTAGGCTGAGTTCTTCTCTCAAACTGAAAACCGTGTTCCACCTTGTGATGTCATCATGTGGTAATACAGGAAGTGCTCCACTGTGTTTTTAAACTCCACACACCTTCACTAGAATCATTTGGATCATTTCAAACCTGGAATTTCCAATCTCTACTGCACTAAAGGTAAAAGGAGCTGTTAACTTGACAACTACCACTTCATGACATCACAAGGTGGAACAGAGCATTTTGAGCTTTGGAGATGTAACAGACTAATAATAAAGTGTTACTCAAACAAGTGTGAATGAAACAAAACACAACTCCTGGTCTGTTTTTGAGGAGGGAACAGCATTAGAACATGGGTTAAAGCTCATAAGAGTCAGTTTTGTGTGATACAGGAGCTTTTTAGTGTGAAGTGATCTAGGTCTGACTAAAGACCAAAAAAGGAACCAGAATAATTGGTTTGTTCCTTTTTTTCAGATCTGAAGTTTCCAAAAATGACAACGTCTGAAGAACAAAATCTGAGATAAGGTTTTATGAAAATTTTATAATTTGTATATTTTGAACATAATTATTCAAGCACTGTATTTTTGATAGTAAAAGACTCTCAAAAAACAACAAGCTCTACTGTTTTTTCAGTGTATTTATAAGTTCCATCATTTTGTACAGTGATGTCATCGGAAGCTACACATGTCAAGACAACAGGGCTGCTCGTGGCAATTATTACTATTTCGAATTTTACTGTTTTGAAATATTGTGAATAGGCCTGTTATAATAACAAATTTTGAAGGTTGATATACAGTAAATATAAATGATAATATTGAAAGTAATTTACGCTACTGACATAATGTAAAGTGAATTGGAGCCAGAGTTGACAGAGCCGGAAGCGCGCCCATAAGCACTTCCTATTTGGAACGTGGCGACTAGCAGGTTAGCTGGTGTTTTTATTTCACTATTGTGTCTGTAAATCAAGATATGAACATTAATAACAGACAGATCAGGCACCTTCTGTCCCCGAGGTCACACCTGCTAGCGTTAGCAACAGGTTTCACTGACAGTGCTGCTAAGTGCCCGCTCCCTGCTAAACCAGCAGTGCATTATCTTCAACAACCTCACTCTGGATTGGCTTTTTGGTTGCTATGATACTCCAAATATGGAACTTGGCTCCAAATTGGCCCCTATAACTGCAGGTGTCTATGTTGGATATAAAAAACACAAAACACAGGAACAAATTTGACTTTTTTCCATTTTAATTAAATAGTTTGAGCACATGCTTCTTATACCACACACCTCAGACAGCATCAGGCCTACAGCAGGTGTGTGGAGCGAGTGTGTGTGGAGCGGGTCTGTGGAGGTCTGCAGGAGCCGGGGTCATTCACAGTTGAAGCAGCAGGATCCAGGTATAACGACTGAAACGGCACGAACCAGGAGGCACCGGTATCTGAGTTACGGCTAATTGAAATTTAAATAAACACAATTATCAAATCAAAATCTCCCGTCTAATGCCTTATTGTGCATACAAATGTCTAACCCAGTAGTTTAGCTCTGTACAAACATGTTTTGAAATGTGATTCTTGCATTAGTTTGTCAATTCAGATTTCCAAAAGCAATAACATCTCCATGGAGACAAGCAGGTGGTGTAGCCTCCATCAGAAAAGATACGCAGTGAACCTTTAACAGTGGATATAAAAAACGTATTCATTTCTACTTGACTTAATAGAGATTTTTGAACATGCTTTGCAAATATGCTTTCAGCACACCCCCTACTGGTGACAGTAGTGGGTAGTACTCAGTTATGTTTAGTTTAATTTATTGGTTTATTTTAACAGGACAATGTGGAAACACATTAATCTCATAAAAGAAGAGACACTGTACACCAGATTTAGATAAAGCTCATTTCCATCTGCAGTCGCTGGGCATTTTACAAACTATTAAAATACTTGGGTAACTTTTTTAAGAAGAGTACTTTTCTATATTACTCCTACTTAAGTAACATATAGTACAGAGTAACAGTATTCTTACTCAAGTAAAAGTCGTGTTCCTCTTCCCTCTGTGAGTCTAAAGAGACTGGAGCTTTATGTAACAATATGAAATTATTTGAACTTTTGTGTTTCTGGCTCCTTCAGATGTGATTTAGTTTGGCTCATTTTTGTCGCTCTTTGAAAAAAAACACATTTTGTACATTATTTCATGTTCTTCAAATTAACTTCAAATTATAAATCAGATGTCACATCCCGGCAGTTACTCTTACTTGAGTAGTACTTTTCCCAAATACCTTTTTCCTCTTGAATCATTTCTTGGACCACTACTTTGCACTTCTACTTGAGTAAGATTATTTTGAAGTAACGTTACTCTTACTTGAGTAGTCTTTGGCTCTTCTAGCGCCTCCGTCTGGTGACTCCTGCCATTACATCATATGATTTAGGGTTTAATGAACATGCACACACTCACTTTAATGTCTACATCCAAGTGTCTAAATCAAACTGCATTCAGCAGTTTTTATAAATCCAAAAACATTCACAGACGCAGTGTGTTGGGAGCACACTCACGGTCAATTTGGCTGTTTGTTTTTTTTCTCACTGTGAGACTTTAGTCCATAAAGTCCAGACCTGGAACCGACAGTGGCCATTTTGAGGACTTACTGACCGATGAAAAGAGTCCAGAGTGTCTCACCTATATTTGAACACCACCATTTTGTTTTTAAATCCATTTGCGCACACGCAGGTCCAGAGAGTCAACATCTACAGATGCTCAAAATGCAAGAATTATATCATCATAGTAATTCAAATTTCAAGTTTTCCACAGAATATTAAAGCGGCTTTGACAGGTTTGACTAAAACACAGTTAAGATCGTTATTTTTAAAGGTCCTATATCACACAAAACCGACTCTTGTAGCTTTAATCCATGCTCTAATGCTGTTACCTCCTCAAAAACAGACCTGGATTTGTATTTTGTTTCATTCACACATGTTTGAGTAACACTTTATTATTACCGTAGTCTCCTAAGCTCAAAACGCTCTGTTCCACTTTGTGATGTTTTACCTTTAGTTCAGTAGAGATTGGCAATTCCAGGACTGAAATGATCCAAATGATACTAGTGAAGGTGTGTGGAATTTAAAAACACAGTGGAGCACTTCCTGTATCACCACATGACATCACAAGGTGGAACAGAGTGTTTTCAGTTTGAGAGAAGAACTCAGCCTAAATATGCAGGATTTGTGTGTTAAACATGTGTGAATGAAACAAAACACAACTCCAGGTCTGTTTGTGATGAGGAAACATTTGAACAGAGATCAGGAAAAAAACACAATGTTTTACCCAGTTTGTCCATATTTTAGGGTTTAAATTTTACTTCCTGGTTGTAAATCATGACATCACACTGTTACCTAGGAACCAGGTAGTACACTGAGCCAAACCCCCCTAATGTCAGAGATGATTATTTAACAAATAAAATGATAAAAAACAGATTTATTTTGTTTAAATCATATTTAAAGTATAAGAATAATGTAGATCCCAGTGTGATGTCATCAATGTAGGACGCTCCAATTATAATAAACTATAATTTCTATTTACAACAGGTTTTATCCACCAGATTAAGCAGAAATGAGAGAACAGTCCAACCCCGTCATACACACTTTAATCCCAAATAGTTGAGTGAATAATGCACTTGAGGCATTGAGTTTTGATATCACAATCAGCACAGAACAGCTGAGCGCGACCCCGATTCAACGACATGACGATGTGAAGCATGTATGAAAAATACAACCGAGAGAAAGAAAAGACCACGAGAGAAAGAAAGGACCAGGAGAGAGATAAAGGACCAGGAGAGAGATAAAGGACCAGGAGAGAGAGAAAAGACCAGGAGGGAGAGAAAAGACCAGGAGAGAGAGAAAAGACCAGGAGGGAGAGAAAGGACCAGGAGGGAGAGAAAGGACCAGGAGGGAGAGAAAGGACCAGGAGAGGGAGAAAGGACCAGGAGAGAAAGAAAGGACCAGAAGAAACAACCAGAAGAGAAGAAAAGGCTGGGATGATGTCAGATGTAATGAATGAGTTCATGATTTGATGATTTGTTGATTCTTTAGGTCATTTAAGGTCCAGTTTGAGAATGAAATGTCCCTGTGTCAGATTATGTCAGATGCCCTGCTGTGTCCATGGAGTCTTATTCTGTGTAAAAGCTGCTGACCCTGTAGTTTAGACTCTACTAACCTGTTCTGAAATGTGTCAGATGCCCTCCCTGTGTGTCAGCTCAGATTTCAGTCTTAAGGATTAACCACAACATCTTTAAATATTAACATTTTTCAACAGCGCTTTGACCATTTCTGGTAGTGGTGTAATGATGCTTTTGTTGCTACAGCTACCATGTTGTTGTCAAACTCTGATCAGCCTCGTAATAGAATTTTTGCTAGCTATTTTCAACTTTTTTGGGAAAATAAAAAAATAAACTGGCCATGATGACTGGGGAGTAGAGACACCAATCTGATATTGGTTTTGGATATCAGCGCTGATACAGAGAAGTGTGTTGGATCAGATATCGGCTTCCAAATATCTGTTCAGTCGATATCCTGGTTGGACATTTAAACAGATGTACAGGTCGTAGTTGCCCAGAAAGTCTCAGAATATTTGAACTTTTATTTATATAAAGTTGCTCTGTCGTTATTTCAGAGATAAGTAACAGCCACATAGCACATTTAGTGTTTAGTTTTGTTTTAAGGAAATAAATGCTGTCTTTGGTATTGATCGATATCGGGACTCAAAACACTACTTAAAACTATAGTATCAGAATCAGTATCAAAGTTGAACAAGCTGGACCGGTGCATCTCTACTGGGGCAGTTTGTAAAACTCCAATAAAACACACAGATGCAGCACGGTCCAATTATCGTACTGTGTATTAAAATATGGTACAGTATTTTTTGGGGTCAGTTTTTATGGTTTGAATTTTTTTCGCAACTAGGACATTTTTTTGTAATTTTCTGTCTATATGATCAGATTTAAGCCATAAAAGTTTTAATTAATAACTTGTCTGACTCTTTACAGACTCAAACAAACGACTAACGACTTTCTGCTGTTTATTTATTGCAGCTCATGATTTTTAACAATATTGTAGATTTAGTTTTTGTGGTTTAAATCTGCTCTTGGGGTTTTGGCAGAAATTATTTTCAATGTTATCGTTTATCACCTATATTTACTTCAGCGATATATCGAACTTCAGAATGTGTTATTGTGACAGGTCTAGCAGTGTCTGGAACATAGACTGTATATATAAATGGACAGTGTTAACCTGCAAGCTGCCGCATTCCAAACAGGGAGTGATCATGGGCGCACTTCCAGCTACATCGGCTCTAGACTCGTCATTTTGGTCTTAAATGTTCGTATTCGGAAATCTGTCCGGAAATCCAGCTGGACACACTCACTTAGTCCATGACTTTACACAGTCTGTGATCTGGAGAGTAGAATGAGACAGGGACACACACTGATACAGGAATGATTGACAGATGAACAGCTTTAAACCTTGAAAACCTGCAGCTTTAATAACATTTTAAAGAAGCATCCCAACGTTCCTGAATTTTGATTGTGAGTTTTAAAATTGTCCATGTTTAAAATGGCGTTTGATGATTCCATGTCTATTTGAGGCACTGCGCCAGTGAAGAAACAAGACTTGGATTATTTCCTGAAGCTGAGTTTAAACCAGGATCAACGTCTGATTTCTTTAATAGTTTTGCATAGACCCGTCCGACCCACCCACCCACCAGCCAATCACATTACACAGGGCCTGGTCACACACATGGATACTCCAGCTTAAGAAACTCAGAATGTCTAAACGAGTTGAGGCTATGAAGAGCTGAGGTAGGAGGTACATCTAAAAATAGATGGTCACAACTGTGGTTTTGGAGATAGGCAAATTCAAGTATATATTTCATAATAAAAAGAGAAATAAATTTTTTAGGGTGTTTTTTTTTTTTCACTTTTGTGGTTAATTTTACATTGCATTCAAATTTGTGAAACACTTGAACCTCAACCGAGACATTTCCAGGTGGGTTTTAATACATTTCAAAAGGAACTGTATGAAGATTTTGACTTTAAATACATTTTAATCCATAAATATTTACAAACTGTGTCCAGATATGAGCTAAACATGTTCAAATCAACTATAGCTTTTACTGATAACAATTAGAAAGCTGATTTATTCTTAATTACAAAAACATTGGTTGTTTTAATTCAGTATTTTGGTTCAAGACGATTATCCAATCAGAAAGCATGACTGTCACATGATTCTTTAAACGGTCACTACCTAAACCCCAGCACCTGCAGCCAATCAGGACTCAGTACTAGTGCAGCCTTTGCAGCTCAGTGAGTGAATCTGGAGGTTTTTGTCTGTCCTCCATCTGCAGGTTAAAGATGTGGCAACACAAGTTCAGATGTGATTTTAGTACCTTTTTAAAACTGTAAGAATCAGGACGCATACAGTTCCTTTAAATGCTTTGTTCCTTGTAAAAAACTAACGCCATCACTTATTTTAGAGTTTAATCATCTTTACTTTCCAAACTTGTCATAAAAAGGTTTAAATATTCACAAGGAGCCCAAACAGATGGTAAGATGAGCGGAGATAATCGCTTTATAAAAATACCCATGAAGACGCCGTGTGGCCAGGCCCCAGACAGAAGCATACCCAACTTCACTGCAGCGAACAGGCCAGAGCCTACCAAATACATTCACTTTGTACGTATGTTTTTTTTATTTTGTGGCACATTATAAAGATATTGATATCTCTTGGCATTTTGTAACGTTCCTGATTCCAAAATTTAGGAAACATAATATTCCAACGTAGCACCACAAAACAAGAAGAATAAAAAAAGAAAACTAAATGTTATTAAATCGCACAAATAGTGAAATCGGGTATGTTTCAGACTCAAACATGAGTAAGTGCAAACATATTTTTATCTCTCCAGAATCTAAAAAAGTAAAAGCTTAAAACAGTGAGTCCATGGAGAGCCATGAGGAGGGGGCCATCCCTTTAAGAGAAGACCCCCTTTAACTGGCGATTTTCTCGATCTCGTCCAGATCGTCTGTGTTCAACCTCTCGATCTTCTTATCTGTGAAGACGGGACAGAATTAGCAACATTTGGCAAAAGGAAATGTAAATTAAAGCTGCAAGCGGCATCAAAGGGCCCTCATGCCACTTGTCTGTTTTATTATGACTTTGGGCTGTACTTTTCACTAAACAAAGTCAACACGTGTTGGACGCTTCATTGCCATGGCAACATCGTGTAAAATACAACATTGGCCCCTGTACTTTGACGTGGATGAGCTGAAGACGGTTTTCATGACTGTGTAAAATTATGTAACTTGCAAAAAACAAAAATTTTGACTCCGGAAGTCAGAAGTGAGTTATGTTCCTCTGCACTGATCTGTTTGCTCAGGTTTGTTAGTAAAAAATATTTAACATTGGGCTTATAGCAAATTAAAATGTCTTTATCTAAAAATTTAAAATAAAAAATGTATGAAGCTTACTCAGCATTCTCCAACTTGAATGGTGAACTAAGGCTAAAACCATTTCTGGATAGTAAAATAATGAAACTATAGTGTAATAAAGCTAATGACTAGCATGACTACTGCAATGACTCAAATCAGGTAAGGACAGGTGACTTAAACAGTGCGACTCACTAAAATGCTCCTGGATGCGGTTGAGGATATTCATGCTCATCTTGCTGTCCACCATGTTGATGGCGAGACCGCGTTTGCCGAAGCGTCCCGTGCGGCCGATCCGGTGCAGGTACGTCTCATTGTCGGGGTTCATGTCCTTATCCACTGGGAGGTCAAAGTTTATCACCACGGACACCTGCTCCACGTCGATACCTGCAGGAGAAAAAGGAGTGTGTCAGATGACCTCCCCTTGGCATATATCCCCATGTGTCAGATGCCCTTACATCCCCCTATATCCCCGTGTATCAGATGCCCTCTCATACCTCTGGCGCAAACGTTTGTTGTGACGAGCACTTTTTCTTTTCCGTCTCTGAATCTGTCGATCACGGCCGCTCTCTGCTCCACCTGCATCTCTCCGCTCAGCAGCGCCACCTGGTGACCCTCCCTGGACAGCTCCCCCGCAAGCCACCCCGCAGTTTTCCTCGTCTGAGAAAGAAAGACATTATGAATAAACAAATAAAACAAAACAAACCAATGAAAAAGATGAACTGGTTTAAAATCACTGAAATTTTTGAATCAAATACTTTGCTGGACAATTTTTTTTCCAGATATTACAAATAATTTAGTTATATTCTAGTTAAAAACATTTCATTTGCTTATTTTAACTGCTGCATCACATGAAATTGTTTGGTGGACAGTGGTAAGAATTAAGAATTGGACCCACAACCTCCTTAAACTAAAAATGAGGGAAAAGACCAACCATAAATTTTTTATTTTCTACTCTAATTACTAATTACTAAAATAAACTAGGGCTGTGTAATGAATTAGTGGTCAGTTTAGGGGTCTGTAATGGAGCGGTCTACAGCCAATCCTCTGTCAGTAAAAACATGTGGTTTGGAGCCATCGACTGTATAAAGAAGTGGACTAAGTGAGTGTGACGTCACCCACAGCGTTTGGCTCCAAATGAAGCTCATCGGGGCTAGCAGTTATCGTGGCTAATCTGCAACCAGCGACCATATTTGGAATTCACAGTCTGGCTCTTCGATTGCCATTAAACACAATCAGAAGTGAGGTTGTTGAAGATGCATGCTTCTTCCCGCCTGCAGCACTGTCAACCAAAACTGCTGGTAACACTAGCAGGAGCAGATCTCAGGGAAAGAAGCCCCTGATTTGTCTGTTATTAATGTTAATATCTTGATTTGAACAGTGACATAAAACAAAGTGGGTTAAAACAAGGATTTTAAGAACAAAATTACAAGGCTCACAAATTGGAGCCAGTGTGAATGGAGCTGGACGTGCGCCCATGATCACTTATTATTTGGAATGTGACAGCTAGCGGATGAGCTATGTCCATTTATATAAACATCTATATATTGCATTATATGGTGCAGCCTGACTCACGTGGCAGAAGATCATGGCCTGAGCGATGGTTATGGCTCCGTAGATGTTGCAGAGAGCTTCAAACTTCTCCTCTTTAGAGTTACACAGGACATAATACTGTTTGATGGTGTCCAGCGTCTCCTCCTCTCTCTTCAGTTTGATGATGTTCGGCTCCGGGACGATCCTCTGAGCAAAGTTCCACACCGTCTCCTCGAATGTGGCCGAGAACAAGAGCATCTGACAGTTCTTAGGAAGCATCCTGAAGGAAACAAAAGAGGAGAGGGGTAAGACGAAATGTACACGAGGAAGGGGAGTAAGCAATGCCAAAAAATAACGTATTGCATCTAAGGATTTTAAAGCTACAGTATGTAACTTTCTGGAGGTGGCACATCACCTGAATGATTCCATGGAAACAGAAACAGGGCGTGTTTCAGTGTAGAGAAGGTTTCAGCTGTGGTCATCTGAACACTGTTTATGATCAAGACGTTTCAGCTCCTGAATCCGAAGCCATTTTCAATTTAAGTTCTTTTGAAGTAAGTTTTGATTCCAATGTCAGTTTACAGATTAGGGTTGTCGCGATAACCACAATACTGCAATACAGCAGTATGATAGATCACATGGCACAAGGGCTCAAGTCACCGTGGTAACCGCATTTTGCATTTTAATGAGGCTCCACACACAAGGCTGGAGTCTGGAGCAGACAGACATTTACTGAGTGTAAGGGCTTTACCTATTGATCAAGCCACTGGAAAACCTGTGCTCTGAATAATAACACAATAGCACATTCTCATAACTCGTCTCTAAAACGTCTTGTAGTGAACAGAAGACGCCATTTCTGACCTGTGCTTGTGTGTGTCACTCAGGTCTGGCTCTTGTTTTATATCATTATTTTTCAAATCCAACCCCAGTTTATGTTTTATAATTGGCCCATGTGGTATAAAAGTAAAAACTTAGTTACTGCAAGGGAAATTGTTTAAGAGCAACAGCCCTAGTCCAGACATCCACCATCGAAACCTTCTCTAAATGGAAACAGAACATACTTCGAAACATTCTCCATGGAGACAGTGGAATATTTTAGCCAAAGGAACAACATTTCCATAAAACAAGCAGGAGCAGCATCCTCCAGATCAGATAAGAGTCAGGTCTGTGGAGATGCAAGCTGTAAATGCTTCTCACCTTTGGATTCGTATGCTCTGGTCCTGATGGCCCTGTGTGGCGATCATGACGTCGGCCTCGTCCAGCACAAAAACGCGTATTTTCTTTGGCTCGATGAATTTGAACTTGGCACACCAGTCGAGCATCGTCCCCGGGGTCCCGATCACGATCTGCTCCTGTAGCTTCACTCCCTTCGGCACTGACAAGACAGGATAACAATGATCCCGCAATGTCTGAGGCTCTGCTCCACTCCTCTGCATCCTTTGCTCCATCTGAACCGCTCCTCTACGCCCTCTGCTCCGTCTGACCCTCCCCTCTGCGTCCTCTGCTCCGTCTGACCCTCCCCTCTGCGTCCTCTGCTCCGTCTGACCCTCCCCTCTGCGTCCTCTGCTCCGTCTGACCCTCCCCTCTGCGTCCTCTGCTCCGCCTGACCCTCCCCTCTGCGTCCTCTGCTCCGCCTGACCCTCCCCTCTGCTCCGCCTGACCCTCCCCTCTGTGTCCTCTGCTCCGTCTGACCCTCCCCTCTGCGTCCTCTGCTCCGTCTGACCCTCTCCTCCGCGTCCTCTGCTCCATCTGACCCTCTCCTCCGCGTCCTCTGCTCCATCTGACCCTCTCCTCTGCGTCCTCTGCTCCATCTGACCCTCTCCTCTGCGTCCTCTGCTCCATCTGACCCTCTCCTCTGTGTCCTCTGCATCCACTGCTCCATCTGACCCTCTCCTCTGCGTCCTCTGCATCTCCTGCTCCGTCCTGTATTTTCAGTTTAAGTCAGTGAAGAGCCCATGAAGTGTTTGGACTCTTGCAGAGATGGCTTGAAGACTCATATACTCACACTTGTTTCCTCTGATGGCGTAGACGAGTTGTACCTCTGGATAGAATTTGCCCATCTGCTCGATGACCTTCCCCGTCTGCAGAGCCAGCTCATACGTGGGCGACACACACAAGCACTGAAGAGGAAAACACAGAACTTCACCAGTGTTTAAAGTGACAGGTTTTCAAGTTTTTCCAGTCATTACTTTTGGTTTGGTGGATAGGACCTGTGGAAAATATTTATCAGAGTTTTAAATCAGTTAAGTGGCAGTTACGAAAAAAACAAAAAACTCTGAAGACTATAGGAAGTACCGCCATTTCACTGGCATCTCAAAATTTGCACAATAAAAACACAATTTTCGGAGAGTTTAAACATTTATTTAAGAATGTAAAAGGTTTGATATTGCAGGTATATTTATTAATTTATCAAAACATAACTATTGTATAAACTAGATGAGCCCTAGCCCTTGTTTAGAGTATGATTGCCTAGGTAACACTTATAGAATTATGGTGCGTTCCAGGCAACCAGTAAAAGGGATAATTTCCATCTCCGATGTGAAAAAATGAATGAAAATATCTGACACAGGTTTAATCTGACAATATTCTGTTATTTTGACATTTAACGTTTACATTTGTTTAGCCTTTGAGCTAATGTTAGCCACATTGTTTACACATGAGTCAATTCAGTTGGAATGCTCTGAGGTCATAGTCTGTACCAAGAAGTGGACTAAGTGAACGTGAGGTCACACACAGCATCCAGCTCCAAATGAAGCTCATTGAGGCTAGAGCAGTTATAGGAGCCAATTTGGAGCCGAGTTCCATATTTGGAATTCTGACCATGAGTATCATAGCAACCAAAGAGCCAATCAGGAGCGAGGCTGTTGAAGGTGAAGCCCTTTCCCACTCGCACCGCTGGTTTAGCTAACAGTAAAACAACACTAGCAGGAGTGACCTCGGGGAAAGAAGGCCCTGGTTTTGTCTGTTATTAATGTTCATATCTTGATTTACAGATACAATAGTGAAATAACAACCCTCGCATCATGTAGACAAGTGTAGTTTTAGTGCAGTAGTTGTAGTAAGAGTAGTAAAAATGTCTGTGTAGAGCCTCAGTCGCCCAGGTCTGATCGATAGCAAAAGACGAAGTTCAAATCTGTCAACTGGACAAATCATTGTAGGAGTGAAGACTAAGAGCCATTTTTGTTAGGAAAGAGAATCCTTCCTTAAACAGGAATGGAGGCCTGAGACATCATCTCTCCCCTATCTATAACTCCATCCTCAGACCCAGAACAATGAGAACAATAGCAGAGTCGTTAAGGGCTGAATAGGGTAGTCTTAGCTGAAACTGGAGACAAAAGCTGTTTACAGTTTCACTGTGGTTAGCCCCTCCCCTCAGATAGATCTAAGGTAGTGGCCACCAGCATTCTGACCAGAACTGAAGAACTTGGTAAGCAGCGAAATGTCTTCACTCCTATTTGTCCAGTTGACAGATTTGAACTTTGTCTTTTGCTACAGTAGTAAAAATAGTAGTATTAAAAATAGTAGCAGCAGTAGTAGTAGCAGTAGCAATAGTATAGACAGAGGTTCAGAGGCAGAGCACAAACCTGAGGCCACTTGTTGCTGGGGTCCACGTGGCTGAGCATGGCCAAAACAAAAGCTGCTGTTTTCCCTGTTCCCGACTGTGACTGTGCGATCAGGTTCTGTGGACTGGACACAAAGGAAAGTGCTGAGTTAATATTTGAAAATATTGTCTCTTTAGACGATAGAATGAGATTTTCAACACATTCATACTAGTAATGGACTATGTTTTAAATTGAAGCACTTCCTGTCTAATGAGGTCACTTCTTGTGATGCCTATTGGGAAGCAACAGTAATTTATATTCCCATGTGGCCTTATATCTGTGTAATCCCTCAGTGTCCAGGTAGGTTAATAGTGGTCCTGGTTTGGTCCTGGTTTGGTCCTGGTTTGGTCCTGGTTTGGTCCTGGTTTGGTCCTGGTTTGGTCCTGGTTTGGTCCTGGTTTGGTCCTGGTTTGGTCCTGGTTTGGTCCTGGTTTGGTCCTGGTTTGGTCCTGGTTTGGTCCTGGTTTGGTCCTGGTTTGGTCCTGGTTTGGTCCAGTAATGTTCATAGTGGTCCATGGGTGTATTCTAGTCTATGTGTCTTATACTTGTGAAAGATGCAGCTCAACATTATTATAAACAGATTCATTTCTGTCTTGTCAATTTTTAGTATCAGTACTAAAAAGTGAGTGAGTATCTAGTTTCGATACTAGTTTTAGCATCGATTAGGATCTGATTTTTATATTTTAACAACCTTTTGAGTTAAATATTCAGTTAAATATTCAGTACTAGGTTTGCAATACAACTATTAAACTAACAATTTCCTATGCAAAAAAATGATCCTTATATTTAGTACAGAATATATATGTTTAGTAGTCAGTAGTTTGGTAGTATTTTAATGGGCTGCTAAAATTAATTATACACTTTTTGTAAATACTCTCCATGCAGAAGCATTCAGTCACCATTATTCAAGCTACATTTGGCTGATAACATATTTAAAAAGTTTCAAAGTACAATAGAAATAATTGTTTGGTCAACTAATCAAAACATGAATCACTGCCAAAATAACGGCTAACGACTTTCTGCAAACAGATTTTCAAAAGTGAGACAAAAAGTGCAGACCACAGACAAAAGGAGAATTCTATGACATTTTAGATGGCAGAGACGAGACCGCACACTACAAGCTAAAGGTCGTGACAGGTATTTTTCTTTTGAAGAACACTGAGGCCTAGGGAAGTGGAGGTACTCACGGCTCAGCGAGCATCATGGGTAACGCGGTCTCCTGGATTTTAGACGGTCTGTTGAAACCCATCCCATAGACTCCTTGTAAAAGCTGTGGTTTACTGCAAACAGAAATGAGCCATGATCGATATGTGATATTAGAGCAGTCCCTAAAATATAAATGGCTCAACTAAGAACAGGTTTGTGATCAACAGATTGACAGTCACAGTTCAAATTATTTAAACTGTGACTGGAAATCCTAATAAATAAATACTATAGACCAATTCTCATTAGTAAAGCTGAATAATTCGTCTTTCAGAAAACCTTTTGAAATAAGTTCAGAAGCACTGTATAACTTTTGTAGTAAGTTTGCCAATGCGTCTCTATGGACATGTCATTTCTTTGCCCGGGATGTTCCACATTATGGCATTAAGACTTACCCTACATCACTTTTTTCATTCCCCCCCTCAAAAACACAAAACAAAACTTTCTTCCAGTGAACAGAGTCACCTGTGCAGATCCGATCTGTAATTTGGCTTGGTTGAATCTCGTGCACCTCTCCATAAAGATAGCAAAGTTTAATACTATACTGTGGAACATTGCAAGTGAAGCAATAACATCTCCATGGACACAAGCAGGTGGCAGACCCTACACCAGAAAAGTTACATAGTGTTTCTTCAATGTAAAACCCTTTTATCAACTGTCCAAAAGCCCCAATTCATGTAACTGGATGCAAAATGTTATACTCTACTTGTTTTTAGGTCGACTTTAAACATGAAAAAATCCTTTTGACCAATTCTGGAATGTTTACAGAAATGTCTCTTACGTGCTCACAGTCCCTGAAAGAAAAGTAAAAAAGTTTACTTACAGCCGTAGCTCCTCAAAAGACTTGACTGAATACAGGGGTGAATTTGGATCTTTCTGAAGAACTTCCACTTCATTTTTGTTGTTGACCAAACTGCTCCGGATTAACTTGTTCAGGTAAGACTGGGCTGCTTTGTCCTCTGGGAAACACAATATTAAAAGACATTAGACAAATTAGTTCATAAAGAGTAATATGAATGCACTGTATAAAGACTAGGCCTGTCCACAGACTGTATGAAGAACTGGAATAAGTGAGTGTGATGTCACCACAGCGTTCCAATCTGGAGCAAGGAATGAAGGTAATGCCCTACCTGCCCGCTGTGGTCTTTTAGCAGAGCGGGTACTTACCAATGCTGTCAATCAAACCTGTTGCTAACACTAGCGAGAGCGACCTCAGGAAAAGAAAATGCATGATTTGTCTGTTATTAATGTTCATATCTTGATTTACAGACACAGAGAAATAAAAACCCCAGGGTAAGCAGCAGGTACAGAGAGAGGAGAGGTTTTTCACTTCCTATTTGCAGCGGCTAGCAGGTTAGCTCTGTCCATTTATACAGTGGGGCAAAAAAGTATTTAGTCAGCCACCAATTGTGTAAGTTCTCCCACTTAAAAATATGAGAGAGGCCTGTAATTTTCATCATAGGTTCACTTCAACTATGAGACACAAAATGGGGGGAAAGAACCCAGGAAATCACATTGTAGGATTTTTAATGAATTTGTTTGCAAATTATGGTGGAAATAAGTATTTGGTCAATAACAAAAGTTCATCTCAATACTTTGTTATATACCCTTTTTCGGCAATGACAGAGGTTTTCTGTAAGTTTCCACAAGGTTTTCACTGTTAGTTTGGCCCATTCCTCCTGCAGATCTCCTCTAGAGCAGTGATGTTTTGGCGCTGTCACCGGGTAACACAGACTTTCAACTCCCTCCAAAGATTTTCTATGGGGTTCAGATCTGGAGACTGGCTAGGCCACTCCAGGACCTTGAAATGCTTCTTACGAAGCCACTCCTTCGTTGCCCTGGCAATGTGTTTGGGATTGTTGTCATACTCAGAGACCCAGCCACGTTTCATCTTCAATGCCCTCGCTGATGGAAGGAGGTTTTCACTCAAAATCTCATGATACATAGCCCCATTCATTCTTTCCTTTACAGGGATAAGTCGTCCTGGTCCCTTTGCAGAAAAACAGCCCCAAAGCAAGATGTCTCCACCCCCATGCTTCACAGTAGGTATGGTGTTCTTTGGACGCAACTCAGTATTCTTTCTCCTCTAAACACAAGAAGTTGAATTTTTACCAAAAGGTTCTATTTTGGTTTCATCTGACCATATGACATTCTCCCAATCCTCTTCTCGATCATCCAAATGCTCTTTAGCAAACTTCAGACGGGCCTGGACCAATGTTCCCTCAAATTTTTCACGAGTCTGAGCAAACACACAAACTCCCTGAGCGGTCCCATAGACCACTGTGAGCAACATCAGACCTGTGCACTGTGGTCATGCTGCATCGCATCCATCCAAGTTAAATGGTTTATTAAAAGAATCAAATCAACGCATTTACACTTCTGTTATAAGACTTTTAATTAAGTGCTTTAGCCCACTGACAGGTTATAGCCCTGTGTAGTGTGTCCTTGTTTGCCCTCTTCCCTGACCTTGTGCTGTTTAAACATTGAGTGTTGGGATTGTTATGAATGTTTTGGGCGCCAGTAGGACCCCTTTCACTATCTGTTTATGAAACTGGTAGTGAAACGGGAAAATCTTATCCGGGGAATGCCTGGGAGAGGAGCTTGGCCCGCTCCTCTCCCCACGCAGGCCTTGTTTGTTTCATGTTATAAAGACGGGGTAGCCCCTGGTTCGGTAGAGTCTGCTGTGGGATACGTACGGTCGCCCAGCTTTGTTTTCGGACAGCGCAGCGCTCTACTGGACTGTTGGCTCTCCAGTCCTGTGTCAAGGTAAGGCGCTGGTTGATTAAAGTTGCTGTCTGATGAAGTGATTTTGTATGCTGCTTTTGTGTGGGGAATAAAAGACACATTATTCTAGCACTAAGTGGTTTCTGTGTTTTGTTGCTCCGCCGATCCTCTAACGATCCTGCATAAATATATGAATTAAATGTTATAAAACACCCACTCATACAATGAAAATGACAAAAATCTTGCTCATGACCTGTGTAGTATGTTAATGCTATTGGAAGTATACATCAGAGAAATAAGCACCTATATTCTGTTCAAAAAACATTTAAGAAACTGGTTCATAACACATCAAACATGTCTGCATTAACAATACTAATGACTTCCCCCTGACTAACCAGACGAGCACTTGTGTTTTCTCTTGCGTTGGATGTTGTGGAATGGCTGTGGATTGTCTTGTATGATGCCTGTGTTTTGTTTGTCTTTTCTTTGTTGACAGTGTTTGTTATATCTGTTTTTAATGTTTCGTCTATAGTATATTGTAATTTTCGCTGTATAATATTTTTACTCTTGTTTTTAGGGAGACAGGTCTGCCATCTGTCCAGGGACAACAGATGAAAAATAGCCTTTTGGCTAATTCTGGTGAAGAGAGATGCCTCTAGTTTAACTTGTACAAACATCCACAGTGTCCTCGGTCGCGTACTTCCTTCGTTTTGTCCGTTTCGTCATGTTTAAAATGCAAAACTGCTGCAAAACAGTGGATCTTTGCCCGAGGGCGGGCTGTCGGAACGTAAAGGGGTTAAACAGCACTTAGAATCATTAGCGAGTTTTCACTCCACGTCGGTCACATCGGCTAAAACACTGATAGCGGCGCATGAGGACGCCTGTCAATGACGTCGATAAGCTGTGCAAATGCGTATGTGAATCACATAATTGGCTGGAGCACGCAGTTTAGAGGGAACAGTGGCCTGGACATGTCCTGGCTTAAACAGGGGGACACGTCTGGCACTGCAGGATTCGATTCCCTGGCGGCGTAGTGTTGATAGCCTCTCTGCAGGTCATTCACTAGGTCCCTCTATGTGGTTCTGTGATTTTTGCTTGTGATCATTTTGACCCCATGGGGTGAGATCTTGCATGGAGACCCAAATCGAGGGAGATTACTAGTGGTCTTGTATTCCATTTTTTAATAATTGCTCCCACAGATGATTTCTTACCTATTGCAAATTCAGTCTTCCCAGCCTGGTGCAGGTCTACAATTTTGTTTCTGGTCTCCTTTGACAGCTCTTTGGTCTTGGCCAGAGTGGAGTCTGACTGAGGTTGTGGACAGGTGTCTTTTATACTGATAACGAGTTGCAGGTGCCATTAATACAGGTAAAAAGTGGAAGGCAGAGGAGCTACTTATAAAAGTAGTTACAGGCCTGTTAGAGCCAAAAATCTTGCTTGTTTGTAAGTGACCAAATACTTATTTTGCCAAGGAATTTACCAATTACTTCATTAAAAATTCTACAATGTGATTTCCTGGATTCTTTCCCCCCACTTTGTTTCTCATAGTTGAAGTGTACCTATGATGAAAATGACAAGCCTCTCACATCTTTTAAGTGAGAGAACTTGCACAGTTGCTGGCTGATTAAATTATTTTTTGCCCCACTGTATATACAGTCTATAGTATGTTACTGTTAATTACGATTCGTTTTATTTCGTTTGACAACTGTATAAAGGACAGTTCAAATCCCTCACCTTTGTCGTCGTCTTCTGTCTTGTTATTTGCTTCTCCCTCTGTTTTTGAAGCAGCGCCTGAATTATAATTAAACCAGTTATGTGAGAATTTGTATAACACACACTAATATAAAACAGGAATGCACCGATACAGATACAAGTACTCGACAAACCCACAAACACTTTAGGGAAAAAACTGGTTCTGGTTTGTCCTAAGGACAAAACCCCCGAGCCATAAACAAAGTCATGTAGTCTACTCCATTCAGTGTAGTGAAGAGTGCAGTGAGCGTTACATTCGAGAAACTAAACAGCTGCTCCATAAGAGGATGTACCAACACTGCCGTGAGAGCTCCTCTGGACCCCAGTCCGCCGTACATCTCCATCTCAAAGCCACTAACCACTCCTTTGAAGATAGTGAGGTTTAGATCTTAGCCAGAGAAAAGAAATGGTTTGAGAGGGGAGTTAAAGAAGCTATTTTTGTTAGGAAAGACAATCCTTCCTTAAACAGGAATGGGGGCCTGAGACATAATCTCTCCCACATCTACAACTCCATCCTCAGACCAATGAGAACAATAGCAGGGTCGTTAAGAGCTGAATAGGGTAGTTTCAGCTGAAACTGGAAACAATCGCCGTTTATGGTTTCAGTGTGGTTAGCCCCTCCCCTTAGACAGATATAAGGCAGTGGCCACCAGCATTCTGACCAGAATTGAAGAAGCGGCTTGGGTGAGCAGTGAAATGTCTTCATTCCTACAACGATTTGTCTAGTTGACAGATTTGAACTTCGCCGTTTGCTATGGATCAGACCTCGACGACTGAGGGTCTACACAGACATCTACTCAACATGATTGACAGGTTGATTAGCCAATCAGGGACACACATGGTCCCAGGGGCTGAAAAACAAGGCGAATTTCTGCAGAATCAGTGCACGAAGCCTAAACTATTAATCTGAGGTGAGATAAATGTGATTTTATTTGTAAATCACTGAAAAAAAAAACAAATCTAATTGGACAATCACGTTTGACTGGGGCTTGAGACATGACAGAGGACATGGAGACCAGACTCATATAAATCTGTATAAAATATACACAGGGAGATCAGTCTGTATTTGCCAGACTCAGTTTGCTCAGTTTTGACGTGAAGGAGAAATAACAAAACACCATTAGATCTCTGTGGAATATGTTCACTGTGTTTTAAGGAAACGAGAGCCATTTTCTGTCCCTGCACTGGTTCATATCAGGTATTGGCCAAGACCTAAAGTCAACGTATCAATATCGGTACCGGAAAAAGCTGGTTTGGTGCATTGCTAATGTAAGATAATATGAGCCAAACTCACCATTCTCTTCTGGTTTATCTTTGAGTTGGAGACTGTTGATCTAGAAAATACAAAAGATTGATAAGCTGTTGTACTTTAGTAGTAAATCTATGATCTGTGACAATATTATCAAATTATTACAAATCACAGCATTTCACGTTGTGTTTAGTGCATTTAATCAAATTGTAAATGATTTGTGCTATCAATATTTTAAATTGTCTCCAGGCTACAGGTGATCCTCTCAGTAAAAGCATGTTTGGAGAAATATATTGGATCTTGTGTATTTTAAAAATGGTACTAAAGTGGAAAATGGCACAAAATCAAGGTTATTGAAAGTTAGTCTCATCTCTGTAGATGAGGTTTTACTGTAAAATATGCTATTAAAATCTATAGTTTTATTCTTGAATGTCATTTATCTTGAAATGGCTCTGTTTCCTCATCCCAAACACACCTGGAGCTGTGTTTTGTTTCATTCACACATGTTTAACACACAAACCCTGCAGATTTAGGCTGCGTTCTTCTCTCAAACTGAAAACAGCCTGTCATCATGTGGTAATACAGGAAGTGCTCCACTGTGTTTTTAAACTCCATACACCTTCAATAGAATCATTTGGATGATGATGAATTGCCAATCTCTACTAAACTAAAGGTAAAACGAGTTATTCTGGTTGATTATGGAGATGTTATTTAAATGTCACTGAACAGTGCATCACTGAGCTTGCTGGTTTGTGCCTGTATACTACTAAATTACTCATCACTGCAAACTCTAGGCCAAAGCCCAGTGGCCCATTGGATCTTCTTGGCTTATAAGGCTCTTCTTGGCCCGGTTCTGTTTTATGTGTCCTCCCTCCTCCAAAGAACCAAGAGCCATTACTGTTCTTTACTCAACAGACAACATGATTAATCAGTGCCTGTGTTTTTAAATTGTTGATGTAAATATATGATCGTAATGTTGTCATCCAACAGTCTGCAAATCACTGCACTTTAAATTTGTAAATGCACTATGATCCTAATTTTAACTGTTTGTTCTGTTTATTGTTCCTTTGTAAATGCTACTGACCTGTGTGGCTGACCTCTTGGACAGGAAAAGGACTTTTCGATTTCAACTGACGTTTTCATGGTTAAATAAATATAAATAAAACCACTTCATGACATCACAGGGTGGAACAGAGCATTTTGAGCTTTGGAGATGCAGACTGACTAACAAATTAAGTGTTACTCAGATATGTGTGAATGAAACAAAACACAACTCCAGGTCTGTTTTTGAGGAGGGAACAGCATTAGAACATGACTACAATGGCAATGTCATGTAGCTGAGACAATAAAGCTTACTCTATTCAACAAGCAAAACCAAAATTTGGTAACAACATTATCTTCACGAGGAATTTACAAGATTATTTAACATATAGCAAACCTCAAATAAATTAAAGTCTAATGTAAAAATGGACAGCCTTTGAAGAAGCTCCAGGCTGGACACTGTAAAGAGGGATTACCTCTGTGAGTCACTGAGCATCATTTTGCTACAGGCTAAAGCTAAGTCACGCACTGAGCATTTGGCTTTCACTTTCAAAAAAACGAAAGAGAACACAGTTAAAACTACGCCAATCCAAGGGACTACGTCTGTTTACACTTCAAAAACAGTCAAAGAGTCAACAAAGAGTCAAACTAACAACCACATGTGAAAGCTGCTGAGTATGTGAAACGTGTGTGTTGGTTAAAACAGAGCATTTTGACCGGGCTAGCGCTGTGTTAGCTCGCTAAGTTACCGATTCTGCGGCTTCGGCTTCCTGCAAATCCACGGCCTGCGCCCAGGAGTCAGTGGCCATTGTGAAACGAGGCTTTACACTACGGAACTTTCACTGGAATAATGAATTAACACCAAACCAGCGCAGGCAACAGGGCGTAGGATAACGGCGGCAGCAGCAACTAGTGTCCACAATGGCGTGCCGAAAGCAACGGCGTCACCTGTGCAGCGCAGTCAATGGCCCGGGCGGAACAAACATTCAATAACAAAGGTTCCTATATGCGATTGTTTTGATAAATAATTTACATAAATACATGGATATATTACAATGAAATATGTACATAATTCTTTATTACTGTCTCAAATTGATAATTAAAACAATAAAACATAGGATAAAACAATATTCTTACAAGGTACAGATGAAAGTGAAATATGCACAATTGTCAAACAAAGCAAGAACAAAAACTCATTAGACTGGAATGGACTGGACATGTGTGTGCTGAAAGAAACTATTGAATATATAGTTAAACCAGTCACCCATATTTTTAATTTATCTTTGCAGTCGGGTGTATTCCCAGAAGGAATGAAAACAGCAAAGGTTATCCCTATTTACAAGTCTGGCGATCAACACGACCTTACAAACTATAGACCTATTTCTCTATTGTCTCATTTTGCTAAAATTCTGGAGAAATTATTCCATAAAAGATTATTTAACTACCTCGAAAAACGTAATATACTATGTGAACAACAATATGGCTTCAGACCAAATAGAACCACTACCTTGGCATTAATAGATCTAGTCGAAAACATATCTAATGCAATAGATAATAAACAGTACGCCATTGGAGTGTTTCTAGATTTAACTAAAGCATTTGATACAGTCAATCATGATCTCCTACTCAGAAAACTGTACAGATATGGTATTAGGGGTGTGGCTTTCTCTTGGATCAAAAGTTATATAGAAAACAGATCACAATATGTCCATATAAACGGAGTGGATTCAGAGCTTCAAACAGTGACCTGTGGCCTCCCCCAGGGGTCAGTGTTGAGTCCCTTGCTCTTTATCCTTTATATTAATGACATATGTTTGGTGTCAAAAGCTTTGCATCTTATATTATTTGCTGACGATACAAATATAATACACTGTGGCAATGATTTAGAAACAGTAATTGAGGAGCTAGAAAAAGAACTAAAATTGCTGAAAAGCTGGTTTGACTCAAACAAATTAACTTTAAATCTAAAGAAAACTAAATTCATAGTATTTACAAATCGCCGAATAAATGTGAACAGGAATCTTATTATTCATAATACAGAAATAGAGCAAATAAATCAAATTAAATTTCTAGGAATAATAATCCAAAATAACCTAAGTTGGAAAAGCCACATACAATTCATAAAGACAAAATTATGCAAATCTTTAGCAATTATATCCAAAGTAAAAGAATGTTTGAATGAAAAAACATTGTTCATTTTGTATATTTCGTTGATATTTCCCTACATGACCTACTGTGTGGAGGTGTGGGGAAATACATACCAAACAAACATCATTCCAATTGCAATTGTCCAAAAACGAGCAATGCGAATTGTGAACAAAGCCCCCTATAGGGCTCATACAAATGAACTCTTTATCCAAAAAAATACAATGAAATTCAAGGACCTGGTAGATTATAGAACTGCACAATTTATGTATAAAATTAAGAATAAACAGTTACCATTTCATATCCAAGATCTGTTTAAAAATCGAGATTGTGCTTATAATCTTAGAGGACATGATGTATATAAAAAACCAAGTGTCAGAACAAATGTAAAACAGCACTGCATTTCAACTGTTGGAGTAAATGTTTGGAACAGGTTAGAGGACGATGTTAAAGACTGCAGAACCTTGAGCCGTTTTAAAAGTTTGTACAAAAAGAAAATCATAAACTCATACGCTGAATGCTGAATTGCTTACTTGTTCTTTTTTTTGTTCATATTGTACATACTGTTGAACATAGCAGCTCTTTATGTTTAGTACAAAAGGTGTAGGCGTCATAAGCTTAGGCTTCTGCCTATTCCTTTTTCAGACTTTGTGTACTTTGATTTGCTTTTGTGGACTTAAGACAGAAATGTCTGAAACAAAAATTAAAGGGTCCATATTACGCTATTAAAGAAACAGACCTGGAGTTGTGTTTTGTTTGTTTGTCACACAAGTTAAACACACAAACCCTGCCCCCTACACACGAATTGCCAGTCTATGAACTAAAGATTATGAAAGATTACAATTATTTTATCTCACCAGAACATTCTCAGCCTCGCTCTAAGAATAACCTGAAGAAACCTTTACAACTCATCCATTAGAGAATCAGCAGTGCTGTGATTGACCGGTAGATGGAGGTGAAATCCCCTTTGTCTCCACTCTGCAGCTCCGGGAGGTCTGTGTGGTTGTCCCCGGGCCTCGGGGGCGCTCCACCGGGTCAGGGGAGGCTCAGGTTACGGTTCCTCCCGCCCGGAGCCCAGAGCCTCAGAGTGCCCTGGATCCGGAGTAAACCGTGTCAGCTTCACTTTGTCCGTGGACTGTTGTGTTTGTTTTGACTCTGAGGCTGTTGTCATGTTCTTGTGTTACAGAATGGTGCACCAGAATCAGCCTGTAGGTTAAATATCACAGTATTTAGGCTGAATGTAATGTGCCTGATGTTTGGCTCATGTAAGTCAGACTCAGGGCCGGCCCTAGCTTTCAGGGGACCCTAAGCTGAATTTATCTCTGGGGCCCCGACAGCAAATGCCTCCTGGCTCAGCTATTGGTGATTCACATTAGACAACATTCTGACTCTGCTCTCATCACCCCGGCCAGTTGTATTTGTATTTATATGACCAACATCAGACTGAAAACATATAATATCACAACTACCACAAGAGCAACAGACAAACATGTTTTTAAATTCTAGACATTTTTTCTTCGTTTCTGATGGATTTTAATGTGTTCCAGTTGGCGACACTGGGCTTAAATTTACATTATAAAGACTCCTTGCTCCAGCATAAACACATCACATCCTCACCTATGCCCAGCTCAAAAACAAATGTAGCAGCAGAAGATATTTTGTTTCTATGGATACACTGCCTGGCCAAAAAAAAAGTCGCCACCAAAGAAAGGTCATACACTCTAATATTTTGTTGGGCCACCTTTAGGTTTGATTACATGGATTTGCTGTGGCATTGTTTTGATTTCACTTCTGCAGTGTCACAAGATTTATTTCCATCCAGTGTTGCATTAATTTTTCAACAAGATGTTGCATTGATGATGGTAGAGTCTGACCTCTACACAAAGCCTTCTCCAGCACATCCCAAAGACTCTCAATGGGGTTAAGGTCTGGACTCTGTGGTGGACAATCCATGTGTGAAAATGATGTCTCCTGAACCACTCTTTCACAATTTGAGCCTGATGAATCCTGGGTTGTCATCTTGGAATATGCCCATGCCATCAGGGAAGAAAAAATCCACTGATGGAATAACCTGGTCATTTAGTATATTCACATAGTCAGCTGACCTCATTCTTTGAGCACAGACTGTTGCTGAACCTAGACCTGACCAACTGCAGAAACCCCAGATCATAGTGCTGCCCCCACAGGCTTGTATAGTAGGCACTAGGCATGATGGGTGCATCACTTCATCTGCCTCTGTTCTTATCCTGATGTGCCCATCACTCTGGAACAGAGTAAATTTTAACTCATCAGACCACATGACCTTCTTCCATTGCGCCAGAGTCCAATCTTTATGCTCCCTTGCAAATTGAAGCGTTTTTTTTCCGGTTAGGCTCACTGATTAGTGGTGTTCTTAAGGCTACACAGCTGTTCATTCCCAATCCCTTCAGTTCCCTTTGCATTGTGCGTGTGGAAATGCTCTTACTTTCACTATTAAACATAGCCCTGAGTTCTACTGTTGTTTTTCTTCGATTAGATTTCACCAAATGTTTAAGTGATCGCCAATCACAATCATTCAGGATTTTTTTCCGTCCACATGTCTTCCTCAAAGAGGATGGGTCCCCACTATCCAGTTAATAATGCGCTGGACAGTTCTTAACCCAATTTTAGTAGTTTCTCCTTAGATGTTTTTTCTGCATGATGCATGCCAATGATTTGACCCTTCTCAAACAGACTAACATCTTTTTCACCACCACGGGATGTGTCTTTCGACGTGGTTGTTTAAGAAATGAGAAGCAACTCATTGCACCAGTTGGGGTTAAATAACTTGTTGCCAGCAGAAAGATAATCGTCCAAGCAGTAATTATCCAATAGGAGGCTTGTACCTATTTGCTTAGTTAAACCCAGGGGGTTACTTTTTAGGGGCAGTGTGTAAAACAAATGTAATTATTTGAGAGGGATATTTAGGCTGCTGCAAACACACAAGCCCTGTGCCCAATAAAACTTTATATATTATATTATTTTCAGTGTAAATGCATGGGCTCTTGGGGGCCCTCTGGTGACCTCGGGGCCCACAGCAGCTGCTTAGTCTGCTTAGTCAGAGTTTAGATCAGGCTCTCCCTTTACATTTTATTTACTATTTTGAATATTGTCAATGTGTTAAACTCAGTTAGTCTCACAGCGAGTATGGGTGAGATAAGTGTACTACTGTTTTTTTAATTTCACAATGTTGTTCATCATCACCAGAGCTGGAAAGTAACTGAATTAATTAACCAAAAACAGATACTGGAGCAAAAAAATACTCAAGTAAAAGTAAAAGTATCACATGAAAAATCTACTGAAGTAAAATTATTAAAGTACCTGTTTACTTAAAGAGTAAAAAGTGAAAGTATTACTCACAGATTTTGAGTCTTATAAAGCTTCAAATGTGGTGATTTTGATTTTGTAGTGATTTTGAAATGTAGTGGAGTAGAAAGTACAGATACTGCAAATGTACTGAAGCAAAAGTAAAAAAAATACACACTGTAAAATGTACTTAAGTAAAGTACAGATACCTAAAAAATGTACTTAAGTACAGTACTTTATTACTTTTACTTTGTTACGTTTCACCGTTGCCAAAAACACATATCCTGAATACTCATTTAGAGTAACTGTACTCTGGTACAGTTACCCCGTCATATGGTGATATTCAGAGTACAGTTACTTTCCTAAATTAAATGAATATATTGAGGTACTTCATCTGTAGTTTTGGCTCTGCACAGAATCAGTGAGAATAAAACAGCTCTTATGGTGAAGCAGGTGCGATTTTCGTCTCTAATTAAACATAAGTTAAACAGAACAAACAGAGCAACAAAAATAAATCTGTTTGTAAAATATGTCATGTTTTTTCACTACAATACAATGCCACTCTGTGTAAAAGTAGTCAGAGTATTCAGAGTACAGTCCTCTGGCCCATGTAACAGAACACGTCACAAACATGTTAATGCAGTGTTGAGTTTTCTGTGACTAAACACAGTTTGATTCGTCCATCACTGATCGTCTGAAATCTTTTACATCACAGTCACTACAGACAGAGATTACCTCATTACTCTGATGACCTCATCACTCAGACACATGGGAGAAATTTGTTAAAAGAAAAAAAAAAAAAAATCATAATATATATTTTTAGTCGAGTCACGCCATTTCATTTTGACAGTCACAGCCCCATACGACCATGGTGTTAGTTTAAAATGTGAACAAAAATAAAACAGACCATTGTGTCGGTTTTTGGCATAAGTTACAGACAAGATATTTTAAGAATAAATTCAATAATACATGATATAAGAGATGATGGGAGGGCATCTGACACACAGGGATACAGGAGGATGGGAGGGCATCTGACAGACAGGTTGTATAAGTAAGTGTAAAATGTGTGCACTGTCTCTTTAAGAGTAGAGGATCAGTCGGGGTCACCTCTGAACAACTGAGCGGTGTAGATCAAACCGGTCTACACCTCTATCTATCTCTCCTCTTCCCTTCCTTCCATCTCGCCTCTTCTTCTCTCCATTTGTTTCCAACAAGTAAAATTACAAACTTAAACCAGTCCTATTGAGCTTGTGTCTTTATAGTTCTCATTGATTGATCTAACAAACTTCTTGAAAGAAACAAGTCCGCTGATTTCCACGTTAGAAAACTGCGGTGGCTGAAGTCGCCATAAACGTCATCGCAACAAAGCGCCGCATGCTGTCGGTGCCCCCTATGGACAGCCGCACATCACACTAGAGCAGCACTTTTTTTTTTTTTTTTTTTTTTTTTTGATTAAAGATTACTCCAAATAGAACTTCAGTGGGTCAGTGAGAAGAAACGATTAGAAAATGGTTAAACATCTGAACAGTTTGAAGAACAGGGCGGATAAAAAATAAAAAAATAAAAAAATATATATAACTTGCCAAGTGTTAATGAAACATGCAGGCATCTTAGTTTTATTTTTTAGTTTTAGTCCAGTTTTAGTTCATAAAATTACACTGCCTGGCCAAAAAAATATATATTTAAGTGAATGAGACGAGCTCTGGTCTTGGGCACTTTAAACTCATGTGAGAACCTTATAGAGTGAATGTTTTGAAATGTGCCCAAAGCCAAAAGCTGTGAGTTTGTGCTTCGTCCAATCAGGCACTCCGGAGACGGTCTCCATGGAAACAAGAGTAAAGTACAGTCCTGGGTCTCGGGAGGATTTGGGACAGACACGAGAGAGGAAGAGAGGGAGAAGAGGAGGTGGAGAAGGAGGGATAGACAGGGGAGAAAGGGAGAGAGAGAGGGAGAAGAGAGAGGTGGGAGAAAGAGAAGAGAAGGAGAAAGAGATGGAGAAAAAGGGAGATAGAAAGGAAACAGACAGAGGAAGAGAAGAGGGAGAGAGGAAGGGGAGAGACAGAGAGAGAAGAGGAGAGAGGGAGGGATGGAGAGAGAAGTGGGGGGACCACAGGAGAAGGCAGAGAGAAGAGGAGAGAGATAAAAAGGGAAGAGAAAATAATAGAAGGGAAAGAAGAGAAAAAGAGAGGGGAGAAGAGGGTAGAGACAAGGAGAGAACAAAGAGGGGGATGAAAGAGAAGAGGGAGATATCAGGATCCAGTCCAATATTGAGAAAGCAAGAGAGTGAATGGTAGAGAGGGAATAAAGAAGGAGTGAGGAGGAGAGAATGAGGAAGAGAGGGAGAGAGAGAAGAGATCAAGACTCAGAGACAGAGAGAAGAGGAGGGGAGAGAGAGGGAGAGAATGAAGGGCCGAGGGAGGCAAAGATAGAGAAGGAAAAGGGAGAGAGAGGGGAGAGAAGAAGGAAAGAGAGAAGAGAATGTAAGGCAGAAAGGGGCAGAGAGAGGGGAGAAAGAGAGAGAGAGGGTGAAGTGGGTCAGAGAGAGGAATAAGAGAGAGACACTGGTAGGGATAGAGAATAGTGTGAGGAGAAGGATCGAGAGGCGAGGGAGAGAGAGAAGAGACCAAAATCCTGCTTAAAGAGAGTAGAAGAAGACAGAGAGAGAGAGAGAGAGAGATGAAGAGAAATAACAGAGATGTAAATTCACACATATTTAACACACAAACCCTGTATTTTTAGGCTGAACTGAACTGAAAACGCTCTAATCCACCTTGTGATGTCATGTGGTAATACAGGAAATGCTCCACTGTGTTTTTAAACTCCACACACCTCCACTAGAATCATTTGGATCATTTCAGCTCTGGAATTGCCAAACTCTACTGAACTAAAGGTAAAAGGAGATATTAACTTGAAAACTACCACTTCATGACATCACAAGGTGGAACAGAGCATTTTGAGCTTTGGAGATGTAACAGACTAATAATAAAGTGTTACTCAAACATGTGTGAATGAAACAAAACACCAGCTCCAGGTCTGTTTTTGATAAAATAACTGTATAATTGTTCTGTGTCTCCTCTGGGTTATAGTTGTTCTATCTGTGTCTCCTCTGGGTTATAGTTGTTCTCTTTGTGTCTCCTCTGGGTTATAGTTGTTCTGTCTCTCCTCTGGGTTATAGTTGTTCTTTCTCTCCTCTGGGTTATAGTTGTTCTCTTTGTGTCTCCTTTGGGCTATAGTTGTCCTATCTGTGTCTCCTCTGGGTTGTAGTTGTTCTCTTTGTGTCACCTCTAGGTTATAGTTGTTCTATCTGTGTCTCTTCTGGGTTGTAGTTGTTCTCTCTTTGTCTCCTCTGTGACTTACGTAATGGTTTGAAAGTGAATATCATGAGTTTTGAAGCGTTAGTGGAGCATTTGTGGTGTGTTTGTGGAACCTTTGTAGAACTTTTGTGGAGTGTTTGTGGAACTTTTGTGGAGCGTTTGTGGAACTTTTTTGGAGCGTTTGTGGATCGTTTGTGGAGCGTTTGCGGAGCGTTTGTGGAGCGTTAGTGGAGCGTTAGTGGAGCGTTAGTGGAGCGTTTGTGGAGCATTTGTGGAGCGTTTAGACTGTACCAGGTCAGGGTGTGCATCTGGCACAATGGAGATGTAAACGAGGATAAGAGAGAAACGCGGCAAAGATGGACGAAGCTCGCCGCCATCTTGGGAAAAGCGGTGGGAACGATCCTTATCTGGACCTGAAGTGTGTCACCTACAGAAGCTAATGCTGCACAACGGCACAAAGACGCACACAGGAGTACACGAGGGCATCCGACACACAAGAGGCCAGGCCGTCCCACAAATATGAAAAGATAATCTCAGTTTTGACCCAGTTGTTTATAATCATTTTGTTCTGACCCAGTTCTTACAATTTTTAAATCTTAAAGTTTATGAGATGTTAGATTTGTTCATTTTATTTTTGTTTTTCCAAGTTTTTGTTGCATTTTGGATGTTTTTATGCCAATCTGCACCAGCCACACACAGACTCAGAGAGAGAGAAAGAGAGGGAAGGAGAGCGAGAGGGGAGGGAAGAGGGAGTGAGCGAGAGGGGAGGGAGGAGGGGAGAGAGAGAGAAGAAGAGATAGCAAGAGAGAGAGAGTGGGGGGGAGTGAGAGAGAGGGGAGGGAGGAGAGAGAGAGAGAGAGGAAAGAGAGGGGGAGGGAGGAGGGGGTGAGAGAGAGGGGAGGGAGGAGGAGAGAGAGGGAAGGAGAGAGAGAGAGTCCATGTGGAGGTGACCCGAAAGTCTGGACCACAACACAGAGTCAGAGACGGAGACGGAGGGCAAATCTATTTCATCAACAAACACATTAAGATTCAGAGAAAGAGAAAGAGAGAAAATAGGAGAGCGAGAGGAGAGAGGGAGGAAGAGAGAGAGAAAGAGAGAGAGGAAGAGAGAGGGAGTGAGAAAGAGAAGGAGAAGGAGGAGGGGACAGGGAGAAAGAGGGCAGAAAAGAGAGAAGGAGAGAGAGAGGAGGCGAGAGATAGAGAATGAGAGAGAAAAAAGGAAAAGAAAGAAGATGAAAGCGAGGGAGAGGAGGAGAAAGAGGAGGAGGAGAGAGATAGATGATGAGAGAGAAAAAGCAAGAGAGATAAGGAAGAGAAGAGACAGGGAAAGAGAGAAAGAGGAGGAGAGAGGGAGGGAGAAAGAGGAGTGACGGGGGAGAGAGAAGGTCAGAGAGAGAGAGACAGTATGAGACAGAGTGAGAGAAGGAGAGAGAGAGAGTGTTTGATATTCTGCTTTCAGACTCTTGTTGCTGAGCGCACAGTGGACAGAGCACCAGAATCTCAATGTGTCAAAGGCGTGAAACACATACACTGGCCACCAGGGGGCAGAGCTGAGGCCACAGAGGTGTCCTGCCCAACAACACAACAACACAGAGTTTATCAGGATCGGAGCTGAAGGATGTGGATTTGTTCTTTGATCATCTCAAATAGACCTGGAGTTGTGTTTTGTTTCATTCACAGATGTTTAACACACTAACTCTGCAGATTTAGGAGTTCTTCTCTCAAACTGAAAACACTCTGTTCCACCGTGTGATGTCATCATGTGGTAATACAGGAAGTGCTGTGTTTCTAAACTCCACACACCTTCACTAGAATCATTTGGATCATTTCAGACCCGGAGTTGCCAATCTTGAGTGAACTAAATTAGGAGCTGTTAACTTGAAAACTACCACTTAATGACATCACAAAGTGGAACAGACTGTTTTATCCAGGTCTGTTCATGATGATGAGACAACATTAGAAGAGATATCAATAGTGTAACATGGGCCCTTTAAGAATATTAACTTTAGCCGCTCTGTTCTGTCGTAAATGTGATTGGTCTGTAGGATGTTATGATATCATCTGTCTTAAATGTGATTGGCCCATAGGATGTGGTGATGTCATCTGTCTTAAATGTGATTGGCCCATAGGATGTGGCGATGTCATCTGTCTTAAATGTGATTGGCCCATAGGATGTGGCGATGTCATCTGTCTTAAATGTGATTGGCCCATAGGATGTGGCGATGTCATCTGTCTTAAATGTGATTGGCCCATAGGATGTGGCGATGTCATCTGTCTTAAATGTGATTGGCCCATAGGATGTGGCGATGTCATCTGCCTTAAATGTGATTGGCCCATAGGATGTGGTGATGTCATCTGTCTTAAATGCGATTGGCCATATGGTGTTGTGATGTCATCAGGGTTAAATCTCTCGTAGTATCTGCTTTTGTCTCCATGTCCTTGTCTGACCCAGCTCCTTCGCTCTGATTGGCTCCTGCCTCATTAACAGGTCACATGACAAGGGATGAGACGGGAACCCGTACAAACAAATGTTTATACACACTGCTTTCTAAAGGTGCACTGCGGAACTTTACTGCTCATTTCCATGAAGATATTATTGCTGTTTTATTGCCTGCAAATTTCACTATGGCATTAAACATCTATCTCTGTTTGACCTATAAATGAACTTGCTTATATCTCTGTATGTCAGATGCCCTCCTATCCTCCTGTATCTTCAGGTTTTGTTTTTTTTTTGTTTTTTTGTTTTTTATCTTAATCTTGTTCTCTGCTGTTGTGTTCTTGGGCAAGACACTCCACCCTCCTTCCTTGTCTTTGTGCTTTGGCATTGGCATAGACTGGCAGCCATGGTTCTCCGTCAGTCCCGAGCCAGATGTTGCTATTCCAAACACTGGTCATATTTTTAACCCTAAACTGTCCAAATGTGTCCTGCATCCTGATTGGCTGTAGGGCATCATGTGACCTGCTCTGAGGCATGAATGAGGCGTGTGAAGGTGTTTAGTATCAACATTGTTCGGACTGTTACATAATTTAAACTCAATTTAACGGCGGCCCCTCGTGAATTATTAAAAGTGCCAAACAAACGAAGCAGCGTCCAACTCCACACGAGCTCAAACAGACGAGTTCACAGCATCTTCAGACTCATGTGAGCAGGAATCAGTACTAAAACAGTCAGAACACGTGTCAGACACATAGACTAGTATAAACCAGGACTAAACCAGGACTAAACCAGGACCAAAACCATTTCTAAACCAGAACTAAACTGGGACTAAACCTGGACTGATCCAAGACTAAACCGGGACTAAACCAGGACTAAACTAGGACTAAACCAGGACTAAACCAGGACTAAACCAGGACTAAACCAGGACTAAACTAGGACTAAACTATAGCTAATCCAGGACTAAACCAGTTCTAAACCAGGACTAAACTAGGACTAAACCTGGACTAATCCAAGGCTAAACCAGGACTAAACCAATACTAAACCAGGGCTAAAGCAGGGCTAAACCAGGACTAAACCAGGACTAACCTGGGACTAAACCGGGTCTAAACCAGGACTAAAGCAGGACTAAACCGGGACTAAACCGGGACAAAACCGGGGTTACACGGGACTAAACCAGCAGTAAACCAGGACTAAACTAGGACTAAAGCAGGAATAAAGCAGGACTAAACCATGTCTAAACCAAGACATGCAAACTTGACGCTACGCACAGAAAGACCCGGGAGCCAAACCATTTATACAAAGTTGTGGTCCAAGAAATGACTCAAGTAAAATTTAAAAAGTATTTGGGAAAAGTACTACTGCAATAAGAGTGAAATTACTTCTAATTAATATTATTCAAGTAGAAGAGCAAAGTAGTGGTCCAAGAAATGACTCCAGTAAGAGTACTGTTACTTCAATAAAAGTATTGCTCAAATAGGAGTAAAAGTATTCTGCTGGAAAAGTACAATTTCTTTAAAAAGTTACTTAATTAGATTAAATGAAAACTGAGTACTGATTAAATGTACCTAAGTAAAAGTACTTGAATACTACACACTTGTAGTACTATGGTGCTGTATTTGAGTCTTGAGTCTCAGGATCCTCCATATTTGGGCCTGAGCCAATCACAGATGTAGGACAGAAGAGCTGACCAATAGCGTGCCTCTATGTGGGTCACATGATTAATTGAATAGTTTCAATTTGAGCCGGGGCCCAAACGCTAAGAGCATTTTGTCGCCATGGAAATGCATAGGGTCATTTAAGGGTCATAGTTTAAAGGGAACACATCATTCACATCATTATATCTAAGTCTTTTTTGCAACTTTCTACATTTAAAAAAAAAACAAACAGAAGATGTATGGAATTAAGTAACGAAGAAAACAAGTGTGACGTCACCCACAGTGTCCGGCTCCAAATGAAGTTCATCCAGGTTAGCAGTTATAGGGGCCAATTTGAAGCCCAGTTTCATAATAGGAATTCTGACTGAGAGTATCATAGCAACCAAAGAGCCAATCCAGAGCAAGGCTGTTGAAGGCAACACCCCTTCCTGCCCGGAGCTGGTTTAGCAGGGAGCGGGCGCTTAGCAACACTGTCAATCAAACCTGTTGCTAACGCTAGCAGGAGCGACCTCGGGGAAAGAAGGCGCCTGATTTGTCTGTTATTAATGTTCATATGTTTTTTTACAGACACAATAGTGAAATAAAAACCCCAGGATCATGAAGAGCGGATTAATACGAACATTTAAGACCAAAATGACGCGTCTGACAACAGCAGTTACAGAGAGGACATAGTTTTTACACAGAAGGTGAATTGGAGTCGATGGAGCCAGAAGTGCGCCCATGATCACTACCTGTTTGGAACGCAGCGGCTAGCAGGTTAGCTATGTCCATTTATACAAACAGTCTCTGGTCTTACTTCATATATTTGATGTGTTCTGTATTTATATAAAATGTAAAAGTAGTAAAAGTAAAGAATCTCTGCTCCAAAGTTGTGCTCATATGAGTTGAGGTAACTCTGTAACTGTTACCTAGCAACCACAACATTAACAAGGAGCAGCATCATAACAGGGCGTAAAGCTCACAAGAATGTGTAAATCAAATAAAAATAATCCCAGGCAGGGATTTTGTTAACATACAATATAAGGTGCAACATGGAACTTTTCTGATGGAGGGTCTGCCACCTGAAACGTGATTGTTTTCAACCATAATGTGAACAACAAGACAGAGAGAGAACATGTAAACTCCACACAGACATAGAGAGAACATGCAAACTCCACACAGACACCGGAAGAACACGCAAACTCCACACGGACACAGAGAGAACATGCAAACTCCACACAGACAGACACAGGGAGCACATGCAAACTCAACACAGACACAGGGAGAACACGCAAACTCCACACATACACAGACAGAACATGCAAACTCCACACAGACACAGACAGAACATCCAAACTCCACACAGACACAAGGAGAGCACGCAAACTCCACACATACAGAGGGAGAACACACAAACTCCACACAGACACAGACAGAACATCCAAACTCCACACAGACACAAGGAGAGCACGCAAACTCCACACATACACAGGGAGAACACACAAACTCCACACAGACAGACACAGGGAGAACATGCAAACTCCACACAGACAGACACAGGAAGAACATGCAAACACCCCATGGACAGACACAGGAAGAACATGCAAACTCCACACAAACTCCACACAGACACAGAGAGAACATGCAAACTCCATAGAGAGACAGAGAGGGAGGGTGATGAGAGAGGAGAGAGGGAAGGGAAAGGAGAGAGAGAGAAGACAGTGAGGGACAGAGAGGGAGAGAGAGGGAGAGAGAGAAGGCTGGGAATGTTGTTGCTATAGAAACCATCGGGTAGTCTGCTGTTTGCTCTCTCTCTCTTTCCTACATCTCTTCACTCTCACTCTCTCCCTCCTCTCTCATTATCCTCCCTTCCACTCCACTGTCTCTTTCTCCTCCTATTTCATCCTCCTCTCTTGCCCTCTTTCTCCTCTGCTCTCATTCACCCTCTCTCTCCTTCTCCTCCTATTTTGTCCTCTTCTCTCGCTCTCTTTCTCCTCCTTCCTCATTCACCCTCTCTCTCTCTCTCCACTTTCCTCTGATCTGTCCCTCATTCCTTTCTTCTCTCTTCCCTCTTACCTCCTCATTGAGTGTTCTTTCATCCAATCTACATCCTACTCTCCTCTACTCCCTTCCTCCTTCCCCCCCTCTCTCCACTGCTCTCTCCATCTTTTCATTCCTTTAGTTTTCATTTCTTTTAGAGCAGAAATATTTCATTTTTCAGTAGATTTTAGCTGCACAGACCAGAGTGTGTTTTGTAATATGACGTCACTGACTGAGGTGCGACTGAAACAGCCCCAGGACCAACCCGAGTGCCTCCAGGGGGCACCGTTACACCCACATCCCAAAACCTTATTCTATATATATTAGTCCAGTATTTGTAGTGATGGCTCTGGATGGCACATTTAAATTGTCAAAAAAATGCAAACTGGATTCAAAGATCACATTTTCAGGATTCATGGTTCATGGTCCTGTTTAGGAGTTTGATTTTACACAAAAAGGTGAGAGTGACTCACTGAAAAACTGTTGGCTGATGTTAATGCTAGCTAGCTTCGGACTTTAATGTTATTTGAGAGGGACTTATTTAACATCAGACATCAGCTCACCTGTTGGAGTTCAGATAAGTCAGCTCTTTATAAAACAAAGCTCAGATTAAATTCTAACTTGAGTAACAGAGCTTCAGAAAGAGCAGTGCCTCCAGTTAGCATCGCACTGCCTGGGAATGTTGATGACATCAGCTGCAAAGTATCACTTAGACCGTATATTATTGGGCAGGAGAAAAGGCGTCGGAGGGAGGAAAAAGACCAGGAAGGACTGGTTTATTTTAATTAAAACACCAAATACAAGAAAGATCACTTTAATAGCATAATGTGGAATATTCCAGGCAAAATAACACAGGTAGTGGACATGTAACCAGAAAAGTTCCAAAGTGCAGCTTTAATGGAGGCTAGAGATTTAACTTTTGCAGAGTAGCTCTGTTTAATGATAGATAGGCCTGAAAAGCCTTGATGTCATCCAAAGTCTCTGCTGCTTTTAACCAAACGATTCCCGACTCCCAACTCCCGACTCCCAACTCTATGGATAGAGAGATCAGATATTTCAGATTTCTTTTCCTTGACAGTTCCGTATGATGTCATCCTTAAAATCCAGTCCAAACAGAAGAAAGTGTCTCTGCCAAACGAGTCACTGCCAAAAAAAAAGTAAAAATAGAACAAATGAAACAAAGCAACAAACACATTGAAGAAGAAAAGGAACAGAGGAAGAGAGGAAAACAGGAAGAGAGGAACATGTGAATATGGAAGTCTGCAGGAGGTGAAGAAGAGAAGGAACAGAGGAGCAGAGGAAGAGAGGAATATGTGAATATGGAAATCTGCAGGAGGTGAACAAAAGAAGGAACAGAGAAGTGGAGGAAGAGAAGGAACTGAGGAACAGGATCTTGACTCTACAAAAACTAAACAACCTAAAAATAATTAAATAAATAAATAAATAGAATTAAATTAAAAAACGCATTCCACATAAAAAAAAAAAAAAAAATTGCATTTACAGTTCCTGATATAGATAATATATCCGCAACATGGCAACACGGGCTCATTCATTTCAATTTTTTTTTCTTGTGAATATCAAGACCTCCCTCTCCCCAGACACCTCGTCATCCCGCCTGAAGCCTCGAGGCTCCCGCTGCTCCACTGCTCAAATGAAGCTTTTTATCATCTAAATAAAGACTTTCCTTTCCCCAGACACCTCCTCAGGGTGCTGTGTACAGAAGAGGGAGAGGAGGAGGAGGTGGAGGAGGTAGAGGAAGAGGAGGAAGAGGAGGAGGAAAAGGTAGACAAGAGGAGGAAGATGGGGAGGGGAAGAAAGAGGGAGAGGAAGAGGTGAAGAGGAGGAAGAAGAGGGGGGGAGGTAAAAGAGGAAGAGTAGGAAGAGAAGGAGGAAGAGCAGCCATCTTGGTGCACTCCCGACCTTTATGATGTGTCATGTGACTCTCATGCTCCAGTAACATAAACGTTACATAAGAATGAGCTGCAAAAACATGACCTGATTCACACAGATTATCTGTTTGTGTATGCAAGTGTGTATGTGTGTGTATGTCTGTGGGGGTGTGTCTGCATGTGGGGGTGTGCGTGTGTGTGTGTGTGCATGTGTGTGTATGTATGTGTGAGTGGGGGTGCATGTGTGCGTGTGTAGGGGTGTGTGTGTATGTGTGTGTGCTTGTGTCTGTGTGTGTGTTCCGAATTAAGCTCATCGAGGCTAGCAGTTATAGCGGCCAATTTGGAGCTGAGTTCCATATTTGGAATTCTGATCACAAGTATCATAGCAACCACAGAGCCGATCTGGAGCAAGGATGTTGAAGGTAACGCCCCTTCCCGCCTGCACCACTGGTTTAGCGGGGATCAGTCAAACCTGTTGTTAACGCTAGCAGGAGTGACCTCAGGGAGAGAAGGTCAACAAGAGATCAACAATTTCTCTATACCCATTGACGGCTCCTCCATCTCTCCTTCCCCTTAGGTTAAGAGTCTGGGTGTCATCCTCGATAGCACACTCTCCTTCACTTCTCACATTAATAACATCACCCGCTCCGCCTATTTTCACCTACGCAACATTAATCGTCTCCGGCCCCCCCTCACACCACAGTCCACAGCCGTACTTGTACACAGCCTCGTCACTTCTCGCCTGGACTACTGCAATTCTCTTCTCTTTGGTCTCCCACAAAAAACACTCCATAAACTTCAGCTGGATCAGAATTCAGCAGCTCGCATCATCTCACGCACCCCTTCCATCAACCACATCACACCCATCCTACAGCAACTTCATTGGCTCCCCATCTCACACCGCATCCAATATAAAATCCTGCTCCACACATTCAAAGCCATCCATAACCTTGCACCTCCATACCTCTCAGACCTCCTCCATATTGCCACACCCGCTCGCTCTCTCCGCTCCTCTTCCTCTCTCCATCTCTCTGTTCCCTCAGCCCGGCTTGTCACCGTGGGGAGCAGGGCCTTCAGCCGCTCTGCTCCCCAGCTCTGGAACTCTCTCCCCCCTGACCTCACACTCTCACACTTCAAATCCAAACTCAAAACCCACTTGTTCAGACTGGCATATTCTTTACAATCCACAACTGCACTGTCCTTTTCAGTGTTTGTTTTTATCTGAATGCTTTTAACTGTATGTTCATAAATGTTGATTTTAACTGTCTGTAAATTGTATATTATATTGTATTGTAAGGTGACCTTGAGTGCCCAGAAAGGTGCCCTATAAATAAAATGTATTATTAGTATTATTATTATTATTATTATTATTATTATTATTATTATTATTATTATTATTATTATTATTATTATTATTATTATTATTATTAGAAGGAGCCTGATTTGTCTGTTATTAATGTTCATATCTTGATTTACAGACACAATAGTGAAATAAAACCCCAGGATCATGTAGAGAGGGTTAATATGAACATTTAAGACCAAAATGATGAGTCTGACAGCAGCAGTTACAGAGAGAGGACACAGTTTTTACACAGAAAGTGAATTGGAGCCAGAGTCGATGGAGCCGGAATTGCGTCCATGGGTTAGATCTGTACATTTATATATACAGCCTATGCTAGCAGGTTAGCTTTGTACATGTATATAATCAGTCTTTGACATAAGCCTGTGCTGTGGTCAGACTTACAGTGGTTCTGTCTGATTGTGTCCTGTTTTAGCTAAGATGCCCTGGAGCAGCTCTGGAGGTCAAAATAAGTCCTCTGTGTGCTGTCTGCATCAGATTATAAAAGTGTTATACTGTCAGAGAGTCAGGAAGTGCACTGTTAACATGCTAGTTGTTGTTAGCATTACCATCACAGCAAAACTTCGAGCTACTTCTTGTACTTTTAGTTCTTTTCTTCTCCACTTTTTTTCTTGACAAACTGACACTTTACTGATGTAAAACTCTGGTAAATATTGAGCACAGGTTCCATCAGAGTCACATCACAAACACAAGAAAACCTCATCAGGAATTTTAAGGGGTGTCTGAATACTTCAAATGATACTGTATTATTTATGTATTTATTTATTTACTTATAAGAAAAAGAAGGAAATCTACATAACTAAAAGTCTTAAAGTACTCATTTGAAAATGTACTTAAAGAGTAAAAAGTAAAATTATTTTGAGGAGATTTCCGTCACATAAAGCTTCAGATGATTTTTATGAAGATTTGACCTGAATTCTGTTTTGTTTTTTAATCTGTTTTTAATTTGTTTAATTTTTGTTTTGCTCAAATTATGAAAGTGTTAAAAGTGTTCAGTATCCATTTTAAAATGTACTTAAGTACAGTACAGGACATAAACTTTGTACACGAGTACAGTAGTGTAGTACTTTTAAACGCTGTACTCAAGTACAGTACTGTAGTACTTTTACTTCACTGGAGGTGTTTTTTACAGTGTGACAGTTGTGACGCTCTGGGCTGTGTCCATCTGCACAAAGGGATTGTGGGTAAATATGACAGCATATGTTTAGACCTCCAAGCTCCTCACACCTCCTCCTCTTCATCCTCTTCATCCTCCTCTTTCTTTTTTTCCCTCTCCTCCTCCTCTACGACCTAGATCTTGGAGAGAGAGTGAGAGAGAGAAGACAGAGAGAGAAAGAGAGAGAGACCGAGAGAGAGAGTGATAGAGAGAGAGAGACAGGGAGAGAGAGAGAAAGATAGAGAGAGGGAGAGAGTGAGAGAGAGAAGGAGAGAGACAGAGACAGAGAGAGAGGCTGTAGCTGAATTTCCAAGTTCATAAAAAGGAGAGTTTTCGGTCTGACAGCAGCAAGACACGGAGAGAACAAGGGAATCCTGCAGAAAAAAAAATAAGAGGAGGAGAGAGAGGAGACAAAGAGAAGAGGAGGATTGGGGGAGAAAAGCCGAGGCAGAGGAGAAGAGGGAGGATAGAGAGTGTGAACAAGATGAGAGGTGGAGGAAGAGACAGAGAGAGAGAGAGAGAGAGAGAGAGAGAGAAAGAGAGGAGAGAGTTATAGCTTCAACAGAGAAGGGGAAAAGAGGAGGAGACAGGAAAAGGGGAGGGAGAAAGAGAGGAGCTGGTATAGCTGCAGCAAAAGAGAAGAGGAGTGGGAGAGGAGAAAATACAGAGGAGAAAGAGAGGAAACGTCAGCTGCAGCAGATGAGGAGTGAAAAGGAGAGAAGGATGGAGAGGAAAGTTAGAGGAGAGGGTGATGGCTACGAGAGAGAGAGGGGGGAAGAGGAAAGAACAAGAGAGAGGAGAAGAGGAGAGAGAGGGGAAGAAGGAAAGAAAGAGAAGAGAAAGAAAGAAGAGGAGAGAGAAAAGGAGAAAGTGGGAGAATGTTGTAGCTGCAGCTGTGAGTGAGAGAGAGGTGTATCTGCAGCAGAGGCATCCGCACTGACAGAGGAGAGAAGAAAGAGAGGGGGAGGAGGAGAAAAGAGAAGTGAGAGGAGAGGAAAGTGAGAGAGTTGTATCTGCAGCAGAGTCTGACAGAGACACATGAATGATTTAAAACACAGAGAGCTGAAAATGTCACGTCTAATCATCCACACTTCAGCCTCACTCAAGACTTTATATATGTGCAACCGGACCCACAACCAGGCCCACATGTACAACCGGACTCACCACCGAAATCACAACTGCACAACCAGACCCAAGCACAATTGCAATGACTCAAGTATGTGTAACCGGACCCACCATCGAACCCATAACCGGACCAAAGTATGTACCGGTCCCACATGTACAGCCGGACCCATGATCCCCTCTCGCTCTCAGACGCTCCTGAGCGAGTGCAGCTGTGGTTTCACTGTGGAAGTCAATGGTTGACAGTATTAACGCTGCACTGTGTAACTTTTCTGCTGGAGGATGCTCTACCCACTCGTCTACAGGTGTTATTGCATTGCCTGGAATGGTGTGGCATTAAACATATCTGTCTCCATGGAAACAAGCAGGTCAGGCCAGTCTATAGGCCAGGTCTGTGGAGAGGCAATTGCTAACAGTAAGAATGCATGTGTCTGTGGGTATTTTAAGCACAAAAAAACACCCCCAGAAATCTCCTCAGGTTTGGAACCTTGCCAGAAAAGTTACACAGTGCCCCTTTAAATGTGCTGTGTTGAAATGACCACATTTGTACATTTTTTATTCTTTCAATTAAATTATAAATCAGATGCTACCTCCCAACAGTTACTCTTTAAGTTACTCTTGAGGAGTACTTTTCCAAATAATTTTTACTCTTACTTGAGCAACTTCTTGGACCAATACTTTGTACTTGTACTGGAGTATGTTTCTTTTGCAGTAACAGTACTGTGACATGAGTAGAGTTTGTGAGTAGCAGCAGTGTCCAGCCCCGGGTCCATGTCCCGTCTCAGAGCTCATCTCAGAGTCTTTGAGTCCATGTACAGTGTATGTGTTATATAAGGGATGTGGCCTAACGCTGCAGACACTTTGAGACGCCTCAGTTCCTTCGTATAATTGATGTTTGGTGGAACAAGTACAAGTTAAAGCAGAACTTATATGAAAGTATTGTAAACTACGAAGGGATGACCTGCTTTAAACGTCCTATATTACACAAATTGGACTCTGTGACTTTAATCCATGTTCTAATGCTATTACTCCTCATAAACAGACCTGGAGTTGTGTTTTGTTTCATTCATTCACACATGTTTGAGTAACACTTTATTATTAGTCTGTTACATCTCCAAAGCTCAAAATGCTCCGTTCCACCTTGTGATGTCATGAAGTGGTAGTTTTCAAGTTAACAGCTCCTTTTAGCTTTAGTTGTAGAGATTCGGCAATTCTAGGTCTGAAATGATCCAAATGATTCTAGTGAAGGTGTGTGGAGTTTAAAAACACAGTGGAGCACTTCCTGCATTACCACATGATGACATCACAAGGTGGAAAAGAGTGTTTTTTTTTTTCTGTTTTATGCAGGCTTTGTGTGTTAAACATGTGTGAATGAAACAAAACACAACTCCAGGTCTGTAGTAGTTGTATTACAAAGTACACTGAATCTTAACCTTCTGAGACCTGGCGTCCTCATATGTGGACAACACATTTTGGGTTGTCTAGGCCACAATGCAAATTTTTAGAAGAATAATAACAGTACACAAGATCAGCAACAATGCAAATATATTATATATATATTCATTTTTTAACAGTTTAGAATGTTTAGAATATTTTATTTTAATTTTTAAAATTTTTCTCCCTGCTCCTGTCAGCAGCTCTTCACATCAGACACATTGTTCCAAGAGGCACAATTGTTGTTTCTCATTTTGTTTTTACAAATGTTGCTGTGTTCAGGGTCTTAATAAATAGTTTTTGTAAATCATTATTCAAATATTTTATCAAAATGACTAAAATGTCCACATATGAGGACATTTGATTTACATTTTTTTTTTCAGAAACTACATCATGTAAAAAGATAATTCCTTGTATTTAGACTCATCAGGTTCCAATCAGCCCAAATAACAAAGAGAAATTAATAAAGAATCTCATGCAAGAGCCCGGGTCTCAGGAGGTTAAAATAGGATTGTCATAAGAATTGAAAATCAGACCCTAAGCAATACGAAAACAAGTATACTTAAATACTAAAGATACACGATGCTCGAGACAGATTTTGACCCAAATCATAATTTTAAGATAATATTGTAATTTTCAACTCAAAACAATAGTATATATTCATTAAACTGTCCAGGAAATGTCCAGTTTGATCCAGTTATGTGACTTAATTGGATCAAATTAGCACCTAGTTTCGATATTAGTTTGCGTATCTGATTTTCAATACTTTTACACATTTGCGCACAGGTTCATATCATGGTTGTGTTGTTTTCAGTTTAAATAAAGACACAGGGGGCGCTCTAGATGCAAACAGACATTTATTGCATTGGGAAGCAGTGATGTACATTTCCCCAGGTTCATCGGAAAAATACTGACAGCTGCGTTTGACATTCTGGGTTCTCAACCGGTGCAGTACAATACAAGGATTTGAAATAGAAGTAGTAGTAACAGCAGTAGTAGTAGTTGTGATCACAGTATTCAAAACAATTGTTGCATGTCTCTTGCAAAAGCTACTGAAATGTAAACAATGGACAGTGTAACGTTGCTACTCGAGTACTTGTTGAGTACTTTTTGCTAACATTATTTGAAAGTAACAGTACTTTTTCTTCATCAGGCTACTTCGTAATAACAATGACACAGTACTCTTCTCTAGCATGCTTTCAGATATTCAAAATGTTTTCAGGATTTGGTACAAACTCACTCACTCTTCAGTCACGCTCGCCCTGGGGCAGACTGCAGGAGGTGTGGCTACCATTCTGTGCCTTACATCATCCAATCACACGTTCATACGCAGACAGGTAGAGCGAAGTATCTTGCCAAGGACACAACAGAGGTGAGGATTGAACCGTCAACCTTTTGGTTAGTGGGCGAACTTGTGTTTTAGCTTAACTACTGCTGCGTGACGACTCATTATGAAATCATTAAGTCATTTTAAGGTTCTGTACGTGATTTTTTTTCCCCCATGTGTTTGTACAACAGAGATATTTTATGAGGAAAATATGTCAGCTGCGTACTGTCTGCATCTAAGTATAAAGCGTTTACAGGAAGTGCGCAGTTAGCATGCTAGCAAAACTTCACTGGTCTCTAAAAACTGTGAAGAGTGCTTATAAACTCATCCTGATGAATGATGCTCTGAATGCATAAGGTGAGTGAGGAGTGACTTTAAACCACTGCATACTGTTTAAAATGAACTGGTTTTGTTTTTCATGTTTTTATAATAGTAAAAATCAGGTACAGCGCCTTTAATTTGACAAGACAACAAAAATATATTTACAAATGTTCACTTTTTGGAGCAGAAACACCAGTTGAGAACCCGAATTTCGACACTAGTTTGGATTGAACGCAAGCTGTTATTTTGTTGTTTACCTATTTCTCGATTAAAAAAATAGACTCACAGTTGAATAACAGCCGGGGGAACTTTTGTACAAGAAACAAGAATTTTCAGCCATAATTTTTGCCATTTGCGATCGTTTTTCATCTTGATACAAAACTATATTTTTGTGATTTTTTGCTACACTTTTAAAAATCAAAATACAACATCAAATATGAGCGTTTCCATAGTAACCCACGAGCACTAAACGAATAAATATTTGTCATAGTTATTAACAAGATGGAGGCGAGTTTGTACAGTGTGTTTAAGTGTCAGAGGTCATTCAAAGCGTTACGAGGTGGTTCACTGGGACATGCATGACTCTGAACTCGCATGCACGCTGTGTAGAAAGAGCCCTGCGACATGGCAACACAAAAATACATACAAAAAATCTAATCAAAATAAAAATTAAAAAAAAGTGAGGTTGTTTTGTGTCGTTATTCACAGAAGATTTTTAGGGCAATATTTGAACATTTTTGCATTTGAATTTTAAGAGACAGTTTTATTGCACAGTATGTAACATTTTTTTCCTTTTTTTTTTTCCTAATGAAATATTTTTATCTGTGAATTTTAGCCACTTCTTTCTTTTATTCTTGTGCAAATTTGTATATTTCATTTTAAATACATATTTGCATACATATATATATATATATTTTTATTTTGTACATATATTATTTTTTTACACAATGAATTTTTCTTAGAATTTTGGCCACATTTTTATTTTTTTAATCATTATTATTATTATTATTATTATTTTAAGTGCAAATTTGTATATTTCATTAAAATTGAATTAATATTTGTATATACCGCACTTGTTTCTTTAACTCATATATGCATACATAAATGTGTTTTTTATTTTGTTAATTGTTTCAAAGTTACACAATATTTTTTTTGTATTGACTCAAATGTCGGTCAGTCTCTTAAAATTCAAACCCATTGCATCTATAACTTGAAAACATGAGCTCATGGATTTAATTCAGCCCCGCCCACTTTTGCGTCTAAATACCCCGCCCACTTTTGCCTCTAAGCCATGTTCTTTGTGGCTAATCCCATTCACTTCAATGGAGAGTATGAAAATAGTTTTGCTTGTGAAAAATGTTGTGATCATGTGATCAACTCTGTCCCTGTACAAGTCCCACGGAACTTTTTTAATGTTGAGATTGGCCCTGTGCAAAATAATCCCAGGTTAATGCTAGAATGTAGGCTCCGGAGGGACCGTCTGCTCTGATTGGTCATTAGAAGTGATGAGGTTTAGGAACAAGGTCATATTTTCAAGTCAGGACACAGGTTATAACCGTAACCGTAGTTTATTTGTTTATGTGTTGCTATGGTGATGCTCACGGCGGAGTGATACAGAACAGTGATTGCTGTTTCTGGAACTACCTGTGGAGTTATACACGGCAGTTAGCAGTAGCATTCTGACCGTGGTATAAAATCTTGATTATGGTTAGGACCGTGGTTAAGATTAGCGTTAGGAAAATGTTTTGGGTAGTTAGCATGTTAGCAGAAGTAACTCGTGTCCTACAGCCTCGTCTCAACTTACACCATAAAATAAAACATAAAACAGTCACAAAATATTGCACTTTAGCCCTGATCACGGCAACAGAAGTGAACATGTTACTATGACAACCAGAGCTACGCGGTCACTGTCACTGCCCAATTTGCGTCAAAACATGTGTCACTTACTACGTCATCACACACAGGGGCAAACTACATGTGTTATTACTATGTGTTATTCTTAAAATGTGCTTATTTGAAGGTAAACGTGAGCCCTGTGTGTTTAACCACTAAAAAGCTCCAGCAGAGAGATGAGAGTAGACGAGCATGAAGGCTAACTGTTTTGAGTGTAATATTTCATGTTTTTGTTATTACAGCAATACAGGATTTTATGAGCATTTTTCTAAAAATAAACGTTATGAAACTTTCTTTGCGAACTCTAACTGAAAAGAAGGTGAGCAAACATTTCAAAGGACTGATTTTCAACTGTTTCTGGTGAGTTAAATAATGAAAATAAAGTCAAGCTAACGGCTAACATAACTGTGGCAAATTCACCAAATGACTCAAAGTGTCGAATGACAATCATTTCCATCCCTCCAGACCCGACTGTCTCACACGAACCGTGACATGACCACTGGGATGATAGCGTCGCCCGCGGCAACATCAGGGATAACGACACAAAACAACCCGTATAAACAGCACGATTAATAAACACGTGTAAATGAAAGAGTTGATCGTTACAGTAGTTCCTGCGTGAGTTTTGGCACACACACAATAGTAATCATAATGCACAGATATAAATATTCTGTGTATAAGTATCAGTGTTACAGTAACAAGGGCCCTCATCCTGGGCTTTACAAACTGCAGGAGGTACATCGTAGAAATGAGCTCGGCCGCAAATGTAACAAAAGCACTCAGACCGCAGCACCGCACACCACCACTGGGGGTGTCCCATGAAGGAGGAAGAGCAGGACAGAGGAGTCTGTGGGTTAAAGGCCTGCGCTCGATTTTCTTTCCCCATGTGTTTGAACAAAATGTGTCTTGCCTCAGTAGATGTATTGTACAGGCAGCTCTGAAGGACAAAATGTGTCCGCTGTGTACTGTCTGCAGCTAATTAGAAAATGTTATATCGTCTGAGAATCAGGAAGCTCAGCATGCTAATTGTTGTTAGCATTACTGTGATAGCAAAACGGCGCTCTGGTCTTTATAAAAGTTGTGAAAAGTGCTTATAAACTCATCATGGCGAGTTATATTTAATGCTAATGGTAATGCTAGGAAGCTTGTGACTGTAATGTTATTTGAGTGGGACTTGTTTAACAGCACAAATCAGAGTTCAGATAAGTCAGTTGTTTATGGTCACACTGTGTTAAAATGAAGCTCAGATTGAAGTAGAATTTGAGTAACAGACCTTCAGACAGAACAGAGCCTCCAGATAGCATCACACCCCCAGAGAATGTTGATGACATCAACTGCAAAGTATCAATGGGAATCAATGGAAATGTGACGTCACCCATAGCATTCGGCTTCAGTCAAATGAAGCTCATCATAGGTGCCAATTTGGAGCAAAGTTCCATATTTGGAACTCCAGCCACGAGTATCATAGCAACCAAAGAGCCAATCCAGAGCAAGGCTGCTGAAGGTAACGCCCCTTCCCGCCTGCACAGCTGGTTTAGCAGGGAGCGGGCGCTTAGCAACACTGTCAATAAAACCTGTTGCTAACACTAGGGGGAGTGACCTCGGGAAAAGAAGGCGCCTGATTTGTCTGTTATTAATGTTCATATCTTGATTTACAGACACAATAGTGAAATAAAACCCTAGGATCATGTAGAGAGGGTTCATTTGAAAGTTAGAAAGTTGATGGAGCCGGAAGTGTGCCCATGCTCACTTTTTATTTGTAATGCGGCGGTTAGCAGTTTAGCTATGTCCATTTATGTATACAGTCTATGGACAAACATAAAGACGACTTAAGCTGGACTTAAATAACTCAGACTTTGTTCATGGGACCCCCCCAGAACATGGGAAATCTCATTCACTCACTCAGACGTACACGCTCGTCTCAAACGCTCGTCCAGCCTCATTTACTTCAATAAATAATCAGTATTTTCACAAAACATTGGTCCAACTTCTGTGCAATAAAATATGAGCTACCGTTTCCAGATATGTACACGCCGCTCCTTCAAAGTGACCAGGATAAGAGCTTCTGATTGGTACATTTGTGTGCTTTAAAGTTAGTTCGTTTTTCCTGTCCCTGATTTCTGCATTTTCAACAGCGCTCCTCGCGTCGTCTCCACTTCCTCCTCGTCCTCCATTTTGGATCACCCAAAAATGCACATTTCTATGGCCAAAAACCTGGGTTCAAGTTTGTTTAAAGGAGATATATTATGCAAAAAAGAAAAGAACCCTTCTGCCATTTTGGATCTTCGTCGAAAACATATCCAGAGTTTTGGTTCATTCTTGTTTGAGTAAATCCATTTCAGTGAAGTGTTGGCTCCTTTAAGATAAAAAATAAACCATTGGAATTGAAACTTGAAATGCTCCTCTTCATTTTTAAAGTCCATATGCCATCAATGTACTCGTTATGGTTGTTTCAAAACATTGCTGCTTTACATTGCTAGCTAGCCTTGCTTATTTTGTACACCGTTCAGTCCCCATTGTGGCCAGCAGGGGCATCCAAAACCTTATCCGAGCTTTCCAATACAAAGTGAAGGATGCAGTCACTACGTTTACATATACAGAGAGTAATCCGACTACTCTCATTATCCGATTATAGTCTGATCACTCTTTTAAGTTTACACGGAGGTCCAAAACACAAATAGCAACAACCAGGGAACTAAGAGACGCTCAGGGGCATCTGGTAATTGAGCATTCTAACTTTTGTAGCTGTATCTGCTACATTCAAAACACATGTACTATTGTCCTGGCTGTTTCTTACCCCTTGCAGTTGAACGCCTCTTCTAAACAGTGTTGGGAAGAATACTTAAAAATATATTAAAGGTGTTGTATAAGCAGCTCTTGACATTAAAATAGGTCTGTTGTGTTACTGTCAGAGAATCAGGAGGTGCGCTATTAGCATGCTAGATGTTGCTATGCATAAAGTCAGTGAGGAGTAACTTTGGACCAAACTGTAAACTGTTTAAAATGAACTTGCTCCGTTTTTCACGTTTTTTAAACAGTAAAAATCAGATACATTGCCGTTAAAGATGGAAAAAACTGCACAATCCGCTGACCACAAGAGCAGTTTTAAATTTTTCTGACTAAATCTATGATGAAGTACAGCCATGTTTCTGCATACATTTTTTGAAACTTACTCGGAATTATAATTCTGAAGGTAGATTTTTGTTTTTTTGTTACTTCCCAACACTGTTTTAGTTTAATCAGACTACACAACATGAGCCACAGCTGTTGTAAGAGCCTAAATCTTGCTCTTTCTCTGTGTGTACATGTAAACGTAGTGAGCAATCCACTGGAATACTTGTTATTTAGAGTAAAAAAACAGGAAACCCCAAGGCAAAAACTGAGTCTGTAGCTGTTTCCAAAGGCTGTAGCGCTGCATAATACATCTCCTGGTACAGACTGGAGGGTTTGGATTAATATCGGGAGGAGAGAGGGTTCCCGTCGTCATGGCTGGAAGTGTTGCTTGCTGCCCCATGAAAAAGTGCTTATGTACAGTGTCTTTGGATTCAAACTGGTAGAAAATGTCTGGAGGAGATGGAGGGATGGAAGGGGGGATGGCGGGGTGAAGGGGGAGAGGGTGGGGTAAAGAGGGGTCGGAGTGGTTTGAAGGGAGGATGGTCTAAGCCTCTGCTGGAGTTTTCTCTGTCCCATTTTGCTGTGCGTCCTCCTCTGCGTTCTCGTCTTCAATCACTGAAACAAACAAAATGATGGTTAGTTATACATATAAAATTTCCCATGTATTTAAACGTGTTCTGCCCCAGTTCAGATTTACTGTATGAGCAGCTCTGGAGGTCAAAATAAGTCCACTGTGCAGCATTTAATGCCTGATAATCAGGAAGAGCGCGTTAACATGCTAGTTGTTGTAGTGGAGCTCAACAGCCACGCTCTGGTTCTGGAAGTAAAGTTTCATTCATTTTTACCATAGACTTCTCACACATGAGAACTGATTTAACCAACTGCAAGTTAGAAAATGAACAATGAAAGAGAAACAGCCAATCAAATTAATCAACAGAAAACACGCAAATGGAGAACTGTCCCTGAGCATTCTCTGTCCTTAGATGCTCCTTCTCGGCAAGGAAAAAAAAGTGAAAAAGAGAAATCTCGAGGAGAACCACAGTGAAGGAGAGATTCACTCTCAACCTTTCTAAATCTGTGATCATCTGTTCAATTTTTGTTTTGATGACGTGTTTCTGTTGAAGAAAAAATAACCAAAGCAGGTGCAGTCAGAAAGAGAGAGGGTGCAGGAGAGTAAACAGTATGCTTCGCTTTCACATTTTCACCTCTTACTTTTAGTTTCTGCGCCCTACGATTTCTGTGTATGCGCTCCAACTTAAAGATAGCCAAACGACGCCATACAATGGTGCTTGTGTCTCTATGGTTCTCATCTCTGTGGATCATTATGTTATAATTTACACATTTTAAATCACAATATTCATCTAAAACCACTTCATAAAAGAAACTAGTCAGCTGACTCACAGTGGGTGCGTACATAACAGTGAGCGTGTCGCAGCGGGCGTGTCGCAGCGGGCGTGTCGCAGCGGGCGTGTCGCAGCGGGCGTGTCGCAGCGGGCGTGTCGCAGCGGGCGTGTCGCAGCGGGCGTGTCGCAGTGGGTGGGCGTGTCGCAGTGGGTGTGCACGTCACACCTCGCCAAAATATCCAAATATTTCAAGTGAGGACCATTTTCATGATAAATAACTACGTAAAATCCACATATTATATCTTTTGAATGGACAAAAATCCTCAAAATATCACTCACAACAGGAAGTGATGTCATGAAACCCAAAGTCAGAAAGGAGTATAACAAATTCTAAAGAGAGATCCCACAACAGAACATAAGAACTCATTTAAAAGTTTGAAATCTCAAAAAACGTAAAGGTTTAACTTGAGTTTTTCTGATCACATTTGGCAAAGTCTAGAGAGGCTAAAGATGTTTTCAAGCCAAAGACTGTATAAAGAAGTGACTGAGTCAGTGTGAGGTCACCCACAGTGTTCAGCTCCACATGTGGCTCATAGAGGCTAGAGCAGTTATAGGGGTGAATTTCATGAGTTCCATATTTGAAACTCCGACCACAAACATCATAGCCAATCACCAAAGAGCCAATCTGGAGCGAGGCTGTTGAAGGTAATGCCCCTTCCTGCCTGCATCGCTGGTTTAGCAGGGAGCGGGCGCTTAGCAACACTGTCAATCAAACCTGTTGCTAACACTAGGGGGAGTGACCTCGGGAAAGAAGGTGCCTGATTTGTCTGTTTTTAATGTTCATAACTTGATTTACAGACACAATAGTGAAATAAAAACCCCAGGATCATGTAGAGCGGGTTAATACGAACATTTAAGACCAAAACGATGAGTCTGACAGCAGCAGTTACAGAGAGAGGACACAGTTTTTACACAGAAAGTGAATTGGAGCTGGAAGTGCGCCCATGATCACTTGATGTTTGGAACGCAGCAGCTAGCAGGTTAGCTATGTCTATTTATATATACAGTCTATGCTAGCAGGTTAGACTATGGTTCAAACAGACTTGTTCTTCATATGGATCACTTATTAAGAGTGTAAATCTATAAAAATCCATGTTCTGAAGTGTTTCAAGTGTCATAAGTCGTTAATCCATTTTTTTAACTAAATCTCAGGTTTTGTGATTAGATTTTAAATGTATCTTTAAAAAGTTGTAATCTACATGAAAAATAATTAGTCGACTAATACAATACTAATTTTGGCCTGCAGCCCTATGGATCAGATCTACAGAGAGGCGAACCCACTCACAGTGAGAATGGATGTATTTGTTTAGAAGTTAAAACTTTTGTAATTTAATGAATGTAGGATAGTTTTGTCTAATGCCATTCTGTGGAACAGAACAGACACAAAAAGCAATAACATCCCCATGGAGACGAACAGAAAAGTTACACACTGAATAATAGTAATTAACAATAATTATGTCTTACATTTCTAATGTGCGTTACAGACTTGTCAAAGCCCCTCAAACCGCTACACTATAGTCATCATTCATTCATTTCCACACTTGGTGTGGATGGTAAGCTACTATCGTAGCCACAGTTGCCTTGGGGCAGACTGACGGAAGCGATGCTGCCAATCTGCGCCATCGGCCCCTCCGACCACCCACCAATCATTCGTGCACACACCACTTTCATACTCGGCACTGTGGGTGAAGTGTCTTGCCTAAGGACACAATGACAAAATTTGGTCCTAGCGGGACTCAATCCTCCAACCTTCGGGTTGGGGGACCAACACTCTAAGCACTGAGCCACTGTCGCCCATAGTGCATGTTTAAATGGCCCATATTACACTGTTTTCAGATCTCTGAAAACAGACCTGGAGTTCAGTTTTGTTTCATTCACACATGTTTAACACACAAACCCTGCAGATTTAGGCTTAGTTCTTCTCTCAAACTGAAAATACTCTGCTCCACCTTGTGATGTCATCATGTGGTAATACAGGAAGTGCTCCACTGTGTTTTTAAACTCCACACACCTTCACTAGAATCATTTGGATCATTTCAGTCCTGGAATTGCTGAATCGCTACTGAAATAAAGGTAAAAGGAGCTGTTAACTTGAAAACTATCACTTCATGACATCACAAGGTTTTGAGCTTTGGAGATATAAACTGAATAATAATAAAGTGTTACTCAAACATGTGTGAATGAAACAAAACGCAACTCCAGGTCTGTTTTTGAGGAGGAAACAGCATTAGAATATGGATTAAAGCTCACAGAATCAGTTTTGTTTAATATAAGAGCTTTAAATTTAGTTAGGCTTAGTCCAGATTTACCAACACAGTAATGTTTAAATTGGTTTATTCATTGACAGGACAGAAATGAACCTTTCCTGAATATGTTTATAATGATGTTGAGCTGCATCTTTCACAAGTATAAGATTTAAGTTTAAAGGAGAAACACTGTAAACTCCAGTATGATGCCATGTTTTGAAGTCTGGTTATGATCATGTCAGTTAAAGGCATTTACAATCAGCCAGACGCTTTAATAACATTATCATTAGAGTGATGTGATACCGCCCCTTTAAGAACATGTTTGAGTTTAAAGAACCAGAGACAGACTGAAGCTGAGCACACTGAAGCTGAGAAATATGAACAGAGACATTAACACTGAGCTGAGTCTGAACCAAAGCAGAACTCAACCAGGACTAAAGAGGGATTAAAGCAGGACTAAAGCAGGAATAAAGCAGGACTAAAACTGGACTAAAGCAGGACTAAAGCAGGACTAAACCAAGACTAAAGCAGGACTAAAGCAGGACTAAGCCAGGACTAAAGCAGGACTAAAGCAGGACTAAAACAGGAGTAAAGCAGGACTAAATGAGGACTAAAGCAGGACTAAAACAGGACTAATGCAGGACTAAAGCAGGACTAAGCCAGGACTAAAGCAGGACTAAACCAGGACTAAATCAGGACTAAAGCAAGACTAAAACAGGACTAAATGAGGACTAAAGCAGGACTAAAGTAGGACTAAATGAGGACTAAAGCAGGACTAAAGTAGGACTAAATGAGGACTAAAGCAGGACTAAATGAGGACTAAAGCAGGACTAAAACAGGACTAAAGCAGGCCTAAAGCAGGACTAAACCAGGACTAAAGCAGGACTAAACCAGGACTGAACCAGGACTAAACCAGGACTAAATGAGGACTAAAACAGGACTAAAACAGGACTAAAGCAGGACTAAACCAGGACTAAGCCAGGACTGAACCAGGACTAAACCAGGACTAAATGAGGACTAAAACAGGACTAAAACAGGATTAAATGAGGACTAAAACAGGACTAAAGTAGGACTAAATGAGGACTAAAGCAGGACTAAAACAGGACTAAAGCAGGAATAAACCTGGATTGAAGCAGGACTAAACAAGGACTAAACGAAGACTAGAGCAGGACTAAACCAGGACTAAAACAGGACTAAACCAGGACTAAAACAGGACTAAACCAGGACTAGGAGCAGATCTAAGGCTTGTTACAGCAGAGAGCAACTCACATGTGGATATAGAGAAGAATATGATGTCATAGGACTAATTGTTCTTTCAGAAAACAGAAACAAAAACTAAACAAAAAACAAACAAAAAAACACTTCTTTAATGGATTTGGAAAAACCTGTGTCCTCACTATGAGCAGCTGCACAAACCTGACTCCTATTTAGCCTGGAAGAGGGAAATAATGTTCCTTTGCCTATTATCTTCAACAATATGACATGAAACTGACGTATCGCCACGGAGAATGTTCCAAAGTATTGTTTTAACTTTTCTATTTCCATGGAAACATGCAGGCGACGTGCCCCCTCCAGAAAGTCACACACTTGTAGCTTTAAAGTGAGTTAAAGCAGCACTACCTCACTTTTCCAGTTGTCTCCAGAGCTTAGATCACAGTTTAGATATTTTCACATTGTGTTTAAAGAGTCTGCTTCACTGTGATTGGTCAACTCCACCTGTTACTCACTCAGCAACACAGAGAGTGACCAATAGAAGCTGAGAGTTTGAGCTCTGACCAATAGGAGCAGAGTGTTTGAGACGGACTAATAGGAGCAGAGAGTTTGAGCTCTGACCAATAGGAGCAGAGAGTTTGATCAATAAGAGCGGAGCGTTTGACCAATAGGAGTAGAGCTTTGGCCAATAGGAGCAAAGCATTTGACTCACAGCTGCATTAAACAGAAGTGACACAACAGGACTCATCAGTAATGGACCAGGTCTATAACCGGACTAAACCAGGACTAAACCAGGACTAAACCAGGTCTATAACAGGGCTAAAGTAGGAGTAAACCAGGTCTATAACAGATCTAAACCAGGTCTATAGCAGGACTATAACAGAACTAAACCAGGTCTATAACAGGACTAAACCAGGACAAAACCAAGTCTTAAAGTGGACTACATGATTCAAAGGACAGCAGAGAGATTAAATGAACTCTGTACAGGTCTGACCGGCAGGAACTTGCGTCCCACAGTTTGGGCTTTGTCCTTGGGCAACACACTTTAGTCTGTGGCGGTTGCAGGTACAGAGGTCACACAGACATGAGCAGCTTGTAGATTCTTGTTTTGTTTGTGGCTAAACCTCAGCCTGTGGTTCTCAAGCTGTGGTGTGTGTCTCTCTATTATGTAAGAGGAGCATTTCATGATGTCATTTAAATGCAGCTGTCGTCTGGACTAAAACAAAGAAAGAGTAAAACATGAGGCTGAACGAGATGGGAAAAGATCAAATATGTGTGTATCTGACCAAAACTGCACTCTGCACTACACCTGCAGGTGGTGCTCATGCAATACTACTATTTATACAGAAAAAAGTACAAGGTACAAGAATTTATAGATGACAGTTTAAACTTGTGAATTGTGACTTTAATCTGACTTTTTACAGAGAAATACCCAAAAAAAACTCCTCCTCCTTCTGCTGCTGTCCCATAGAAATCCTCATCATCTAAATTACATGGTCAGAGCACGACAGGTCAGATCTGTGGAGAGGCAAGCTCGCTCACAGTAATCGTCAGAAAAGTTACACAGTGCAGCTTTAAGTTTAATTCAGGCTGAGTCCGGGTTTCCCAGCTCGATCCTGTTTAGTTTAGTCTGGTTTATTCTGGTTTAGGCCAAAACATCATCACAGATTTTGTTACTGCAACTGTTTTAAATCTTTGGCTTTACTAACGATATGAAAATCTCAAACTCTATTTCAATACTAAGGAACAGACTTGATACTTGATACCGATCCTGATACCACGTTGACAATAAAACCATTCTTTCTTTATTGGTTCTGGTTAGGTCCTGGTTAGGTCCTGGTTTGGTCCTGGTTTAGTCCTGGCTTAGTACTTGTTTAGTCCTGGTAGGTCCTGGCATAATCCCGGTTTAGTCCTGTTTGATCCTAGTTTAGTCCCAGTTTAGTGCTGGTTTAGTCCCGTTTTGTCCTGTTTGGTCCTGGTTTAGTCCTGATTTAGTCCAATAGGTTCATAGTGGTCCATGGGTGTATTCTAGTCTGTGTCTTATATTTGTGAAAGATGCAGCTCAACATCATTAAAAACAGATTCAGGAAAGGTTCATTTCTGTCAATGGGACTTTGTTTAGTATCACTACATGTGATCATTGAGTATCTAGTTTCAATACTAGTTTTGGTATCAATTAGGATCTGATTCTCGATACTTTTAGCAGAGCCTATTCTGACAGTGATCCAAAGTAATATTCAAAAAGACCCAGTGCGGATGCAGAAGACTGGAGCGTGAATATTTGGAGCAAAAATACGCATGGAGACTTATTTTCACCATCACCAGGTTCATTTTGCCCTGTTCTGCTGCACATGTCTACAATGTGTTTTTCAAACAGGGAGAAGCAAGTAACCATGTTCTGTCTTTAAAATTCACCAAAAAAACAAAAACTAACACCAAACCACCAGATCCCAGTGCAGGCAGACCCTATAGAAACACTGCGCTGCATCTGAAACAGCTTAAGCGCATGAAGGAGAGGAGGAGAGAGGAGGAGAGAAGAGGAGAGAAAGAAAGGGAGAGGAGGAGACATGGAAAAAAGACGACATGCGAAATGAGGCCTGAAGATCTAAGCATCATCTGTGTCCAAACTCAGATCCAAAATGTCTACGACTCGACTCCAATGGAGCCGCCGCTGTCTGTAACATGCGATCAACCTGTGTGCGCAGAACAAAGGGAGGAGAGGAGGATGAGGAGGAGGAGGAGAGGAGGGACGACACACACACATACACAACATGCATGGCGTCTGTGGAGCATAGATAAGAGACAGACACAGAATTATGGTGAGGGAGATGAGGAAGGGGAGGAGGAGGAGAAGGACAGGAGGAGGAAGAGGAGAGAAGGAGCGAGGATTGAGATGTCTAACCAAAAGGCATTGCGCACCCAAGTCATGTTGCAATGCGAAGGGGGAATTTGAAACACATTACGTCCATCAAACACAAGGCACCACACAAGATTTAGACCTGGTTTAGTCCAGGTTTAGTTTTGGTTTAGTCTTGGTTTAGTCCTGGTTTAGTCCCTGTTTAGTCCCTGTTTAGTCCTGGTTTAGACCTGGTTTAGACCTGGTTTAGTCTGGGTTTAGTTTTGGTTTAGTCCTGGTTTAGACCTGGTTTAGCCCTGGTTTAGTCCTGGTTTAGTCCTGGTTTAGTGCTGGTTTAGTCCTGGTTTCGTCCTGGTTTAGACCTGGTTTAGTTCTGGTTTAGTTCTGGTTTAGTTCTGGTTTAGTTCTGGTTTAGTTCTGGTTTAGTTTTGGTTGTCGTCCTGATTTAGTCCAGGTTTAGTCCTGGTTTAGACCTGGTTTAGTGCTGGTTTAGTTCTGGTTTAGACCTGGTTTAGACCTGGTTTAGTCCTGCCTTAGTCCTGCTTTAGTCCTGGTTTAGTACTGGTTTGGTCCTGGTTTAGTCCTGATTTAGTCTTGGTTTAGTCTTGCTTTAATCCTGGTTTAGTCCTGGTTTAGACCTGGTTTAATCCTGGTTTAGTCCTGGTCTGGTCTTGGTATAGTACTGCTTTAGTCCTGGTTTAGTCCTGATTTAGATCTGGTTTAGTCCTGGTTTGGTCCTGATTTAGTCCTGCTTTAGTCCAAGTTTTGTCCTGGTTTAGACCTTCCTTAGTCCTGCTTTAGTCCTGATTTAGTACTGGTTTAGTCCTGGTTTAGTCCTGGTTTAGTCCTGGTTTAGACTTGCTTTAGTCCTGTTTTAGTCTTGCTTTAGTTCTGGTTTAGTCCTGTTTTAGTCCTGGTGCAGCTCACATAAATGTGATTATTTGCGCTTTTGTAAATGTGAAACAAACGCAAATGACGCTAGTAGGGTCTTTGCGCACTCAAAACGTCCAAATATGCGGAGATTTTCTAGATCAGTGTGAATCGTGAATGCTAAACTGTCCAAAGCCCGTGTGAGGTGCGCAGTGGGTCTGATATTGGTATTTGCGCTGGAGAAACAGCGCGTTTTCTCCGGTGAATCCGCTCCTTTGCGCAGACCCGGGCCCCCGTCCTGCGCGGTAATAATACGGCTCACGCGGGGTAATTGCAGTGCGCATTCCGCTTTGTCCAAACACTAGTCTGGGTGTAATTACCTCTCTTGCTCCGGCCGATCTGGCCCAGCTTCGGCGGGCGCTTGTTCTGGGCTCCGCATAAGAAGTTGTTGGTGTCCTGCAGGCGGCAGGTGAACGACAGGTGCCCGTCTTCTCCCTCGTAGTGACTCATTTTATCCTCGTTAAAAGGCAGGACTTCCGACATGTCCAAAGCGCGTCTGTGTCACCGACTATCAGCGGCTCGTGTGGCCAGGCGTCTTCCTCGTGCGGCGTCTTCCTCGTGCGGCGTCTTCCTCAGCTCGTCACGACAGCGGCGGATCCGTTAAACACGGAGCAGCGGGTTTTCCTGACGCCTCGTCCGCGCGTTTACCCTGAAGGCACGTGGAGATGCGCAACAAACATGTAAAAAACAAATTAAAAATGTCCTCCGTGCGCGCGCAGCATCGTTTGGCGGTAACACATCAAAGCAGCACGGCACGGATCGGTTCAGACACAGAGGCGCGGGGGGAGGACGGATGGATCGTGGATATCGCGCTCCGTGGATGGAGAGAGGCTGCGGCTGCGTGCGGCGCGAAAAAACCCGAGAAAGAACAAATGCAAAACGAGGAGCGATGCAAAACACGGACGCGCGCGACAGGAGAGAGGTGAGGGAGCGGCGCGAGCGGCAAGAGAGGCGCGAGCGGCAGAGGCGGCAGAGTGCGCGCACAGACAGACGCGTCCTGGGATGTTCCGCCTTTCGCGCTGCTCTCTCCAAACGGTAAATGTAAATTGAAAAAGGGCTTCGTGCGCGGGGGATGCGCAGAAGAGCGTGCGCAGATGAGACCCCCCGGTCTAGGTTCAGTGCTGCTTTTTCGGATCAGGTTCGTCTGATTGTGTTAATCACAGCGGAATATGCACGCGCATGACCAGAAGAGGGCGTGTTTTCACTGCAAAGGGAACGTGCACGAGGGGAGAGGGCCTGATGTCAGAGTAATATTATTTGAGTCGAGTTTACTTTATTAATCATGTTCAAATTATTTCAAGTTTCATTTCAGACTGGTCCAAGAAAGATTAAAGGTCCTGTAAGGTCCTGTATCAGGTCCTGTAGGAGATGGTGGTGGACTTCCGCAGACGCCACTCTACTGCCCCCTCAGTGAACATCCAGGGAAGGGACATTGAGAGAGTGGACTCATACAAGTACCTGGGTGTTCATCTGAACAACAAACTGGACTGGACTCACAACACAGATGCACTGTACAGGAAGAGCCAGAGCAGGCTCTATCTCCTGAGGAGACTCAGGTCTTTTGAAGTGAGAGGGCCACTCCTGAAGACCTTCTATGACTCTGTGGTGGCATCAGCCATCCTGTACGGTGTGGTCTGCTGGAACAGCAGCATCACAGAGAGCGAGAGGAAGAAGCTGGACAAGGTCATCAAGAAGTCCAGCTCTGTCCTGGGCTGTCCTCTGGACTCAGTGCAGGAGGTGGGGGACAGGAGGGTCCTGGCTAAGGTCATTTCTATGCTGGGCCATGAGTCTCACCCCCTGCAGGACGCTCTGTCTGCCCTGGAGAGCAGCTTCGGTGACAGACTGATTCACCCTCGCTGTGTGAAGGAGCAGTTTCGCAGGTCTTTCCTTCCTGCTGCTGTCAGACTGTACAATGAACACTGTTAACACTGAACATGTGTCATTCATCCACACCTATGTGCAATACTCAAGTCACTTTACGGAGATGTTATATTAGAGTCTATTTTTTTTTTTTTTAAGCTATTTATCTATTATCTTGTTTTATTGCATGTACCTTTTTCCTGTTCTTTAACTGTGCAGTGCAATACTGGATTTTCCCCACTGTGGGACTAATAAAGGCATATCCTATCTTATCCTATCTTATCTTATCACACAAACTGACCCCTGTGACCTTTAACCTATGTTCTAATGCTGTTCCTTCTCAAAAACAAGCCTGGAGTTGTGTTTTGTTTCATTCACACGTTTCAGTAACCCTTTATTATTAGTCTGTTACATCTCCAAAGCTCAAAATGCTCTTTTCCACCTTGTGATGTCATGAAGTGGTAGTTTTCCAAGTTAACAGCTCCTTTTACCTTTAGTTCAGCAGTGATTGACAATTCCAGGGCTGAAATTATCCAAATTATTCTAGTGAAGGTGTATGGAGTTTAAAAACACAGTGGAGCACTTCCTGTATTACCACATGATGACATCACAAGGTGGAACAGAGTTTTTTTTTCTGTTTGAGAGAAGAACTCAGCATAAATAGGGTCCAGAGGGGTATAATTGACAGGTGGATTAGCCAATCAGAGACACACATGAGGCACGAGGCTCCCTGTCTTCTCCGATGGCTCATGAGGCTCCCTGTCTTCTCCGATGGCTCATGAGGCTCCCTGTCTTCTTTGACGGCTCACGAGGCTCCCTGTCTTCTTTGACGGCTCACAGGCTGAAACTGTAGCGACTCGTTCAAACTCGTCTCTTTGTTTCATTAATCCCTGTGTTGTTTTGTGCTTTTATCATGTTTACACAGAAAAACTTGCTATAGGAGCTGAGAGATCGACTTTCACAACACAATCACCTCGATGAGGTTTGGGAGCAGGAGACGGCAGATTCTCCTGGGCCGTGGGACTCAGATGGCAGAGACAAAGAGCTGAAAGCAGAGAGGTAAGCAGAGCCGCGCACAGCTTTAATACGCCGAGAACAGAGGGACACACCCAGGCCCAGAGGAGCAGCCTAAAGGAGCGGCCCAGAGGAGCGGCCCAGAGGAGCGACCCAGAGGAGCGGCCCAGAGGAGCGGCCCAGAGGAGCGGCCCAGAGGAGCGGCCCAGAGGAGCGGCCCAGAGGAGCGGCCCCGAGGAGCAGGCCAGAAAGGAGCAGTCCGGAAAGGAGCAGGCCAGAAAGGAGCAGTCCGGAGAGGAGCGGAGGAGCAGGCAGGAGGAGAGGCATGGAGGAGCGGAGGAGCGGCCTAGAGGAGAGGAGAGTGTGGAAGAGAGGCCCGGAGGAGAAGAGCGGAGTGGAGGAGAGGAGTAGAGGAGCGAAGGAGAGGCCCGGAGGAGTAGAAGAGCTGAGGAGAGGAGCAAAGGAGAGAAGAGGAGAAGAAGCCCGGAGGAGAGGAGCGGAAGAAAGGAGCGGCCTGGAGGAGAGGAGTGGAGAAGAGGAGTGGAGGAGAGGCCCAGAGGAGCAGCCCGGGGGAGAAGTGAAGAGGAGAGGTATAGAGGAGAGGTATAGAGGAGCAGCCCGGAGGAGCAGCCTGGAGGAGCAGCCCGGAGGAGCAGCCCGGAGGAGCAGCCCGGAGGAGCAGCCCGGAGGAGCAGCCCGGAGCCAAAGGGACATGCAGGCTGAGATCTGAGAGTTCACTTATGTGGTGATGTGGTTTAGACTCCATAAGACCTGGAAGATTTGAGAAAATATAGTTAATTTTTGTTGAAATATTTGAGTTGAATTTTAAATCTATTCTACAAACTGGACTTTTCAGAGCTTTACCATGTTCTAGTTTCTTCTTGTTGACCCAGAAGAACGGCCCGGTAGAGCGACCTGGAGAAGTAGCCTCGAGGAGCGGCCTCGAGGAGCGGCCTCGAGGAGCGGCCCAGAGGAGCGGCCCAGAGGAGCGACCCAGAGGAGCGACCCAGAGGAGCGGCCCAGAGGAGCGGCTTTACCACATTCTAGTTTCATCTTGTTGACCCTCTGAAGTTGTATTTAGGGTGACTCGTGCATTCAAGCCAGAGGAAGACGCACCAAACAGACCGGCTCCAAGGCCCCAAGAGGACGGTTTGAAAATGGAGCCAGAGACATGAACCCTCAAGATGACGTGACGTAACAGTCCAGTCTGATCTATGATTCTGTTGTAGGGAGTATTATACCTCTGATAGCGAGTATTGAGCAGTGTGGGGCTGCACAGCTCAGAAAACACGCTCTGTCTTCAACTTTCTGCTAAATAAATGACAGACAGAAATATTATTTTGTATCATGTTTTTGTTTGTTTGTGTGTTTCCTCATGCTACACTTTGTGTAATTTTTTGTATACAGGATTCAATAAACTGCTTTTAATTTATAATATTTTTTTGTGTGTGAATGGGTGAATAGTTCGTTGATGTAAAGCGCTTTGAACCTTGAAGGTGGAAAAGCGCTGTATAAAAATGTGATCTTTGACCATTGTACATTGACCCTCTTGTGTTGTTGTTTTTGTATGTTCTGTTCTGTAGAGTCTGGACGTCTGAGGAGCTATGAGTTGAGGGAAAAAAAACGGGACAGATGTACAATCACATAATTTATGGCAAGCAAACAACAGAATCAAAACAGCAACAAAAACACAAACAAAACAATGTGGCTGGAGTGTTTTATCATTTTGAGCTGGTTTGGTGGATGGTACCTGTGCTAAATATTCATCAGAGTTTTACATCAGTTAAAGTGGTCATGGCAAAAGCACAGAAATACAGTAAGTAGCTGATGTAAAACTGTTGGGTCATTTAGACACGTTTTGGCCCTTGTTTACATCATAGTTGCTAAGTAACAGTTATGGAATTAATCTTTAAAATCTTTAATATATGTTTACTGTGTTTTACTGTGGAGTCAGTGGTCTTTAAAGGGCCTACGACATTCTGTGTTACAACTCAGAGCTACCTTCTGTATTTTTGTTTTTTCTTCACAAACTGACATTCGATACTATAAAACTGATAAATATTTAGCTATCTACCCACCAAACCAAGTCAGGATTAGAAAAAACATGAATTACTGCCAGAAAACCTGCATAAAAGCAAAAAATCATAATACAAAAACACAACAGTAAAAATAAATGACTTTCATGTATCAACAGTGCATTTATAAAAATAATGACATGTTTCATTTACTTTAAGGAGCTCGAACTTTTCTGGTGGAAAATGGCTCAGCTTTTCCTGAAATGTTCCACAGTATGGCATTAAACTCTGTCTATCTAATGGAGACACACAGGTGAAGCTGCCAGGTCAAGTTACAGATCAGGTCTGTGCAGAGGCAAATCCAGTCACAGTCAGAATACATGTGAGGACATTCAGAGGACTTCTTCCCCATTCATGTTTTGTTTTAAATTGTTAATCGCTACGGCAACGCTCTCAAGTTTCCATCATCCATGCCATACACTATTCATGGGTTTCTACTTTCTCTTTTTATATGTGCAACATTTTGAAGACCTTTCCCCATTAAAAAGAGATAATATTTCATTTTAAATTGTTAATCACTATGATCAAAGATCATTTGGAAACTCATGGGCTGTGTCTGAATGTCCACACTCTCACTGCAGGGGGCACTACTTAGGGCTCACAAATTTTTAGTGGTGTCTGAATGTCCAGTAAGAGAAAAAGTCATGCACTTGAAATTTCCCACAATGCACCTTGAAAAGTAGTGTCCAGGGCTGGTCACTAGAGGTCATTATAGACCACAATGCATTGGGAGAGTCTTAAATACACCAGTGGACAGAGACAGTTCTTTAACTGGACACAGCATGACATGAAGCAGACAGAAGCTGGTTTATGTCACTGTGGATGCTGAATAAAATACTCTAAAATAAACCGTTATAATGTAGAGCTGCTAGCATTAGCAGTTTACCTTCATTAAGTGGTTTTAGATGAATATTGTGATTTTAAATGTGCAAATTATAACATAATGATCAACAGTGTCCGAGATTATAACTATAGAGCAGACACAAGCACAAAAAGACGGATTTAAAGTCTGGAACACTGGGTGGGGTCATTGGGGGCGTGGTCCTGTTGAACACTGGGTGGGGTCATTGGGGGCGTGGTCCTGTTGAACACTGGATGGGGTCATTGGGGGCGTGGTCTCTAGCAGTGGGGGCAGGAGATGGTCTGTTTGATCCAGTCTCTGTACTCTGAGACGGAAGTGTAGACCCCGGGAAACCTGGCCTCTCCACAGGAACGACCCCACGAAACCAGACCAAAGACTTGGGAGCGGCAAACCAGAGGGCCCCCAGAGTCCCCCTAGAGGAGCGGAAAGGAATCACACTCAAAGACTGAACATACAGGCAGATAAAAGGGGGTAGTTACTTCATTGGGGTATTAAAGAGGGGGTATTTTACTTCTTTGGGGTATTAAAGAGGAGGTACTTTCCTCTATGGGGTATTAAAGAGGGAGTATTTGTCTTCTATGGGGTATTAAAGAGGTGGTATTTACTTAACTACTTAACTCCAACACATCACATACTCAGATCTCCATGTTTCCTTTTATTGTTTTGAAAATGCTATATTCACCCAAAACAATGGATTAACAGTTATTTTTTATGCTATCTTTAGAGTCTCCCCTCCCTTTGCTCTCAGTGCTAAGCCACTCCCCCTTCAGAGCACTATCACAACACAATTGCACTAATGAAACTACTGCACATCACATCAGGTTTGTCAAGTTGTTGTGTACAGTTTTGTATCATGTTTTTGTATATTTATGGAAAATTGTCATGTGAGAGCATGGGTGATGTAGACTTGTGGGTGGAGCCTTGTACATAATTGTACTGCTAACTGTAAGGAGGGTTTGAACAAAGCCTGGGAGACACCACTAGATTATTCAAACATGCATGGATGACATCTAAAACCTCTTCAAACATGTTTTGATGAGGGGACAGTGTTAGAACATGGGAGAAAGATTTAAAAACATAGATTTTTCATAATACCCCCTCTTCAACCTGAGCTGAGGCAGGTCCGAGCCTCAGGAGGAGTTTGCTGTAACTGTCAGATGTGTTGACCTGGTTTATGGTTAATATCTCTGTAATTACAGGGCCTATCCACATGAAACAGACCTAGTTTAGTCTTGGTTTAGTTCTGGCTCAGTCCTGATTTAGACCTAGTTTATTCCTGGTTTAGTCCTGGTTTAGTTCTAATTCAGTCCTGATTTAGTCCTGGTTTAGTCCTGGTTTTGACCGGGTTTTGTACTGGTTTTGTCCTGGTTTTGTTCTGGTTTTGTCCTGGTTAATATTTGTGTAATCAATGGGCCTGTCCACATGAAACAAAAACTAGCTCAAACTTAATTGTTTTCTCTCCAAATTAAATAAATAAAAGTCACATGAGTTTTTCAGTCTCTTCATGAAGTTTTTCAGCCCAAAGACGTGAGTTTGTGGAGCGGATACACACGCCTTCACTAGAATCACTTGAATAATTTCATCTCTGGAATTGCCAATCTGTGCTGAACTAAAGGTAACTCACTTCATGACATCACAAGGTGGAACAGAGCATTTTAAGCTCAGGAGATGTGGACAGGCTGATAATAAAATGTTACTCAAACATGTGTGAATGAAACAAAACACAACTCCAGGTCTATTTTTGAGGAGGTAACACCTTCTTTAAGTGTTTTAGAACTTTTAAGTGTTTTATCATCTTTGTTAAACTGATAACCTTTAACCTTCTGACAGTCTGCCCTGGGTAGATTTCCAGAGCTTTATTTTGAGAAGCTCTCTAAAGCCCCTCCCTCCTGTTAACATAATAATACTTTTGTTTTGGAGGTAACAATGGTGTTTTGGAGCATCGATCCTGCTCTGCCTGATAGAGCGAGCAGCGTTCCCAGCAGAGCACCTTTGAGCGGTTATTTTGGGCGAAACTCGATACAGGGCAGAACCGAAGACAGCAGATGCTATTCACACGGGTCAAGGTACCTGCACATTCTGTAGTAGTAGTTATAATAATAACAGTAGTAGTAGTAGGAGTAGTAGTTGTACTAGTAGTTATAATAGTAGTAGTCATAGTAGTAGTTGGGGGCACTTGCAGACTGACTGTAATAGTAGTAGTAGGTCTAGTAGTATTAGTATAGTAATATCGGTAGTTATATGCAGTAACAAGTGTCTTGCTCAATTGTTCCATTCACTGATAGGCTTTGAACGACTAAATTTCAGATTTTTCTTTTTTTTTTTTTTTTTTTACTTTTTTCCTTAATTTCCATTGTTTTTTTCTTAGTGCTACAAGGAGGATTCAGCAGTGTCGCTTTTGGATGGCTTTTATTAAAGCCCTTCCTTCAGTGTGGCCCTAATGTGTCATGTGTTCACATGTGAGCAGACGAAACAGACATTTACACAAATGCAGTTAAATAGTCACAGTCCATGATTCACAAAACAAACGGGCTTAATCTCGGGCTTAAACTCTATGTCAACAAAACGGTTGCTAGTTTCTTCCCATATACTGTATAAAGAAGTAGACTAAGTGAGTATGACGTCACCCACAGCGTTCAGCTCTAAATGAAGCTCATCGAGACTAGCAGCAATTTGGAGCAGAGTTCCATATTTGGAATTCTGACCACAAGTATCATAGCAACCAAAGAGCCAATCAGTAGCGAGGCTGCTGAAGGCAGCGCCCCTTCCCACTGGTTTAGCAGGGAGCAGATGCTTAGCAATACTGTCAATCAAACCACTGTTTAGCAGGGGTGACCTCGGGGAAAGAAGGCGCCTGATTTGTCTGTTATTAATGTTCATATCTTGATTTACAGACACAATAGTGAAATAAAAACCCCAGGATCATGTAGAGTGGGTTAATACGAACATTTAAGACCAAAATGATGAGTCTAATAGCAGCAGTTACAGAGAGAGGACACAGTTTTTATATAGAAAGTGAATTGCAGTCGATGGAGCCGGAAGTGCACCCATGATCACTTCCTGTTTTTTACACTGTGGCTGGCAGGTTAGCTATGTCCATTTATATACACAGTGCATGGGCTGCACCTGCATCTTGACAGAGCCCTGTCTTTGTCTGGTCGTTGGAGAGTGTTTTAAATAAGGTGTTTTTTTTACTATATCTCTCACACTCTTTCTCAGTCTCTCTCACACACACATTCTCTATCTCTCTTTCTCTCTCTCACACATACACACACACTCTTTCTTTCCCTCTGTTAAATATAGCTGTTAATTAGTGATTCAGTACAGTCCCGAGGCAGAACAACATACAGCTCTCTCCTTTTGCACTTTCTTTTACTGTACTCAAGTCTATCTGTCTTTTTCCCTCCCTCTCTCTTTCTCCTCCTCTCTCTCACTTTTTCTCTTTCTTTCTCCTTCGCTCCCTCACTCTCTCTCTCTCTCTCTCTCTCTCTCTCTCTCTCTCTTTTTCCTTCTCTCCCTCACTCTCTCTCTCTTTGACCCTCCTCTGTCTGGCTCTCTCTCTCTCTATCACCTTCTTTATCTGATCCCTCCATTACTCTCTTTCTCCTCTCTCTCACATTTATCCATCTTTCTCTCTTTCATTCCTCAAGTGTATACAGGATGTTTTAATTAAAAATGAGGCTTTTCCTTCAGAGTAGTCCACAGTGAATCCTCTGCTTTTCTGACCCTCTCCTCTACTCCTCGGACCTTCTCTCCTCTTCTCCTCTTCTCCTCTGCATCCTCTGACCCTCTCGTCTTCTCCTCTGACACTTTCGTCTGCTCCTCTGACCCGTTCAACTTCTCCTCTGACCCTCTCGTCTTCTCCTCTGACCCTCTCCTCTGCTCCTCTGACCCTCTCCTCCTCTGACCCTGTCCTCTGCTCTTCTGACCCTCTCCTCTGCTCCTCTGACCCGCTCATCTTCTCCTCTGACACTCTCCTCTGCTCCTCTGACCCTCTCGTCTTCTCCTCTGACCCTCTTCTCTGCTCCTCTGACACTCTGCTCCTCTCCTCTTCTCCTCCTCTGCTCCTCTCCTCTACTCTTCTGACCCTGTCATCTGCTCCTCTGATCTTCTCTTCTTCTTCTCTCCTCCTCTTCTCTCCCTCTCCTCTCCTCTGTTCCTCTGACCCTCTGTTCCTCTGACCCTCTGTTCCTCTGACCCTCTATTCCTCTGACCCTCTGTTCCTCTGACCCTCTCCTCTGCTCCTCTGACCCTCTCCTCTGACCCTCTTCTCGGTTCCTCTGACCTTCTGTTCCTCTGACCCTCTCCTCTGCTCCTCTGACGCTCTCCTCTGCTCCTCTGACCCTCTCCTCTGACCCTCTCCTCTGCTCCTCTGACCATCTCCTCTGCTCCTCTGATGCTCTCCTCTGCTCCTCTCCTCTGACCCTCTCCTCTGCTCCTCTGACCATCTCCTCTGCTCCTCTGACGCTCTCCTCTGCTCCTCTGACACTCTCCTCTGCTCCTCTGACCCTCTCTTCTGCTCCTCTGACGCTCTCCTCTGCTCCTCTGACGCTCTCCTCTGCTCCTCTGACGCTCTCCTCTGCTCCTCTGACCCTCTCCTCTGCTCCTCTGACGCTCTCCTCTGCTCCTCTGACGCTCTCCTCTGCTCCTCTGACGCTCTCCTCTGCTCCTCTGACACTCTCCTCTGCTCCTCTGACCCTCTCTTCTGCTCCTCTGACGCTCTCCTCTGCTCCTCTGACGCTCTCCTCTGCTCCTCTGACGCTCTCCTCTGCTCCTCTGACCCTCTCCTCTGCTCCTTTGACGCTCTCCTCTGCTATTTTTTATGCATAATTGAGGTTGATGGGTGAAATTGGAGTAAACATTATTCCAAAAAACTAGGGACTTGAACCTATGACCCTACAGTGAGCTGGCACATATCAGCCATACCCTCTTGTGAATATACGACCCAGTTTTCTTCGAATGTAAGGATTTTATGGACATTTAATACTTGTTACATAATCTCTGTGTTATTGTGGCATTACAGGAAATCCGTCATTTTCATCCCGTTTTTATTTGTCATTTTATCGGGTTCCAAACTCAATCCTCAACATGGGATTTCACCAAAGCATAATCTCATTCCCACAGACAGGCCGGCACATCTGGGATACCAGCTCCAGGATATGCTCGGATCATATTGGGTTACACTGTTCTGTCGTGGGATTAGCACTGAACAAAGACCAGTGAAGGGGCCGTGGCATCAGGAGACAAAAACAGAAATTGCTTAGTTCTTTGTGAAGATGGGCTGGTCAGTGGTCAGATATAAATCTACCTGATGAGCATCTGTGATGAAATGGACAGATAAGGTTCAGTATTGTCCTCATGGCCTGGGACAGTGTCTGTGTTTGACCTGTTCTTAAAAGCAGTGATGGGAAGAACACTTTGAAAATGGAAACCAGACTCACGTCCTTGTAAAGTATTAAAGAAATTTGTTGTGAACCTCAGACTGTGTAAAGAAGTGGACTGAGTGTGACGTCACCCACAGCGTTCAGCTCCAAATGAAGCTCATCGAGACTAGAGCAGTTATAGGGGCTAATTTGGAGCAGAGTTCCATATTTAGAGTTCTGACCATGAGTATCATAGCAACCAAAGAACCAATCCAGAGCGAGGCTGTTGAAGGCAACACCCCTTCCCATCCATATTGCTGGTTTAGCAGGGAGCAGGTGCTCAGCAACACTGTCAATCAAACCTGTTGCTAACACTAGCAGGAGCGACCTCGGGGAAAGAAGTTGCCCGATTTGTCTGTTATTAATGTTCATATCTTGATTTACAGACACAATAGTGAAATAAAACCCCAGAATCATGAAGAGCGGGTTAATACGAACATTTAAGACCAAGTCTGACAGTTACAGAGAGAGGGGACACAGTTTTTACACAGAAAATGAACTGGAGCCAGTAGGTTAGCTACGTCCATTTATATATACAATCTATGCTAGCAGAGTAGCTATGTTCATTTATACATACAGTCTATGGTTCTGGATCCCACGCAGTGACAGTGGACAGTTTATCTGTTACAGATCCATCCAAAGACGCATTTTGCATTTAAAACAAAACTCACATTTGACTGGTATGGCAATACTTAGGTATACTTATGGTATTACTCAGTATTGGATCAAAGCAGAAATCATTTGTATCGTACAACACTAAAAGAACCCCCACCCTTTCCCCAGACACAGGAAGAACATGAAAGTTCAGCCAGAGAGGTCTGTGAGGTCCACTCCAGGCTGATCTAAGGCAGATAAACGGCCTAGTGACCAGGGATCCAGAACACACACGTCTGACCAGAACTTGCTCAGGTCGAAGCACTGCTGTTTGAAAACCACTGAAATGCGTTCTGGTAATACACTTGTCTGTTTGCATCATACCACACGCGGCATACATCCTTGTCATGGACACACATTTCAAATGCACAAGTTTGAGTACTGGGATAGGGTCCTACATCGGCTTTAGTTCTGGTTCAGTCTTGTTTTAGTCCTGGTCCAGTCCTGTTTCAGACCTGTTTTATTCCAGGTTCAGTCCTGGTTCCGTCCTGTTCTAGTCCTGGTCTCATACCTGACATGCGTCTTTGCCTCCTGTCTTGGACCCTGCACAGATCATGTTTTGGGTGATGCTCCCATTGAAGGACTGGCTGCTGTTACATCGCTCAGAGGAGACCACAGAGACCCAGACTGTGCGGAGGGCAGGGGACGTCCTCAGCTCCGAGTCCAGAGAGGTGGACCCCCAACCGGACACCTCACACAGCTGCCCCTCCTCCAGAACCAAGCCTGGTTTAGGGAGAGACAGCAGAGACACTGCCCTGCTCTGACCCAGAGGTGAGGAGAGCTGTGGGAGAGACGGGGACAGTCAGGGGGAGAAACACCAGAGACATGGCCCTGCTCTGACCCAGAGGTGAGGAGAGCTGTGGGTGACCCACATTGAAGAACGTAGCCCCCCATAGCTCCTCCAAACAAAAATATCTGGAGTCGCCCCTGCTTTCAGAGACGAGAGTGGAGTTTTGCTGTGGTGGTAAAGCGAACGACAACTAGCTTGTTAACGTGCACTTTCTGATTATCGAACAAGATTATCGAACAATTAAACACTTTCTAATCAGATGCTGACTTCATGTAGCAGATGCATTTTCACCTCAAGAGCTGCTTATATAACATATCTGTACTGAAGAGACAAATTTTACTTTTTGGAACATGATGGCTAGCAGGTTAGTTACGTCCATTTATATATATACAATCTATGTCTTTAAGCCATACCGTGGAGAGTCAGGTTTGTGGAGATGTGAGCCCACACAGTCAGGATTAACTTTTTTTTTTCAGTACAATTAGAAACAACTATAATGAAAAATATGTTTTTATTTTTGTTTGTTTTTTGGGGGCCAAAATGTTACATAAAAGTGATGTAGTGCATGTACCTTGATGAGCATGATGTCGTTGTCATTGGTTACATTGTCGTACAGTGGGTGCGGCACTAGTTTGAGCGCATAGGCCCGGCGTTCTGTCCCCTCGATTTCATCCAGAAGAGTCTCTCCAGCCACCACATGAGTGTTGTCCAGACTGCAGACGACAGGGAGACGAGGAAGACGAGGGAGATGAGGGAGACGAGGGAGAGGAGAGAGACGAGGGAGATGAAGGAGACGAAGGAGAGGGAGATGAGGAAGATGAGGGAGAGGAGGGAGATGAGGGAAAGGAGGGAAAGGAGGGAAAGGAGGGAAAGGAGGGAGGCAACAGTGTGGAGGGAGACGGGTGAAAGGAGGGAAACGAGGGAGAGGAGGGAGATGAGAGAAAGGAGGGAGGCGAGGGAGTGGAGGGAGACGAGTGAAAGGAGGGAAAGGAAGGGGGCAAGGGAGATGAGGGAAAGGAGGGAGACAAGGGACACAAGGGAGACAAGGGAGAAAGGGAGATGAGGGAGACAAGGGAGAGGAGAGAGATGAGGGAAAGGAGGGAGACGACAGTGTGGAGGGAGACGAGGGAGAGGAGGGAGATGAGGGAAAGGAGGGAAAGGAGGGAGGCGACAGTGTGGAGGGAGACAAGTGAAAGGAGGGAGACGAGGGAGTGGAGGGAGATGAGAGAAAGGAGGGAGGCGAGGGAGATGAGAGAAAGGAGGGAGGCGAGGGAGTGGAGGGAGACGAGTGAAAGGAGGGAAAGGAGGGAGACAAGGGAGACAAGGGAAAGGAGGAAGACAACGAAAAGGAGGGCGACGAGGGAGAAGAGGAAGACGAGGGAGACAAGGGAAAGGAGGGAGACAATGGAAAGGAGTTAAAGGAGGGAGGCGACAGTGTGGAGGGAGACGGGTGAAAGGAGGGAAACGAGGGAGAGGAGGGAGATGAGAGAAAGGAGGGAGGCGAGGGAGTGGAGGGAGACGAGTGAAAGGAGGGAAAGGAAGGGGGCAAGGGAGATGAGGGAAAGGAGGGAGACAAGGGACACAAGGGAGACAAGGGAGAAAGGGAGATGAGGGAGACAAGGGAGAGGAGAGAGATGAGGGAAAGGAGGGAGACAACAGTGTGGAGGGAGACGAGGGAGAGGAGGGAGATGAGGGAAAGGAGGGAAAGGAGGGAGGCGACAGTGTGGAGGGAGACAAGTGAAAGGAGGGAGACGAGGGAGTGGAGGGAGATGAGAGAAAGGAGGGAGGCGAGGGAGATGAGAGAAAGGAGGGAGGCGAGGGAGATGAGAGAAAGGAGGGAGGCGAGGGAGTGGAGGGAGACGAGTGAAAGGAGGGAAAGGAGGGAGACAAGGGAGACAAGGGAAAGGAGGAAGACAACGAAAAGGAGGGAGATGAGGGAGAAGAGGAAGACGAGGGAGACAAGGGGAAGGAGGGAGACAATGGAAAGGAGGGAAAGGAGGGAGACAACGGAAAGGAGGGAGAGGAGGAAGACGAGGGAGACAAAGGAGATGAGGGAAAGGAGGGAGACAATGGAAAGGAGGGAGAGGAGGAAAATGAGGGAAAGGAAGGAGAGGATCAAAACGAGGGAGAGGAGGGAGACAAGGGAGAGGAGAGAGTCAAGGGAGACAAGGGAGACGAAGGAGAGGAGGGAGCCGAGGCAAAGGAGGGAGAGGATGGAGAGGAGGGATATGCGGGAAAGGAGGGAGAGGAGAAAAATGAGGGAGATGAGGGAGACAAGGGAGAAAAGAGAGTTGAGGGAGATGAAGGACACGAGGGAGACGAGGGAAAGGAGGGAGACAAGGGAGAGGATGGAGATGAGGGAGACGAAGAAAGGAGGGAGATGAGGGAGACGAAGCAAACGAAGGAGAGAGGTTAAAGCGATGGGACTTTAGACACAGAGCTCAGGAATGAACTCCATGAATATGGCAAATTCATACTAACACACTGGCAAAAACACTGTAAACAGTAAATATTTTTGCTACTGAATAAAAAAAAGTATAATGTAAATGTGGGGTCAAAGGTCACATGGTAAATGGTCACAGTTTTATACAGTGCTTTTCCACCCTCAAGGCTTAAAATGCTTTACATCAAGGAACCATACATCAAGTTAATGTTAAGTGTCGTGTGCAAGGACACAATGACAGCATTCATCTGTGGGAGCTGGAATCGCACCACTAAACTCGATTTGAACCACTAACCTTCGGATCAGTGGACAAACGCTCTACCAACTGAGCCACTGTGGCGTACACAATGCATCTCGCCTGTTCAGTGTTGTGTCTGCCACAGAAAAATATAAAACTGAAAATTGCAGAGTGAAGGTCACAGCTCAGAGTGTGAGAAAAGCTTGAAAACAAGTAACAAAATTGTGACAGCGGAGAATACAGTCTTTACTTTGCCACTTCACAACAACCTAACACCAAGAGATAACACAGAACAACAGAAATGGTTTTATTTCATTTATCTATCGCAAAAGAGAGAGAGAAAGGTAGTGGCGGGCTGTCAGGGCCAGTAAGGCCTTTTCTGCTGGCCTAAACATGTTCATTTTAAATCCAGGCTCAAAACAGTTCTGTTCAGCTGTGCATACGACTGAAAGGTTTTTATTCTGCACTCTTCTGTTTTAATGGTAAATTTATGATGATTATTTGTGATTATTTATGTTTTGATTTGTGTGATTTTAATGTCTTTCTTATTCTGTAAAGCACTTTGAATTACCTTGTGCACGAATTGTGCTATACAAATAAACTTGCCTTGCCTTGCCAGAAAAGTGAATTTATTTTATTTTCATAAATATTCTCTGTTCTCTTTATGTCATATTATATCCACTTTGTTGAGTGACTTCCAATGTTGTTTATTGTGGTAGAGTTTTTATCCAATTATATTTCAGCTGCTTGTGTTGTCAAGCAAAATTAATTTTCCTGGGGTCTTCAGAGTAAACAGAGTAGGCCCCGTACACTGTAAGTAGACACAAACACAGTCAGATCTCAAGCAAATCAGCAAATTAGATCTCGATTCTGCACACAAGGGCCAGCTAGAAGGTCCTACGCAAACTGGACATGTACGTGTCCTGTGATTGGATATGCATACGCATTGGATACAGCATGAAAGTTTGCAGAAGGTCAAACTAAACCCAGAGATCCAACAGCTATTGCTGCATTTTTAACCTATAATGGCTGAAGGAGAAGAGGAGACTGATTTGCCATTTATAAGAAAGGTCTTTCACGAAAAGCTGGATATTATGAGAAGAGGTCGGCCAAACCCTGCACTAGCTAACCTGTCCCAGAAAGGAAAAGGGTTTGTCCGTCATTTCCAGACGAGCAACTATGAACAGTACCCGAGGCTCAAAGCTTCTAAATTGCATTTTTATTTTTTATTTTTGACAGTATCTGTGAACTTAGTTTCCTACTCTTAATTGTGAATGCAATGCATGCTTATTGGTTTAAATACTCCGGAAATTAAGTGTTGTTTGACTAGCCTATATTGAGGTTGTAATGTGTAAGTGGGACGTCACTGAAGGCCCAAGGGTGAAATGCACAGCCACTGGAAAAAGGCATTTGCTGTGGCTCAAAACCATAGTCTCCAGTCAAATCGAGGCTAGCAGTTATAGCAGCCAATTTGGAGCAGAGTTCCATATTTGAAATTCTGACCAAGAGTATTATAGCAACCAAAGAGTCAATCAGGAACAATCCTGTTTAAGGCAACACCCATCCACACTACTGGTTTAGCAGGGAGCAGCACTTAGCAACACTGTCAATCAAACCTGTTGCTAACACTAGCAGGAGCGACTTCGGGGAAAGAAGGCATCTATTTGTCTGTTATTAATGTTCATATCTTGATTTACAGAGACAATAGTGAAATAAAAACCCCAGGATCATGTAGAGCGGGTTAACATGAACATTTAAGACCAAAATGATGAGTCTGACAGCAGCAGTTACAGAGAGAGGACACAATTTTTACACAGAAAGTGAATTAGAGCCAGAGTCGATAGAGCAGGAAGTGCACCCATGACCACTTCCTGTTTGGAACATGGTGGCTAGCAGGTTAGCTATGTCCATTTATATATAGTCTACAGGTATAGGGTGGGAAGGGATATCTGCCCACTAACCCAAAGGTTGCCAGTTCCTGCTACTGGCAATGTATACAGTCCCAATGAGAGAGAAACCAAGTCTATTTCCTGTTTTTTGATAATCTTTGCCTTCGACAAGATGAACATTAACAATGAAACCAGCTCAAAACCTGTCCTCCAAACAGCTGCTCATCACACCATCACACATCGATGGGTGAAGTATCTTTCCCAAGCACATAACAATAGTACATCTGAAGAACGTAAGATTTAAACCAGTTACCTTAAAAACACATACAAATTATTTGTACCTTATTATTTGAAGTTAAAATACTGGCTATGTAAAGACCAACATATTATTCACTCCCTTATTTGATTTTGGTGTTAGCACGCCATCTACTGGCACCAGAGGGAATTATCCTGAGGGAGGGAATTAAACTAACTAATAAGCTACATGCCCAGACAGGCTGATGTAAGCCCCTTGTTGTAATAAACATGATTTGACAGCAGAAATGCTTTGAGCGAGTCTGCACAGATATGTTTTACCCGAGGTTGCAGTGAGCTGCCGTGAGTACCCAGGACTGGTGAATGAGCGCCCCTCCACAGAAGTGCTGCCCCCCGGAGGTCTGGAGGGACACGATGTAGGAGACAGAGTGAGGAGCAGCAACAGACCCCCCAAGGATACGAAGGGTACGATGTATGGGAGGACCCAGAGGAGAACCTGGCAGCAGACAGACACAAGAGAAGAAAATATTTTTTATTTACAAACCAGATGAGTATGCTTCTATCTGTGGGTTTCAGAATCATGATGAGCATTTTAAAACAGGTCCACTGACGTCCTGTTCAAAAGTGCAGAAGTGGCATTTTACGAAGCAGTACATTTACAATTATATGTTTTAATTGTTGAAAAATTACGTAACATTTTTGAGCCTTGAATGACCTGGAGACCGTAGACTGTATATATAAATGGACACTGCTAGCCGCCATGCTTGAAACAGGAAGTGATCATGGGTGCACTTCTGGCTCCATCGACTCTGGCTCCAATTCACTTTCTGTGTAAAAACTGTGTCCTCTCTCTGTAACTGCTGCTGTCAGACTCGTCATTTTGGTCTTAAATGTTCGTATTATTATGTGTATCTACATGATAACATACATAACATTACATAATTATTTTATTATGTTAGTATCTACATGATTGTGGGCTTTTTATTTCACTATTGTGTTTGTAAATCAAGATATGAACATTGACAACAATTCAGGCACCTTCTTTCCCCAAGGTCACTCCCACTACAGTTAGCAACAGATATGATTGACAGTGCTTTTTTTTTTTTTTTTTTTTTTACATGATTCTCCGATGGCTCTCCTTTTGTAGTTTACACACAATTCATCAGTTCTTTTAAAGTTCTTTTAAAAACATTCCCATTTTGCTGACAGACCCCTCCCCTCTCTCTCAGGTGTGGTTTTCAGTGTGGACCTTATGAAACATAAAAGTGTTCAGAGCACAAAGGTCCAGAGTTGAAGTGAGAGGGTCTTTAGTGAGAAACCCAATACACAGAACCAGAACCAACACAAGAGGCTTATGTAACGAGCCAGTGTCCTCTGCAAAAGGAAGGGGGCTTAAGAAAATTGACTCTTCAGATGTTTAACCAAGTTCTAATCTTTTTTTTGTCATTGACCCTTTGAAGTTGTGTTTAGTGTGATTTATGCATGTTAGGAGTTTAATTTCATTTTTGTTTATTTAAACAAATTAAATTTAGACAAAGAAGACACTAAACTTTGGGCCAGTTTTAGTTTCATGTGGCTAGGCCGCAGGATTAGCAGTGTGTACGTCACATTAACTGCTATCACTGCTAATGCTAGCTTAGCCTAGCCTAGCTTCTTACCTCAACACCCCGGTAGCAACAGGTTTAATTGACAGCATTGCTAAGCGGCATCAAGGGCTTCAACAGCTTCAGTCTGGATTGGCTCTTTGGTTGCTATGATGCTCGTGGTCGGAATTTCAAATATGGAAGTCTGCCCCAAATCGTCATTTGGAGCTGAACACTGTGGTTGATGTCACACTCACTCTTCTTTACACAGTCTGTTCTTTTACAGGAGAAATCTTACACCTTTGACACTCGCTGACACAGTTCCAAAGGTGGTGACATCATCTGTATAGCCTGTGTTCCTGACGATGAGTTTGAGTTCACTCGTGACTGCGTTTGAGATAAACAGTGGCTCTAAACGGATCCATATAAACCCTTCATTCTTCCGCATGAGTCAGTTCTTTTCAGCTTTTGGGTGTGGCCATTTCAGAGGAGGACATCCCGGAACAATAAAGGATCTCTGACTCCAGATCATCCCAACAGAGGCTCAGCTGGGCATTCCCCTGTGCTATTTACACTGTACACTGACCTACAACAATACAGGGGTTTATACTGGTGCCATTATCAACCTGGGCCCTCAGTGTGGGGCCAGACGTGGTACTTCAAAATAATATTACTCACGTAGAAGTACACAGTAGTGGTCCGAGAAATCCAAGAAAGAGTAAAAAACTATTTGGGGAAAGGTATTACTCAAGTAAGAGTAACTTAAAGAGTAACATTTGGGATTTAACATCTGATTTATAATTTGAAACTTGACAGAGGTTCACTTGTTAGAGTGCTTCCCCACTGATCTGAAAGTGGGCGGGGGAGATAAGGGAGGAGCAGAGAGGGGGAGAGAAGGAGGGAGGAGCAGAGAGGGGAAGAGGAGGAGAGGTGGAGAAGAATTTTTAACACAAGATTTCATGATTGTCTCCATCCAAAAACTGGCCGGACTAGAACCGAAATGGGTTATTTTGCTTCCCAAAATGGAAAACTTTTCAAGGACAAGTAGAACTGGACAGAGTCACTGCAGAACTTTAATAATGTGGTTATTTATAATGTTTCAAATGGATTTATGCAATTTAGTTTGTTTTTTGTTTGCATTGTTCTGTGTTTGAACAGGGCTCATGAAAAGGACAGTCTGCTCTGGCAGTCTGTTGACAGGCCTTCATAGAGGTCTTATTTGAATAATAAAACCATATGAGAACCAGCAAATCCAATCAGAGAATAGTTTACACATTTTTTTGTTAAAGGGTTACAGGGTGCCCAAAGACACAACGACAGCATTCATCTGTGAGAGTGGGCTTCGCACCGCCAACCTGACCACACGCCAATAATGTTTATGTTGAGAGCAGGATTCAAATCTTTGGATCAGTGGGTTGAACGCTCAACCAACTGAGCCACCATCGCCTAAAGTGTCCAAACCAAACCTGAATCATTTTAAGACCATAAATACATCTGTACTTACATCTGGCACCTGAAAAAACATCCAGATGGAAAAGAACGACGTGCAGCATAAGCAGAATCCTCATGGTGGCAGATTGTGCTAGCTTAGGGCTTTGGGGAAGTTCCTCTACCAGTTCTGTGACTATCCAACCTGAGTGCTGCCTTTTCTACACCTAAATCTCACCTAAATCCACCCCTTACAGTAAGAGTAGGGCATGACGGCCCATCTTTGTTTCATTTGATCTGAAATCAACACCACAGTCTGACAGAGCAAGAAGAGATACAGGAGTGGCCTTGAGAAAGACACAAAATGAACAAAGGAATGATGGGAAGTGAGGGGATAGTCACAAGACCTCAGCTTTAGCACTTAAAGAACACACGCTTTTTAGGTATTTTGCGTAAAACTGTAACTGTAATATTGGTTGTTGTGTCCTTAGGCAAGACACTTCACCCACACTGCCTGGTATGAAGGCAGTGTATAAGTGTTGGTGGTTGGAGGGTCCGATGGCGCAGATTGGCAACCTCGCCAATCTTCCAGTCTGGACAGTCTTCCTATTCATTTATATTAGTGGGGGTCCCATGTAATGCGTCTTGCCCTGACCCCCCACATTACTGTCAATGGGCCTGACCCTATGGCAGGGAGCAGATTGGTACGGCCTGCTAGTGTCTCCACTGGCTAATCGGAGGTGGGCAATCTTTTTGACATACGGGCCACAATGGGGTCTAAAAATTGACAGAGGGGCCGGGCCAGGATATATATATGTATATATTACATTAGATATTTGGCCTGTAACATGTAGCAAAGCATGAGTACACAAGGCTCATTGTACAAATTGTTTTCCAAATGCATTAATCAGATTAACAATTTATTTAATTTCAGTTAAATAAATACAGCAGAAAAACCTTGATCAACCTATTTTAATTTAATTTGGTCATGGTCAGCGGGCCGGGTCAATAAGCCCAAAGGGCCATGTGTGGCCGCTGGGCCATAGTTTGCCCATGTTTAGTCTAACTGTACTACTCCATGTGAGGCTCTGACCCTGGGCAGTAAAAGGGAGTCCAGAGGGGTCTGGGGTTGGTACGGTACAGCTCCAGGTCTGGTTAACAACCACATGAAATGACTGGACAAGAGAGACCACAGGCTCAAGACAACAAAAGCAGATATAAACATAAACACTCAGCTCTCATCAAACTCTGACTTGATCTTGTGCTAAAGCGCTGTACTTACAGTTATGGCAACTTCAATGTTGAGCCACATGCTCCACAAAACAATGCTAGAGCCCAGCTCACAAAAGTTTCCTGTTTATGATGCACAGCTCTGTGTATAAAGATCAAAAATATATTTCCAGATCATAATGCCTCTGACATAAACCAAGCCCATGTTTTACAGAGAGGTTCAAATGCAGCGTAGAGGCTCAGAAGGAAATAAAAGCAGAACAAGCTGTCAATAAACACAAACTAAACATCTTTTTGAAAGTCGCTGAGATCGGCCTTATACTTAAAAATATTATTCAGGTACAATTTATAAATGTATTAAGAAAACATGAGTTATGTTTGTATGATGTCAGTGTCTCATAGAGCAAAGCCTGGAACCTGGAGCCTGGAACGTGGAGCTTGGAGTCTGAAACCTGGAAACAGTCCAAGGCTCCAAGCCCCAAGAGAAGAGTGCCAATGGATAGAAGTTAATATTTCCCCTTCAAATCTGAAATCAGACGTTACTTCCAGACACTCTAACAGTTACTATTTCATGAGTCGTAGTTTCAGCAAATACTTTTTAATGTGTTTTTTGCATTTTTTCCTGCTCCGTTGTTCCCGCTCCCTCATTCCCTTTGTCTCCTGTTTTATTCTTTGTTCCAGGGACAGAATGGAAACACATCCATCAGACACAGCAAATAGATCTTATCTTTCCTGGTTTTATTTTGGGAATTCTGTCATCGTCTGGACACAACAAAGGTCCATGTGTCACTTCCCTGTGGAGAATACTGCAGTACCACCCCACAGTACTACAGTAACAGTAACAGGAATACTACCTGATCAGAGCAGCAGGGCTCATTTACACGTCTGTGAGGAATTTAACCTCCACGCATGAGACGGAGGGAGGAGGAGGAGGTGAGGAGAGAAACAAAAACATGGTCTGTGAAGAATTTAGCCTCCACACATGAGACTGAGTGATGAGGAAAAGGAGGAGGAGGAGAGAAGGAAGAGGAGAGAAGGAGGAGGAGAAAGGAAAGGAGAGGAGGGGGAGGGGAGAAGAGGAGCAGAAAGGAGAGGAGGAGTAGGAGGAGGAGGAGAAAGAGGGGAGAGGAGGTGGAGGAGGGGAAAGGAGGATCAGAAAGGAGAGGAGGAGTAGGACGAGGGGAGAGGAGGAGAAGGAGGGGAAGAGGAGGAGGAGGAGTAGCTGAGGAGAGAGGAGGGGAGAAGAAGAGAGGAAGCGAGGCGAGAGACGAAGAGATGAGGAGGGGGGAGAGGAGGAGAAGGAGGGGGAGAAGAAGAGATGAGGAGGAGGGGAGATTAGATGAGGAAAGGAAGAGGAGGAGCAGGACACGAGGAGAGATAAACATAAACCTCTGAGTGTTGAACATTGCAGGTTAATAACTATATTCCTTTTTTTCTAATAAAATTTTTCCTGGATCCAGACTCACACTTCTCCAAAACTTTAATCAATCAGAGACACACATGATCTGCATCAAAATAAATATGGCTGTTTGAGGAGAATCAGTGAGTGAAACACTAAACTCTGTTAATCTGAGTTGAGAGAAATATAATTTTGTTTGTAAATGATGAGAGGACCAATGAGCTCCTTTCATTCTTTTCACTAAAATAAACAAATTTGATTGGACGCCATGTTTGACCCTGGCACAGTGGACGGTGAAGTGACCAGACTGATGCGTCTGTGTAAGAAAAACAATGAAATATGAGTCTGTACCAGTGTTTTTCCACTGATCAGAAGGTTGGTGATTTGAATCCCGCTCTTGACATAAACCTCATTGGTTGAGCTGTAATTATTCAAATTAAATTATTACAAGAAATCAGATTCTGTTCTAAGTCTCGTTTAAACCTCTCACATGTGTTCAGTTACAGATGTGGGACGACAGTGGCTCAGTGATTAGCGGAGGATCGATTCACACTCAGGCCAAGTTCTGCCGCTGCAGCAGCAGCAGTAGTAGTAGTAGTAGTAGTAGTAGTAGTAGTAGTAGTAGTAGTAGTTGTTGTTGTTGAGAGATAAAAGGACCTTTGTTGTGTCCAGACGATGACAGAATTTCCCAAATAAAAAGGGAAGTAAAAAAGGAAAGATAAGATCTCTTTGATGCATCTGATGGATGTGTTTCCATTCTGTCCCTGGAACAAAGAATAAAACAGGAAAGAAAGGGAACGAGAGAGCGGGAACGAAGGAGTGGGAACAAGGGAGCAGGAACGAGGGAGGAGGAACGAAGGAGCAGGAATGAGGGAGCAGGAACAAGGGAGGAAGAGGAATACAAAAACACAAAAACGTATCTAAAAGGTCTGAAATGGAACTGGGGATATGCTCATTCTTACCCTCCTCACAGAAAGGTTTAATGCCATTCTGCGGGACATTCCAGGCAAACCAATACCATCTCCATGGTGACATGCAAATGGCAGATCCGATGTTAAAAAGTTACATGGTACTTCTTTAACTAATCATAACAATGAATTTGTACTTCTAAATATTCTCATGTCTCACGTAGTGTCACGAGACTAAAGTTTCTAATTCTATTTTGATACCAGTGGTGGATGAAGATACAGAGGTAAAAAGGTACTCAAGTAAAAGTAAAAGTATCACATAAAAAATCTACTCAAGTTAAAAAAAATAAAAATAAAATGTAGTAGAAAGTACAGATACTGCTCTCAAATGCGGTGAAGTAAAAGTAAAAAGTATCCACTGTAAAATGTCCTGAAGTAAAGTAGATACCTAAAAATACTACTACTTGTACTTTGTTACCTTCCACCAATGTTCCATATTAAGGAATAGATTCGTTACTCAATACCAATTCCGATACCACAATGATAACAAACACTCTTTCCTTACACAATAGAATGTATTTTTCAGCATGAAATGGTAGAAAATGTCTCAGATAAAATGTCCCTGACCTGTGGGGTGCCCCAAGGGTCAATCCTGGGACCCCTGTTCTTCAATCTTTACATGCTGCCGTTAGGCCAGTTAATACGCAGCAATAATGTGTCCTACCACAACTATGCAGATGAAACTGAGATCTATATCTCACTGGCAGCAGGTGAATATGGACCAGTGGATTCACTCTGCCACTGCATCCAACAGGTCAGTGTGTGGAGGAAAAACAACTTTCTCCAGCTAAACTCAGACAAGACTGAAGTCATAATCATTGGTCCACAGAAACAGAGAACTCAGAGAGGAGAATAGACCTTACAGCAGCTCTGCTTGTGTACAAGTCTCTCCATGGCCTAGCACCAAAGTACATCTCCCACATGTTAGTGCCAAATGAACCATCTCACACTCTGAGGACTTCAGGGTAGGGTAGTCCTGATTTAGTCCCGGCTTAATGCTGGTTTAGTCTTGGTTTACTCCTTGTTTAGTTCTGATGTAGTCCCAGATTGGTCCCGGTTTAGTCCTGCTGTAGTCCTGATTTACTCCTGGTTTGGTGCTACTGTAGTCCTAGTTTAGTCCTGGTTTACTCCTGGTTTAGTCCTGTTTTAGTCCTGGTTTAGTCCTGGTTTAGTCCTGTTTTAGTCCTGGTTTAGTCCTGGTTTAGTCCTGGTTTAGTCCTGCTGTAGTCCTGATTTACTCCTGGTTTGGTGCTACTGTAGTCTTAGTTTAGTCCTGGTTTAGTCCTGGTTTAGTCCTAGTTTAGTCCTGGTTTAGTCCTGGTTTAGTCCTGTTTTAGTCCTGGTTTAGTCCTGGTTTAGTCCAGGTTTAGTCCTGGTCCCTGATTTCTGTCAGTGGGACTTTTTTAATATCGATATCTGTGAACAATGAGGACCTATACCAGTTTTAGTATCATTTCGTATCTGATCTTCGATTCTTTTTCCAGCTCTAGTTATGTAAGTGATGCCACAGTGTGTCATGTGATCTCTGTTTGCACATTAGCCATTAGCGCATCTTTAGCGTCTGTAGAGTCGTCAGCGTCTCTATATCGTTCTGTCAACACTAAAGTTAAACCCAATCAGCACTGCAACCCACCATCCCATTTTGGCCACGTGCGCTTCAACAATCTGGCCTCTGATTGGTCAAACAATCCCCCCCCCCCCCCTCCAAAAGATCCCATTTCATTTTGCTTTTGTGTCCGAGCACGACACAGATGTTCTAAGTTACAGCTAAACGTTTGTGTGGGAACTGAAGATGGAGAGAGAAAAGATGAAGAGATAAAACCGACTAAACAATGTGAGGAAGCTGTCACGAGGTCCAGATGACAACCACAATGGAGGAGACCTACAGAGGCCTACCTGGTGTAGGGCTGATTTAGTCCAGATTTAGTCCTGGTTTAGTCCTGCTTTAGACATGGGTTAGTCCCGCTTAAGTGCCCACCTAAATGCTGAGTGTGGAGTCACAGCTGACTGGCTCATGCTGTTGTTGTATCTTTGAGCAAGACACTTTGAGCACTCACACCACATTCATACATAGAAACGGGTGTAGAGGCAGATGGCACAGATCTCTATCAGTTGCCCCAGGGCAGCTGTGGCTCCAGAAGCTCCTCATGAATATAAATAATCATGTCACTGCACAGAGCTGTAAGAGGCTGGAGAGTACGAGTCTGAGGTGTTATCGTCCCCAGTCTGCTCCTCTCTGCATGTTCTTCCTGTGTTTGGTTGGAGTTTGCATGTTCTCTCTGTGTCTGTGTGGGCTTCCTACATCAACGCAAAACCTGCACCGTGGGAGATGGTCCCTCTGCTCCACGTTTAACCTAGAGACACTGAAGGATGAGGCCCATCCTTCATTCCTCCCCTGCCCCGCTCCTCCCTCTCTCCCTCTCTCTCCCTTTCTATCCCTCTCCTCCTCCTCAGTCCTACTCCTCTCTCCTCTCAGTCCCTCTCCTCCCCCTCCTCTCTCTTCATCCTTCTCCTCCTCTGCCCCTCTCCTCTCTCTTCTCCTCAGTCCCATTCCCCTCTCCTCTGTCCCTTTCTCTCATCCCTCTCCCCCCCTCTCCCCTCTCCTCTCTCTCCATTCCTCTCCTCCTCTGCCCCTCTCCTCTCTCTCCTCCTCAGTCCCATTCCCCTCTCCTCTGTCCCTTTCTCTCATCCCCCCCTCTCCCCTCTCCTCTCTCTCCATTCTTCTCCTCTGCCCCTCTCCTCTCTTTCCTGCTCAGTCCCGTTCCCCTCTCCTCTCTTGCACCTCTCTCATGCCTCTCCATCCCTCTCTCCTCTCTCTCTTCTTTCTCCATCCCTCTCCTCCTCTGTCCCTCTCTCTCTCCATCCCTCTCTCTCCGTCCTCCTCCGCCGCTGCAGATTAGGCCTCAGCCACATGAAAGATTATCAAAAACACGTCTTTACTGCGTATTCTGTGTCGCGTTTGGTTTCGTGTCTGTACAGTCGGACTTTGTTTCCATTACAGAACAATAAAAGTGAGACAAAGCCCCTGAATATGAGGCGTAAGCAGGAGAAGCTCTCTGCTGGGAGCATTGTCAGGGTCTTTTGCTTGTACTAGGTCATCTCCTCCGCTTTCACTTTAGATATAGACAACACAAAAGCAGTGGGACAAAAGACGGACGGACCCCTTTCACTATAAAAAGTGGGTTTAGAGTCTTTCCCAAAGATCGATGTCCCCGGAATGAGACGAGTGCGTGACAGCGAGTGTGTAGCAGTGTGTCAGCGTAGGCAGCGACCGAGCGGCCACACTCAGGTGAGACGCATGGGACTTTAACTTTAACCTTTAACATTTTTATATTTAAAATAACTGAGAAATTAGCTTCATACAGTTTTATGACACTAGAAAGGTTTGGAGCAGTCCACACAATACAGGGATTTTTAATATGGAGTTTAAAAAATAAAAAGTCTGATTTGTAAGGTTTTTACACAAGAGCACATTCTTTTACATTAGAGCCAATATTATGGCTGTAATGTAAAAAAAAAATAGGTTGTTGCTCCAGTTTTACATTTTTGTTCAGTTTTTTCTTGGGTTTTTTAATTCTCCACCATCGCACTGAAGACTTTTAATCTTTTGAGTGTTTTGGATCACCACACAACGTTTTTTTTTTTGTTTGTTTGTTTTTTACACTGGATGCCCTACCTGTCAAAGGCAAGTGTTTTTCCTAAGGAAATTATTATTAAACCTCAAACCCCTCTGTTATTGTACGTCCTGCTCCACCGAGGGTCCATTTAACAGCGTGTCCTGTTCTCGCTCAGTTTGGTGGAATAACAGAGACATGAGGACTTTCAAAATGGGTCTGATCTGGAATAACCTATGAACCAGTGAATTGGAATGGTTTTTTTTTATGTCAGATGTCCTTCCCGAAGCAATCCACCACAAAGTGCCTGAAGTGAATGCTGTGTCTTGCTCAGGGATATGACAGCAGAGTGTGCTTCTTTCACTGTTTGAGGATAAACCCATTTAGTCCACTCGCTACCGCTGTTGGATACATATCTCAATAGTTAATAATAAAAAAGGGTGTTTTCCAAGGTTCAGTCTTTGGCCCATTACTTTTCATAATATTTCCACCGTCTTCCTTCTGTACTGTCCATTTTTATGTAGATGACACAATTTTGTTTTCACCGATGGCTCAGGAAGCTCCAAATCACTGAATACATTTCATATTTTTCAACAGTCACAAGTCTAAATTTGGTCCTAAACTCTTCAAACACTAAATTTCTGCACTTCCCCAGATCTCATGTCACAGCTCCTATGACCCCATCGGTACTTTAAAAGGAGACATCATCTGTCCTCATTATAAAAACCTCTCAGGCATATTTTAAAACACACACTCACAACCTCTCACAAAAACTTCAAATTCAAGTATTGTTTACAGGAATAAAGCCTGTTTTTCATTTACAAAGCTATGCTGGCAAAACGTCCAGTCTCTCACCTCCCTGATTCTATTAAATTCTCATCATTACTCAACTAGGTCTGCGCAGAGACTCACCTCAGTGGTACCTCAAATCTACAAAGAGCAAGAGAACATTGGTTTTAGGTTCTATGCCCCTCATTTATGGAACGCTCTCATAAACTCAAACTAAGCCCTTAAATGAATGTAAACACTCTATATCTATCATCTTTTTAGTGTTGTTACTGAAGCCTGTGGACCACAGTTTCCGGAAATATTTAAGATAGCATGCTATGCATTTTATTAAATACTGTATATGGGTTTAACTGTGTTGAAAAAAATGCAGCTTGTAACAACTATATACAGAAATATATAAAGAATTATATATAAAGTGATATACAGATATACACAGCAGGCCAACGGTCCACAGCATGTCCAATGAGTGCCCTAAAAACCCTTTGCAAGATTTTTTAAGAGAAGAGATAAATATAGAGATTTTTACTTGTATTTTGTAGAGTAACAGGTAAAACATTGAGGTCCACAGTAAAGAGTGTCTTTAAAGGCTACACTCTGGGATTTCTGCAATTAGATTACTTTGTTATGTAATGCAGTACTTTATAATTAGATCAGAGTTTTTCAGTGTGCATTATCAGAAGAACTATGTCATAAAACAACAGAAGAAGTCACATCTTCAGGGGCCAGATGCAGATCAGCTCTGACCCAAAACAAAGCCCCAGGTCTGTGGGAGGCGTTGTCTCTGTTTATGTCAAACGAGGTTAAACGGGAAAACTGGGAACATGTCCTGCTTTTCCAGGTTGGATCCTGAGCTGTCTGTTGCTTTTAAGTAACTCATTATAATCAGTAATCTGATTACTTTTGAAAGAGACTAATCTGAGTAGCTATTAGATTACTTTTAAAGACACTGATCAGCCATCAGTGTAATTATTTTAGTTTTACGAGGTAATACGAGCAACGCTTAAGAAAACTCTTAATTCAGAATCTTGAATCCTCAAATGAATATGTACTCTGTGATTCTGACACATGGGCCACTCAGAGTCCTGTATTCTGAATACTTAAAATACTTTTACACAGAGTTCTATTTAAATTATAAAAATCTCACTACAAGAACACTTTGATATGTTTCTCTCTGATTCTGTGCAGTTCGAGCCTAAATGTGTGGTCAAATACTGCTGTGTATTGTTTTGATTTTAGCAAAGTAAGTGCTCTGAATATAACCAAACGAGAGAATAACAGTACCAGAGTATAGTTACTCTAAGTGAGTACGCAGAAATATTTCAGTATTCTCAGGTTACCTTCAGCTCTGCTCCTCACACACTCGTAAGGCAGACAAACTCACATTTGTGCTTCTCATTTAAAAAAAAAACAGAAATAAGTTTATTTTCTGGGTCTGATTCTCACTGGGATGATGTTGCGTTTGCTGATTCCTGGCTTAGATCACAGTGCCTCACAGAGATGGTTAAAATAAACAAATGATAAACAAAACTGTGACCACCAAAGAACTGCTGTGTGGGTCACAGTCTTTATAAAGACATGGACTGAGTGAGTGTGACGTCACAGCGTTCAGCTCCAAATGAAGCTCATCGAGGCTGCAGTTATAGCGGGCGATTTAGAGCAGAGTTCCATATTAGGAATATCATAGCAAGCCAATCCAAGAGCGATGTTAGTGAAGGTAACGCCCCTTCCCGCCCACACTACTGGTTTAGCAAGGAGCAGGCACTTAGCAACGCTGTCAATCAAACCTGTTGCTAATGCTAGCAGGAGCAACCTTGGGGAAAGAAGGCGCTTAATTTGTCTGTTATTTATGTTCATATCTTGATTTACAGACACAATAGTGAAATAAAAAACCCAGGATCATGTAGAGCAGGTTAATACTAACATTTAAGACCAAAATGACGAGTCTGACAACAGCAGTTACAGAGAGAGGGGACACAGTTTTTACACAGAAAGTGAATTAGAGCCAGAGTCGATGGAGACATGCACTTCTGTGTATGCTGCGTACCTCATATAATTTAATTAGTCTGATTTTTTACTATATTAAACCATGTAATTCAAACATTCAGACGAGCATGGGAGATCCAAGTAACAAAAATTCTGGGATTAAATGTTCTTTTTCCCCTAAATCCTCCTCATGCTCCCCTTGGTCCCTGTACCACAGTTTGGGAACCACTGATCTAAACTACACTTTTGTCCAATCCAAGCCACTTTACATACAATACATTCTATAAACTGTCATGTCTCCAAAGGGCTGCACAGAAAAAACATTCAAACCAAAACGATAGTTTACTTTTTGTTTCCTAAAGTTCAAATGACGTGTCTGAAAGGAGACAACTGAAGACCATGCTGTCCTTATTTATACATAAAACTCACCAGCAGAGGGCGCTACACTGGTTCCACTGAGGAGAGAGGCAGTTTAAATCAGGCTCAGAGCGAGAACGCAGCGCTAGGTTTGAACTGGGTATTTCAGTTGAATCATCAAAGTGAGTCTTGTGAACTGACTTTAAGAACACAGAAGAGCTCTTCTGGACCACAGCCTCAGTAAAATGGTGATATGGAGAGGTGAAGGTTGAAGCTCTGGAGACACTTCAAACTTTAAAGATGCTCTGTGTAACTTTTGTTTCCATGGAGATGTTACTGCTTTGCCTGGAATGTTCCATATGGCATCAAACTCTACAGAGAAAAGCAAAAGGCACCACCAGACCAACTTACAGGTCAGGTCTGTGCAGAGACAAACCTACACAGTAAGAGTAAGAAGACTTGTTTTTGAGGTAACTGAAGCAAAATACCGTCTGATGCCTCAGGGGGGCAGCCGTGCTTCACCAACACTGTTTACGGTGTAAAGTCTCCACTGGGGATGACATTGGGCGGTGGAAGGACTTTGAGGATCTCCTCAATCCCACCATCACGTCTTCGAGGAGGAAGCAGAGAATGATGCCTCAGAGGTGCACACCCATCACCCTGAGGTCTCTGAGGTGGACTCACCCATCACCTTGAAGTCTCTGAGGTGCACACCCATCACGCTGAAGTCTCTGAGGTGGACATGTCCATCACCCTGAAGTCTCTGAGGTGGACTTGCCCCTCACCATGAAGTCTCTGAGGTGGACACGTCCATCACTCTTAGGTCTCTGAGGTGGACACGTCCATCACCCTTAAGTCTCTGAGGTGGACATGTCCATCACCCTTAAGTCTCTGAGGTGGACATGTCCATCACCCTGGGAGGGTTCCACCCAACCTAACCCTGGAGGTAGAAGTTAGAGGTTTTCACCTGAGCAGCTCAGTTTCTCTGTCTCTCATGTTTTTTTTTTTACATTTTGGTAGAGAGTTTATTTTTAATATGTTCATAATTTGAACAAATAAAAGTGTACAGATTTGAATCAAAATCATGACATTTGAAGATTTATAAGACCCAAAATCTGAGTGAAATACTTTTGCTTAAGTGACAGAAGTTCCCCCACTGGCTATAACTCACTTTTAATGCACCAAATCCACACACTGTGCACTCTCCTAGTGCATAGTGTGACTTTCTACAGTTAAAGGTGTACTCCGTAACTTCTCTAATGGGTCCTCCACGACCTGCTTGTCTCCATGGCGATGTCTTTGCTTTCCCTGGAATCTTCGAGAGTATGGGATTAAAGGTTTTCCATCTTGCATGTATTCAGTTACGGTTTAGTGAAGATTGCTTTTTTTTAGCTCAAAAACAACTTGAAAACATGTATTCTTACTATGAGCATGTCGTAACGCCAGTGTTGGACCAAAGAGGTGCAGAATTCTGGGCAGATTTACAATGTTTATTTACAGTTAGTGAATAATCAAACAAGAGTTCATTAATCCGGAGCAGGCTGCTAGCCAGAGCCCAGGGACGCGTCGGAAGGAGCAGAGACTGGAGCAGGGAACCACCAGAACTGGGACGAAGACAGGACCGGGAACAGAGCCAGAGGAAGCCGAGCTGGGACGGACCGAGGAGCGGGAGCCAGGACAGGAAACGTGAAGCAGCCGGGACCCAGGACGAAACAGGGAGGTGAAGGTAGGAGTTTGACTGTACTGGAGCAGGAGTGCGGAGTCAGGAACAGAACCAGAAACCAGGAGCTGGGGAGGTCAGGAGAACCGGAACCTGGGACGCAGCAAACTCCAACTAGCATCAAAAAGGTAAGTAACAAGAATGCAAAAACAGAGCAAGAATAGTCACGTTAACCCGCGGACGATCTGGCACCGAGTGTCTTCTCCCAGCTCCTCTTCTCCACAGCAGGTGGTGGTGATTACCCAGATGGGAAGCAGGTGTGCGCATGAGGAGCCGGGAGCTCCGCCCAGCTCCAGGTTCAGGCAGGTGAGGGAGGGGGGAAGAGCACACAGGGAGGCAAAACAAGAGCAGAGATACGTGCCTCATGACAGAGGAGGATCACTGTTCCACAGATCTGACCTGTAAAGTTACCTGCTTGTCTCGATAGATACATTTAATCCCATGCAGTGGAACATTTATGATAGTTACTGTTTGTTTTACCTGTATGTTTTACTTGTGGTGTTCCACTCTTTGGCAAAGAATCTAGGCCATAGTCTGTTTACATAAATGGACATAGCTAACCTGCTAGCCGCCGCATTCCCAACAGGAAGTGATCATAGGAGCACTTCCATCTCCAATTCACTTTCTGTGTAAAAACTGTGTCCCCTCTCTCTGTAACTGCTGCTGTCAGACTTGTCATACTGGTCTTAAATGTTCGTATTAACCCACTCTACATGATACTGGGGTTTTTATTTCACTATCGTGTCTGTAAATCAAGATATGAACATTAATAACATTAATGACAAATCAGGTGCCTTCTTTCCCCCTAGTGTTAGCAACAGGTTTGATTGACTTGCTAAGTGTCCGCTAAGCCCACAGTGCAAGTGGGAAGGGGCATTACCTTCAACAGGCTCTCTCTGGATTGGCTCTTTGGTTGCTATGATACTCATGGTCAGAATTCCAAATATGAAACTCTGCTCCAAATTGGCCCCTATAACTGCTTCAATGAGCTTCATTTGGAGCCGAACACTGTGGTGACGTCATACTCACTTAGTCCATTTGTTTATACATCTGCCTATGATCTAGGCAAAAAAAAATCACATCTCCAGGGTGACCAGAAGGTGGCCGATCCACCGCAGGAAAGGTTCCAGTGTAGCTTTCTCTCATGCCACAAAGTTTGATGATATAATATTGTATTTGAGTGACACTCATACTACTTGAGTACTGTTGTTTTGAAGTACTCTCTCTCTCTGTGTTTTTGGCTCTCCTCTGGGTCAAGGTCGGCACATGGCACACATTCTGGTTCTGACTCACACCATTTAGCGAGATGCAGCTCCATCGTAATTTTAGTTTTGTGTTTTGTTGTTTCTTAGTAACAAAGACGATGAAGCCTCCAAACGTGTGCCTCCTCTCGCTAGTCCTCCTTCTCCTCACCGTCAGTAAACATGGTCAGTACTTTTCCCACACTCTGACTTAAAGGGCCCATATGACTTTATTCTCTTTGTTCTAATGTTCTTTCCTCATCACAAACAAACCTGGAGTTGTGTTTTGTTTCATTCACTCATGTTTAACACACAAATCCTGCATATTTAGGCTGAGTTCTTCTCTCAAACTGAAAACACTGTTCCACCTTGTGATGTCATATGCTCCACTGTGTTTTTAAACTCCACACACCTTCGCTAGAATCATTTGGATCATTTCAGCCCTGGAGTTGCAAATCTCTACTGAACTAAAGGTAAAAGGAGCTGTTAACTTGGTGGTAGAGTGATACTATTGTAGCCACAGTTGCGCTGGGACAGTCGGACACAGGCCCCTCCCACCACCACAAAGTACAATTATCCAAATGTTTCCTCAGTTACAGTAAAGTGTTTTTAATCACAGTAGTGTCAAAGTGCAGGTCTGAGGAGCTACAATACTCCTCCTCTTCTCCTCTCTTCTCTTCTCCTCCTCTCCTCTGCTCTCCTCTTTTCTCTGTTGTTCTCTTCTGTCTCTCCTCCTACTCTCTCTTCTCTCTTCCTTCTTTTCTCCTCCTCTCTCTGTCCTCTCCCTCCTCCTATCTGTCATCCTCCTCTCTCCTCTCCTCTCCTCTCCTCTCCTCCTCCCTTCTCCTCACTCTCCTCCTCTCTCTCTCTCCTCTCTCTCATCCTCTCTCTACCTCTCCTCTCTTCTTCTCCTCCTCCTCTCTCTCCTCCAGTCTCCTAACCTGTAGTTGAATTCCCTCGTGTGAAGGGCCTTGCTCGGCGGACCGGATCATTGGTGGCACAGAGGTGGAGCCATACAGCATCAGTTACCAGGCGTCTCTGCGTTTCTTCGGGCAGCACTTCTGCGGAGGAACACTCATCCACGAACAGTGGGTGATCTCTGCTGCCCACTGCTGGAGGCCGTGAGTAACACACGCTAAAGTCACTCATGCTGTGGGACGTTATAGGAGCTATCCTGCCTCTTAATGTTTTAAAAAGGTTCTACACTCACATCTGAGCCTGTGTGTCCAGAGACACTTCCAAGTGTATCTCATTCTCAGTATAGACCTGTGTCCAGAGCCTTAACCTGTAGATAGAGACACATACAGGTGTGTCTCATTCTCAGTTTATGGACAGGCCTCATGCTCAGAACCTCCAGATTCACTCCCTGAGCTGCAGAGTCTGCACTAGCACTGTGTCCTGATTGGCTACAGGTGCTGGGGTTTAGGCAATGAGAATTCAGATCCGAGAGGCATTTTAGGTTTAAAAGCTTTGAAACTGACAACACAAATGGGAGAGTCATGTGAGGCTCATTCTGCTTTCTGATTGGATAATCAGATATCAATTTAACCAAAACTAAATTATAACATAACAGTAAAAATCACACACAGTGCCCTTAATGTATAAAGTATATTTTAAATAGTTGAGACTAGTGCTGGGTGTTATGGGCCTATACTATTCTGTAAGTCAGTGTGTGACACAGACAGGGGCAGACAAAATGAATGACAGCCATCTGGTGAATGACAACATTACATTATAGAGTTCAAAGGTCACAGCTGATTCACCATATTTGAACAGATTCTTTTTCCAGACCAAGGTGTAGTGTGTTTTCATACCTGACAGTTTGGACAGCTCACTAGCGCCTAAGAGTGTTCACGTAATGTTACTGTGATGTGTGCGGTCAGCTGATTTTGGCACTGTCTTCTTCCTGGTGGAGGCAGGACAACAGCTCCATCTGCAGTCCGACTTCTTCAGGACAGTAACCCAGTGATGTGAGAGTAAAAAGGTCCCCTCTTCCCCGTTTAAAGTCCTGTGGGGACCTTTCTGTATTTCAATGTTTGTAGTCCTCTGTCCCAATGATGTTTGCTGCATCTCAGTCCATAATATGACTTGGTCTGAAAAAAGAATTAAAGAATTTAAATAAATGATCAGAAGACCAGATGAGAGTCACTGGACGATGAATCACCATAGTAAAATACTCTAACCTGTAGTATTCATGCACTGTGTGTACTGTGTTTACTGCAGGGCCCAGATGATCCAGGTGGCTCTGGGCAAACATAAACTGTACGAGCAGGAGCCCACAGAGCAGGTGTTTCAAGTGGCCACCCTCATCCGTCACTTCAACTACTATTCAAAGACATTCGACAGCGATATCATGATGATCAAGGTATTTACAGGCTCTTTCCCTTTGGCTCAGTGACCACTCATATGTACACAGAGCTGTGATCTGCTGCTCCAAAGCCACAGTGCCATCATGAGGATGAGCTGTTCAAAAGGCATCTACCTGTGTCTCAAATAGGGATGCACCGATATCGATACCAGTATCGGTCCGATACCACGTGCCAGTACTCGTCAATTCACTGCCGATATCAAGAACCGATGCCATTGTAATTGTCCTGCGTCACATGACTGTCACATGAACTGTGCAAATATTTAGGACTCAAAATGTTTCTATAGTTCACAGCCGATATCAGTGCAGTGTTTACGATAGTAGCATGCTAACGTTGCTAACGTTGCTAAGTGGCGCTGGCGAGTATTGATTGTCCGTGCATTGTAACTTATTGTAATAGACAAACAAATGTGTCGAGCTTTAAAAAGAGGTACAACATGAACATATACAGCACAGTCCAGACTGGTCACAGTGTGGCCCTGGGAAAAGACAACACTCACTGGTATGCTGTGGCTCCTGAGCAGTTAGCGCGTAAGCAGTTAGCTCGCTGGCGGTTAACTCGGTCTGCAAAGACAGAGTGTAAATATTAAAGCCAGGTGTTTATTTACATAAATGATATTGGAATCATCCCAAACTGCAGTGATGCCAGTAGAAATTTAAAACAGCCTCAAATAAGTATTTTAAGATGAAAAAGTGGCTATATTATAAAAATCCTATGAAATGAATTAGATTTATCACTGTAATCGAGCACATGTAAAAATCATGTCTGATATCGATACTCGGTATCAGCGAGTACTAAAAATGAAGTACTCGTACTCGTTTTGCAAAAAAGTGGCATCCCTCATTTCAAATACAAACAGTAAGTGTAGAGCCGAGGTACCTCAAGGCCCCATCGTCCCAGTTTAGGGTTAGGTTTGAGCTGGGGGTCGCAAGAGAAAGAACGACACTGATTTGAATCTATTTTGACATGATAATATATTGAAATGTTTTGCAAATTATTCAGACTTTTGGCACAGTCTAATCCAGGGGTGTCAAACACATTTTCACCGAGGGCCACATCAGCAAAATGGCTGCCTTCAAAGGGCCAGATGTAAAATAAGTCTAACCTCCTCCTCCTTTTTTAACTTGTTAATTAAGTATTTATTACTTATTCAAGTTACAAATATTACATATGCATTTGCCTAGATGTACAAATATTGCTATGTAACTGTGTAGCTCCTGATAAAATGACATTTTAAGACCATCATATCTTTTAATTTACCATGTCGAGAGCCACATAAAATGATGTGGAGGACCACATTTGGCCCGCGGGCCTTGAGTTTGACACATGTGGTCTAATCTGTCTCATAATGGATCTAGAGCTGCTGTTGTCGCTCTTTTTGTCTGGAGTTCCATAAGTTTCTCTCTAAGCCTGACTCTGGTGAAAAGTGGATCTGTTTATATCTGTAGATGATCTATTTTAACTATTCTATTTCCTTGTTTAATGATGTTGATTTCCCCCTCTCTCCTCCCTCCCTCTCCTCCCCCCTTCCTCTCCCTCTCCCTGTGTCTCCTCTACCTTCCTCGCCCTCTATGCCCACCTCTCCCGCTCCCTCTTTTCCCTCCCCCTCTCTCCCTTCTTCCCTCCCCCACTCTCTTTCCTCCCTCCCTTCCTCCATCCATCCCCCACTCTACTCCGTCACTTCTCTCCCGCTCCCTCCTCTTCCAACCCCTCTCCCTCCCTCTCTCCCTCCCCCTCCTCTTCCTTCCCCTCTTCCTCTCTCTCCCTCCCTCCCCTTCTCTCCCCCCTCTCCCTCCCCCTCTCTCTCCTCAGTTGGACCGTCCCGCAGTCCTGTCGTCCGCGGTGGGTCTGGCCCCCCTTCCGGAGGTGGGGCAGCCCCCTCTCACGTGGTACACCCAGTGCACAGTGTCCGGGTGGGGCGTGACCACGCTCTGGTCCTACAATCTGTCGCCAGTACTGCGCTCTGTACAGGTGGACTTCTTCCCAAAATGCTCGTACTTCTACTACTTCAGAGTGACGGACAACATGATCTGTGCCGGATCGTGGAGGGGCGGGAAGGACTCCTGCCAGGTGAGGGCGCCACTGGGTATTCTAGACTGTAATGATGTCACAGTCCTAGATGGGGGCAAGAGACAGATTTTCCTATTGATAACATTGTACTTTAACATGAAATATCCAAAATTCAAAAGTGTTGAACCTGATTAAACTCATAATTCACAAGTTTAACCTGTCTTTATATAAATACATTGTTTCTTAGTACTTTTTCTGCATAAATAGTACTTCTTGCATGAGCTCCCCCTGCAGGTGTAGTCTTTTGAGTGCAGTTTGGGTCACAGAGATACACAGAGATACTGAATAGTTTTGAGAGCTTTTGCCATGCCCCCTTTTGAGTTAACCAATCAATCAGCAGCACATGCCCTCAGACCATCTAGAGTTTCTTTAGTCGACCACAGCCCTGGTGACTAGACCAAAAAAGTTGCCATATAACAAGATAAATCTGCATTTACAAACTATTCATTTCATCTGCCCCCATCTGTATTAAACATTCAGATTACTGTAAAGTCTTCTCAAACACAGCGATATCAGGTGTTGCTCTAAACTAGATTACTCATTTCACTAGTAACATAGTTAACACAGTTGTATTTAAGAGTTTAGATTTTTTTTGCTGAAGTCTGTGTAGAACCTCATGTCAATCCATGACAAACGACAAAGTTTAAATCTGTCAACTGAACAAATCGTTGTATGAGTGAAGACGTTTTGCTGCTCATCCAAGCTGCTTCTTCTGTTCTGGTCAGATTGTGGCAGATGTGACATATGATGAGGTAATCCCACAACTGTTACCTAGCAACCATAATGCGAAGGTCTAAATTACACAATAGTTATGATATAAATGGGCATAGCTCACCTGCTAGCCGCCGCATTACAAATAGGAAGTGATCACGGGGGCACTTACAGCTCCATCGACTCTTGGAATTCCGATTGCAATCATAGCAAGCAAATAGCCAAGAGCCAGGCTGTTGAAGGTAACGCCCCTTCTATACCAGCTGTGCGGGTTCTTAGCAACACTGTCAATCAAACTTGTTGCTAACGCTAGTGAGAGCAATCTCAGGGAATGAAGGTGTTTGATTTGTCTGTTATTAATGTTCATATGTTGATTTACAGACACAATAGTGAAATAAAAACCCCAGGATCACGTAGAGCGGGATAATACGAACAATTAGGGCCAAAATTACGAGTCTGACAACAGCAGTTACAGAGAGAGGGGACACAGTTTTTACACAGAAAGTGAATTGGAGCCAGAGTCGATGGAGCCGGAAATGTGCCCATGATCACTTCCTGTTTGGAACGTGGCAGCTAGCAGATTTTCTATGTCCATTTATATATACAGGCTATGTGTAATTCTGACACATTTTGGCTCCTTTGGCCTAGGAAGTTATGGAACATGTATTGCCTATGCCACATCTGCTGCTGTGTCCCACCAGGAAGTAAAATGAAGTAAAAATTAGAAAAAACTATGCAAAATCTTTAATAAAATGATGCAAAACTGGGCCAATTTTGACCCATTTTTGGGTCAGGGTGAGCTGGGGACATGAGCAGGGGGAGGAGGGGCATAATGGGAATTTCATGAGATTCTTCAGGTCCTTAAAGCACTTTAAACCTGTTCATCTCTCCTCAGTCATGATGTGGTTTAAGTCAATCATGAGGTTATCTAAAGCAGATTAGCAACAACCTATTTCCAGAACTAGTTCATTTTAAACAGTTTGCAGTGGTCCAAAGTTACTCCTCACTTCTCATGCATTCAGAACTTCCTATTTATTCACCACATATGCTCCAAAGCAAACAAAGAACACAATAGAGCTAGCCAGGATGCACAGTGCACACTAAGTGTAGCTCAATAAACCTAGCCTACATACAGAAAGTGTAAACAATAAGTGTTTCCAGTTTTAGTGTAGTTAACTCCTCCTTTCAAAGAGATATAAGGCAGAGTCCACAAGTAATCTGACCAGAACTGAAGAACCAGCTTGGATGAGCAGCCAAACGTCTTCACTCCTACAACAATTTGTCCAGTTGACAGATTTAAACTTCCTCTTTTGCTATGGATCAGACCTGGATGACTGAGAGATTGCACTGACGTTGTACTAGGATGTTGATGTGTTTGTTGACATGTTTGTTGATGTTGTTGTGTTGTTGCGTTGCCAGGGCGACTCGGGCGGACCTCTCATGTGTAACGGTAAACTGCAGGGCATCGTGTCTTGGGGCATCGGTTGTGCCTATTCCTACTACCCCGGAGTCTACACCCGAGTTGAGAACTTTGTGGACTGGATCCGATGGATGATCAACACCCATGAACGAGGCTGAAACAGAACTAAACCAGAACTAAAATAGGACTAAACCAGGACTAAACCAGAACTAAACCAGGACTGAACCAGGACTAAACCAGGACTAAACCAGGACTAAACCAGAACTAAACCAGGACTGAACCAGGACTAAACCAGGACTAAACCAGGTCTAAACCAGGTCTAAACCAGGACTTAAGCAGGACTGAACCCAGACTACATCCAGACTGCATGAGGACTAAACCTGGACTAAACCAAGACTGAACCAAGACTAAACCTGGACTCAACCTGGACTAACCTGAACTAAACCTGGACCAAACTAGGACTCAGCCAGGACTCAACCAGGACTGCACCAAACCTGACCGAACCAAACCCAGACCAACTCGGGACTATCCAGAAGACCTCAGCCATCATTATAAATCTTCTATTTTATTATATTTTTATTCAAATTGTCTATGCTACTCGGTGAGAGCTTTGTTTATGTAAAAAATATATATATATATTATGGGACCCAACTCAATCTGACCTTTTATTTTGTTTGCCCCCCCCCCCCCAATAAACAATATTTATTCAAACCATTTTCCATCTCTTTTTTTGTTTGTGTCATCCTTAATGAAGGGAGGCAGAGGTGAAGAGGAGATGGAGAGGCTGAGGAGGCTGGTGGATCTGCTGCTGAGGTGGAGCTGGGGTAGACTAAAGGGAAGAGTGAAGGGGAGGAGGAGGGGTGGGGCCTGGAGGAGTAAAGGGGAGAGTGAGGGGGAGGAGGAGGGGCGGGGTCTGGTACTATAAGAAACAGTGTGATTGGTCTAACAGGTATTCATGATTCAAACTCCGCCCCCTGCAGCCTGGTCTTTGTATTAGACAAACTTGACTCTAATCAGGCTAGTCATGTGTGATGTCACATAGTACCAGAAATTGCAGCGGTCACAGCACTGAGTCCTATAAGTTTTTTAACAAGCATTCTGTTGAATTTTGATCCCTGTGCTATGTGCTAACTGCTATCTTAAAATGCCAATCAAAAACTGGTTTTGGAGTTTGCATGTTCTCCATATGTCTGAGTGGGTTTCCTTCCATCAAACCAAAACATGCACAACAGGTCAAATCCTCCCGCTTAGGTCCTGACCAAGCCGAGTGACAAGAGCACATGAATCCTGGGTGTTGAAGAATGGGTCAAATGCAGAGGACAAATTTCCCTGTGAGGACAACAGTGTAATCTTAATCTAAAAAGTGGGTCTCAATACGAAAGGGGCAAAATACACTGGGAAAAAACATTGATTATAAACAGTTGAAACCAGAAGTTTACAGACACTGTATAAAATGACAAGGTCAAAATTCTTCTATTATGAGAACCTTGTGGAAGGATCCAAAACATTTGACCCAAGTCACAAGGTTTAAAGGCCATAGTAAATACTAATGAAATGTATATGAACTTCTCACTTTTGAATAAAGTCGTGAAAATTTGTCTGAAACAGGTTCAACTCCTTTTCAAACGTTGTCTGAGGTCAGAGTTTGAACAGGGTAATTACTTAGATACTTAGAGTAATTAAGGTTACGCACAGGTATAGTTGATGGTTGAATGTGTTCTGAGCACACACTTTTGTTGTGCCTTTGGGCAACACACTCTTGTTTTGAGTAGGAGAGTGGAGCAGGTGGAAGTACAGGACAGACAGAATGTCGACCATCTGCTTTCAAAAGAACAAAAACATTATTTAAAGTTGTACTATGGGACTTTTCTAGTGTGGGGTCTGCGTCCGCCTACCTCCTTGGAGATGTTATTGCTTTGCCTGGAATGTGCAGGAGGACACAGTGTCACAGCAGAAAGCACTTCCTCCTTATCAGTATCGGGTCTATTCCTTAGTATTGAAATAGAGTTTGACATTTTAGTCTCATCATAACACCAGGCCAAATTACAGCTCAGATCTGTGGAGAGGGTGCAGTAAAAAATTTGTGGAACTGTGGAACTGTGGAACTGTGGAACATTTCAGGCTAAACAAGAAACTGGAGGATTTGCCAGTTGCTTGTTTCCATGGAGACGTGATTGATTTGGCCGGAATGTTCCATAGTATGGCATTAAACTTATCCATCTCCATCCAGACAAGCAGGTGACAGAATGTATTATCATGTATTATTACTACTATTACTGCTACTACTACTACTACTGCTGCTGTGCCACTAGTACTATTACTATTTCTACTACTACACTTTAGTTACTAAACAGCAGAGTCGCTCATGTCTCATCACAGACAAAACCTGCAGCAACCAAATCTCCTCCATGACGTCATCACCACACCCTCCTCTCTGATTGGCTGTCTCTGCTTTAGCCCCACCCCCTCCTGGTTTAAAACCCAAAGCAAACTCGCCTTGACTTAAACCTGAAAAACAAACCTGATCAGACATGGAGGCAGTGAACAGGATGAAGACGAGCCTGAAGAGTCACACAGAGGACAGTCTGAAGGAGGCTCCTCACAAAGACGAGGCTCTGTCGGAGGACATGTTGAAAAAGATGATTTCTGAAGCAGATAAAGTGAAGACTTGTGCGTACTGCCCCTACAGCCAGTTCAGAGTGGGAGCAGCTCTACTGACTACTGATCACCACATCTACACAGGTAATTTAAGAGATTTGTATTTATTTCATTGGATTAGACCAGATGTATTGTCACTGGTATTTTATTTTAAATCCGCCTTGTTCTTCAATCCCACTGTGATGTAAACGCCCACTGTGACTTACTCACTTCTTTCTCCAGTTTTATTTTCTTAATCAGTGATACTCATATTTGGCAGTGTCGCTTAGTCATTTTGGTACAAATAAAAATGTCATGATGTCAGTTTCCCTGTCCTCCCGTGCTCTCTCCCCCTCCCCTACCTGTGTGTCTGGAGCTGGGTGGAGTGCCTGACTCCTCCCGTGCACACCTGGGGTGCATCAGCCTAATCACCACCACCTGCTGCTGAGTACAAGAAGGCTTGGCAGTCTACACTCGGTGCCAGACCGTCCGCGTGTAAAACGTGAATGTTTCTTGCTAAGCTTTGTTATATGGTACTTTCCGGCAAATGCTCATTTGGATTTATGCACCCTCCAGATTCCTGCCTCTACTCGCCCAGCTCCTGCCGCCACGTTCCAGTCCCGGTATCGCTTCCAGCTCGTCTTGTCTCCTGCTCGTCTCGTCTCCTGCTCGTCTCGTCTCCTGCTCGTCTCGTCTCCTGCTCGTCTCGTCTCCTGTCCGGTCCTGGTCTCTGGTTTGTCACCCGCTCCCCGCTCTGGTCTTCGTCTGATCCGCCTGCCCTGGTACCGCACCTGCTTCTATCCCCGTCCTGGTCCTGTCCTGCCCGCCTCTACCTGCACCGCACCCGCCTGACCCGTCTCCCGCTCCCCGGTTCCTGTACCTGCTCTTGTGACCTGTTTAAAGACTGCATTTTCACCGCTGTAAATAAACACTGTTAAAACTGCTCTGGTCTGCATCCTTTGGTCCTATCCGCACCGTTACGACAGAACGGTCTGGCCACTATGGACCAAGCAGGCTCAGATCCGGACCAGACGCGCCGCCTCACGCACTCTCACCCCGAGGCGGTGCTGGGTCAGCATGAACAATCCATTCGGACTCTATTGGAGCTAAATCAGACATTGTCCCAGCAGGTGGCACAGCTTAACCACCAGGTGGCCGCGCTCCTCGTCACCCCGCCTGCTGCAGCCGGAGCGCCGCCACGCCTCCCGGAGCCGAGAGGCACGGATCCGGAGCCGTATGCTGGACAACCTCACCTCTGTCGCGGATTCCTGTTCCAGTGCGAGTTCATGTTCCAGCAATGCCCTTCTCGTTTCAGCTCGGGGGCCACCAAGATCCGATATATATGTGGATTACTCCGGGGCAGAGCTCTCCAGTGGGCAGAGGCGCGCCTAATGAAGACGTCTGTGGATAGCCTGGATTTTAATGAATTTGTGTCCACGTTTAAGCTGGTGTTTGACCACCCGCACTACCAGGACAATGCTGCCTCCCGGTTATTGACTCTCAGCCAGGGCTCCAGGACGGTAGCGGATTATTCCATTGAATTCTGGACACATGCGGCGGAGCTGGACTGGACGGACAGCGCGCTGCGGGCTGTGTTTGTGCGGGGCCTGAACGAGACTTTGAAAGATGAATTGGTTTCCCGGGACGAACCCCCCGACCTGCGGACCCTCATCTCCCTCACTCACCGTATAGACAACCGCCTACGGGCTCGTCGCCGAGAGAGACGCCGGTCACCGGTCCCGCCGGAGCCACGCGCTGCCCCGCCCCGCCGGATGAGCCCATGCAACTCGACAGGACCCTTGTGTCGGCCGAGGAGCGTCAACGGAGGCGTCGTCTGGCCGGGGCTTGCCTCTACTGCGGTGAGCGCGGACATTATGTGGTCACTTGCCCAGTTCGGCCAAAAGGGGGGGCCCACCAGTAGCACTGGGAGTACTGGTGGGCGAGCAACACATCCTGGACTCTTCTAATAGACTGCGGCTCAGCGCCACCCTGTGCGTTCGCACAGAGACCTTATGCGTTTCCGCCCTTATCGACTCCGGGGCTGAGAGGGACTTTATTGATGCCCAAGTCGCGGAGCAGCTCGGGGTCTACCTGGAGCCCCTCGAACGCCCCTTAAATGCCCAGGGGCTCAATGGACGTTTTCTGGGGCACATCACTCACATCACAGAACCTGTCACCGTGATTCTGTCCGGCAACCACCAAGAGAACCGTCAGTTTCATGTCCTGTCCTCCTCCGCTTCTCCTCTGGTCCTTGGTTACCCCTGGCTACGCGCCCACAACCCTGTTTTCGATTGGGCCAGGGGCGGAGTTTCGGGCTGGAGTCCCGATTGCCACGCCAAGTGCCTTCGGTCCGCCCTCCCTCCGGCCGGGAGGTCCGTTCCTGTCGCTGATCCGTCCCCAGACACCCCCAATCTGTCCTCGGTGCCTGCTGAATATCACGACCTGGGGGAGGTTTTTAGCAAGAGCAAGGCCCTCTCTCTACCGCCCCACCGTCCATATGACTGCGCCATTGACCTCCTGCCGGGTGCCCCACTACCATCTAGCAGGCTATATAACCTGTCTAAACCTGAACGCGAGTCAATGGAGGACTATATCCGTGGGTCCCTGGCTGCCGGAATCATCCGCCCGTCCACTTCACCCGTGGGAGCGGGGTTCTTCTTTGTGGCTAAGAAGGACAAATCCCTGCGGCCTTGCATTGATTACCGGGGTCTGAACAATATAACTGTAAAGAATAAATACCCGCTTCCCTTACTGGACTCGGCATTTACGCCCCTCCACGGTGCGACCATCTTCTCAAAGTTGGATTTGCGGAATGCGTACCACCTGGTGCGCATCAGGGAGGGAGACGAATGGAAGACGGCCTTCAAGACACCCCTGGGACATTTCGAATACTTGGTTATGCCCTTCGGTCTCACCAACGCCCCTGCCGTATTCCAAGCCCTCATCAACGATGTGCTCCGTGATTTCCTTAACCGATTCGTCTTTGTTTACTTGGATGACATCTTGATTTTCTCGCGGTCCCCCCAGGAGCATCATCAGCACGTTCGCCAGGTTCTCCAGCGCCTCCTCGAGAATAAACTGTTCGTGAAAGCTGAGAAATGCGAGTTTCACGCAGAGGAGGTCAGCTTTTTGGGCTTCATTGTGGGGCGGGGCCAAGTAAGAGCTGACCCTGAAAAGATCCAGGCTGTCACTGAGTGGCCCGTTCCTACCAGCCGGAGACAGCTCCAGAGATTTATCGGCTTTGCCAATTTTTATAGACGTTTCATCCGGGATTTTAGTAGGGTTATCTCGCCCTTAACTAAACTCACCTCTCCTGCTTTGCCGTTTGCCTGGTCTCCTGAGGCGCAGACAGCCTTCGAGAAGCTTAAGAGACTATTTACCTCCGCTCCCATCCTGCACCAGCCCGACCCTTCACGGCAATTCATCGTGGAGGTCGACGCCTCCGACTCGGGAGTGGGGGCCGTGCTTTCGCAGAGGTTCGACCCCCACAACCGCCTCTGTCCCTGCGCCTTCTTTTCCCGGCGATTGTCCTCGGCCGAGGTCAATTATGACGTGGGGGATCGGGAGCTCCTTGCCGTAAAGCTGGCCTTGGAGGAGTGGCGCCACTGGCTCGAAGGGGCGGAGCAACCATTCATCGTCTGGACCGACCATAAAGACTTGGAGTACATCCAGTCCGCCAGGCGCCTCAATCCCCGTCAAGCTCGTTGGTCCCTCTTCTTCAGCCGCTTCAACTTTCTCCTCACCTACCGCCCCGGATCTCGGAACGTCAAACCCGATGCCCTCTCCCGCCAGTTCGCCCTGGAGGATAGCCCGGTCACCGCAGAAACAATTATTCCCTCCTCGTGTGTGGTGGCCGCGGTCCATTGGGATATCGAGGACACCGTCCGAGAGGCCCAGACCAACGACCCCGACCCAGGTAACGGCCCTCCAGGTAAACTGTTTGTTCCCGATTCTGTCCGGTCTCAGGTGCTCCAGTGGGTCCATGCCTCCCGTTTCGCCTGCCATCCTGGTGCCGGTCGCTCTCTCTCCCTCCTCAGGAGACGCTTCTGGTGGCCCACGATGGACACAGACACCCGGGCTTATGTCGCCGCCTGCCAGGTATGTGCTCGGGCCAAGGCCTCCCACTCACCCCCTTCTGGTCTCTTGCATCCTCTCCCAGTTCCTCGTCGCCCTTGGTCCCACATCGCCTTGGACTTCGTGACGGGCCTTCCCCCTTCCCAGGGGAACACGGTGGTTCTCACCATTGTGGACCGCTTCTCCAAGGCCGCCCATTTCGTTGCCCTGCCTAAGCTCCCCACAGCCAAAGAAACTGCCGACCAGCTGACCAGTCATGTCTTCCGACTCCACGGCATCCCGGTGGACATCGTGTCCGACAGAGGGACCCAATTCACCTCTCAGGTATGGCGGTCTTTCTGCGACGGTTTGGGGGCCACGGTTAGCCTCACGTCCGGGTTCCATCCACAATCTAATGGGCAGACGGAGCGGGCCAACCAAGACCTGGAGTCGGCCCTACGGTGCACAGCCTCCGCCAACCCCGCGACCTGGAGTACTCACCTGCCCTGGATAGAGTATGCTCACAACTCCCTCGTGAGTTCCGCCACTGGTATGTCCCCCTTCGAGGCATCGCTGGGATATCAACCCCCTCTCTTTCCCACGGAGGAGAGGGACCTCGCCGTCCCGTCTGTTCAGCGCCATCTCCAGCGCTGTCGCCGGATCTGGAAGAAGGCCAGGGCGGCCCTTCTTCGGGCTGGAGCGCGCACTAAGGCGACGGCCGATCGCCACCGTGTCCCGGCGCCCGTATACCAACCTGGCCAGATGGTTTGGCTCTCCGCCAAGACGGTCCCGCTGAAGACGGACTCCCGTAAGCTGTCCCCCCGATTCCTGGGACCGTTTAAGATCATGAGGATCATAAATCCATCGGCGGTGCGCCTCCAGTTACCCCCGTCTCTCCGGATTCATCCGACCTTTCACGTCTCCCAGGTTAAACCAGTCCGGACCAGCGACCTGTGCCCTCCGGCCGATCCCCCACCGCCCGCCCGAGTCATTGACGGCCACCCGGCGTTCACCGTCCGCCGCCTGATTGACGTTCGTCGCCGTGGTAGGGGCCTCCAGTACCTCGTCGATTGGGAGGGTTACGGTCCGGAGGAGCGATCCTGGGTGCCCAGGGCACGCATTCTGGACCCCGACATGGTGAGAGACTTCCACCGCGCTCATCCTGACAAGCCTGGGGGTCCACCAGGAGGTGGACCTTAGGGGGGGGGTACTGTCATGATGTCAGTTTCCCTGTCCTCCCGTGCTCTCTCCCCCTCCCCTACCTGTGTGTCTGGAGCTGGGTGGAGTGCCTGACTCCTCCCGTGCACACCTGGGGTGCATCAGCCTAATCACCACCACCTGCTGCTGAGTACAAGAAGGCTTGGCAGTCTACACTCGGTGCCAGACCGTCCGCGTGTAAAACGTGAATGTTTCTTGCTAAGCTTTGTTATATGGTACTTTCCGGCAAATGCTCATTTGGATTTATGCACCCTCCAGATTCCTGCCTCTACTCGCCCAGCTCCTGCCGCCACGTTCCAGTCCCGGTATCGCTTCCAGCTCGTCTTGTCTCCTGCTCGTCTCGTCTCCTGCTCGTCTCGTCTCCTGCTCGTCTCGTCTCCTGCTCGTCTCGTCTCCTGTCCGGTCCTGGTCTCTGGTTTGTCACCCGCTCCCCGCTCTGGTCTTCGTCTGATCCGCCTGCCCTGGTACCGCACCTGCTTCTATCCCCGTCCTGGTCCTGTCCTGCCCGCCTCTACCTGCACCGCACCCGCCTGACCCGTCTCCCGCTCCCCGGTTCCTGTACCTGCTCTTGTGACCTGTTTAAAGACTGCATTTTCACCGCTGTAAATAAACACTGTTAAAACTGCTCTGGTCTGCATCCTTTGGTCCTATCCGCACCGTTACGACAAAAAAAAAAAGTGCTGCTCTAGTGTGATGTGCAGCTGCTCATAGGGGGCGTCGACAGCATGCGGCGCTTTGTTGTGATGACGTTAATGGCGTTGTCAGCTCCCATTGGGCACTGCAGTTTTCTGACGTGGAAGTCTTGTACTTGGACTTATTTCTTTTATTAAGTCGTTTTAGATGAATATTGTGATTTAAAATGTGTAAATTATAACATAATGATCCACAGAGATGAGAACCATAGAGACTCAAGCACAATAGGGCTGATTTAAAACAAAGTATTTCATTGTTTACATGTTAAATGATTTGTACAGATAAGATAGGTAGGTATTTTTTGGAGTAAATGCACCTGAGTCCCAGACAGTGGAAGGAGACGAGAGGAGGCAAATGCAGAACAACACAACATTATTCAAACCTGCACAGGGGGGTATTGGGCAGGGGCAACAGGGGGCAGGGGTGTAGAGGGCAGGGGCAAGTCTGGGCTAAAGAGTCAAACAGATGTTCCATCATTCTGTGCATTGGGATGATACCAAAATGATTAGTCACTTTTACTTGGAAAGAAATTTCCATTTGTTCAAAAGTCGTATTTACGTCACTCAAACTTATACAGGTTCAACTGCTTCACGTCGTCTCTGTAAATAAACAAAGACAAAGATGTGAGTGTCGTTTAACTTGAGACATTAATCTGACAAGTTTGTGGAGCCGATCCCAAACTAATAATAAGAAGGTTCAACAAGTTTGAAGTTTTAAAACTCATAGCGTTATCCAGGCCCCGCCTGCCCCGAGGGGCAGTTTAAGTAAAAACTCAAAAAAAAGTGTCACAGTCTCAGAACAGCTCAACAGGTCGAGTCAGATCTATGTCAGGACGATTTGAGGGGGAGAACAGCCCTCAGGACAAAAGTGTCCCTCCTCTGTATCCTGCAGCATCACAGCAGCCTCCAAGGGGAAGCCTGCTACATTGTTGGAAAATATCTGTAGCATTTCAGAGATAGCTGGCTAGCATAGTCTTGGATACAGGAAAAACAAACTGCTCAAATCACACAGTCCAACAGTTGTTAGCGTCTGACCTTTGACCTACACAAGCTGCTTGTATTAGATGGTTAAAATCCCAACATTTAAAACATGCTGTTGAAATCAATTTAGTATTTTTTCTTGAGTTTTCAGACAATTTAAACACTTTTTGGCTGCGTTTGCTAATGTGTACATTGTGTCTCCATGGTAACTGCCAAACATTTCACCATAAAAATACATGCAGAAGACCCCAGTATCAATAGGTCAATCAGGTGAAAAGTATCAGTAGTACCAGTGTATGTAGTACTTCACTGTGAGTCGTTTTGCAGGGTGTAACGTGGAGAACGCGTGCAATAACCTGGGCGTCTGCGCCGAGCGAAACGCCATGGCCAAAGCCGTGTCCGAGGGCTGCAGGTCCTTCAGAGCCATCGTCATCTCCAGGTAAACACCAGTGACATGTGATGAGGTTCATGGCCTGTGAGGCACTGTCAGATTTACAAATACAAATGAACCCAAAAGAGCACCTTAAACATAATTTGATTGACAACAGACAAGGAGTTATGCTATATATCTCATAGGGGCATTCTTTATACAAATACGTATGTATACATATACATATACATATTTAATTTAAGGTAAAAAATTAATGCCATTGAATTCAACTGAGGCCATTTCAAGAAAAAATAAATGTTTAAGTTTATGCTTACCTTTACTTGTACATGAAATCCATGCAACGATTCTTCTGGACAAAAATGTCTATGATTTTTTTGTAGAAGTCCTCCTTGTTGTCCTTCAGTTTTAAAAGTCTCTCCGACTCAATGGAGATCACTGCAGGTAAAACAGAAGCTCCATCTACGTCTGAGATACAAGCTTTTCCACACAGGTGTGTTTCTGTAACACATCCTTCACATACAGGTCTACTGCGGGGGCTCATCTGTCTCACGACCTCAAAACACAAACACGGCTCCTTCACTTCACAAGCCGCTCCTCTTCAGTACTACATAGTGCACATTGTCACTCATTGAAAATATAAGTTTGAGTGAATCACTGCGTTGAAAAGAGTGGGTAAAGTTCTTTCCTGTGTCTGAATCCTTTCTACTCTGATGTAGGTCTTTTAGTTATTACCTCTTGCTTTGATTGAAAATCCAGATTCGCAAAACTGTTTTAGCTTGAAAATGTAATCTTCCATTTTGATAAGGCGGATTGTAAATAGAAAATAAAAGAGTTCAAGTCCGAAGAAGAAAGTGCAACAGTCCACGGGCTCAGCAGCCCCTCTGTTGTGAGTCAGGCATACTGTTTGCCTCACCGAGTGAGAACTTTTACTGCTGTTTTATAACTAAATAAATAAATCTTCAAGCCTAAACATGTTTCAGAAATACATTTCATACATTATCCAGAACATGGAAATACAGAGCATATCATCAGAGTGTTTTATTTGTTATATACAGAGGGTCAGCATCGCACACAGCACAGTTTGTGAGGCGTTATACTGTGCACCGAGCGGCGCCCCTCCTCCCTGTGCTTTCTTTGTGTTTTCTGATATTTTTAATGACAAAAATATTCTTCCATATTTGATTCAAACGGAAAAGGGGTTTATAATACATACCAGATGACAAATATTACCATTTATTATATTTTATATACATATATATGTATTTTTTCAAAGATTGACAGGTGAAGCTCTGCCTCTCCTGCCTCACCTCAATGTACGTCACTGGTAAACATACGCTTTAAAGCCTCACTACGGAACTTTACTGGAGGAGATGTTTTTGCTTTGCCTTTTATTTTATCTTAATGTTCCACAAAATTACATGAAACTTAGAGATATCACACAAACCTAATGGTCTAATGCTTCTCCTCCTCAAAAACAGACCTGAACTTGTGTTTTGTTTCATTCACACATGTTTGAGTAACACTTTATTATTAGTCTGTCTACATCTCCAAAGCTCAAAATGCTCGATTCCACCTTGTGATGTCATGAAGTGGTAGTTTTCAAGTGAACAGCTCCTTTTACATTTAGTTCAGTAGAGATTGGCAATTCCAGAGCTGAACTGGTCCAAATGATTCTAGTGAAGGTGTGTGGAGTTTAAAAACACAGTGAAGCATTTCCTGTGTTACCACTTGATGACATCACAAGGTGGAACAGAGTGTTTTTAGTTTGAGAGAAGAGCTCAGCCTAAATGTGCAGGGGCTGTGTGTTTAATAATGTGTGAATGAAACAAAACACAACTCCAGGTGTGTGGACAGTGTGATAATAGTTTAATGTGATACTGTGGAACATTACAGGGACAGTAACCGTCACCAAAAACTTACATAGTGGAGCTTTAATTTACATTCCGTTGCGTTTCCGGTGAAACTCTGAAACTTTCTGCTCTGGTGTAAGTCTCTGGTGTAAATCTGTGACGCACATGGTTCTGAAAGAGCTTGGCGTTTCATCACTTCCTCATGACTCAGGTCCACTCCTGTTTAACTAAAGTGAGGTCATAATGAATATGAAATGTTACACAGTGGGGCTTTCACCATTAGATCAGATAAACTGGGCTCATAGATAAATCATTATTATCATATTCATGTTAAACTTTGAGTGAGCAGATTTATGACTTGTATAACTGTGTTTTTAAAGTCTCTGTATCTGATTTTTACGTCTTAAAAACATGAAAAACAGAATGAGTTCATTTTAAACAGTTTGGTCCAAAGTCACTCCTCACCTTATGCATTCAGAACATCCTAATTACTCACCACAATGAGTTTATAAGCACTTTTCACAACTTTCAGAGACCAGAACAGTGTTTTGCTGTGATGGTAAAGCTAATAACACTTAGCATGCTAACGCGCACTTCCTGATTCTTGTAATATAAAATGCTTCCTAATTAGATGCAGACAGAATAATAGACTGTATATGTAAAATAAATGGTCATAGTTAATCTGCTAGCCACCGTGTTTCAAACAGAATGTGATCATAGGTGCACTTCCAGCTCTATCGACTCTGGCTCTAATTCACTTTCCGTGTAAAAACTATGGCCCCTCTCTCTGTAACTGCTGCTGTCAGACTCATCATTTTGGTCTTAAATGTTCGTATTATCTTTTTATTTTTATTTCACTATTGTGTCTGTAAATCAAGATATGAACATTACTTTGCTCCAAATTCACCGCTATAACTTCTGGCCTCGATGAGCTTCCTTTGACTGAAGGCTGGGGGTGATGTCACACACACGTCTTCACACACACGTCTTTACACACACATCTTCACACACACGTCTTCACACACACGTCTTTACACACACATCTTCACACACACGTCTTCACACACACGTCTTTACACACACATCTTTACACACACGTCTTCACACACATGTCTTCACACACATGTCCTTACTCACACTTCTTTCTATGTGTGGACATGTTTTTGTGATGTATATTTGTGTTTTTGCAGTGACCTGTGTGAACAGTTTATCTCTCCCTGTGGAGGCTGCCGACAGTTCATGAGAGAGGTTTGTTGGTTTTGTGTCTGCAGTTACATCACACACAGGGGGTGGGGCCAGAGCACTCACTCTGTAAACAGAAGTCTAAATGTTTACCTGAGGAGGGCCGTGGACTGTATGGATTTACTTTACACGTTGTACATTAGCTCAGGTCACATGTAGTTTAGACCAGTTTAGACTAGTCTGTATGTAATGTCTCTGCTGGTCCATCACTTGCTTTTCTCCAGGCAGATGTCATGGTTTTGCCAAGAGTGTTGCACAGTATGGCTTTAAATTCATCTCATTTGAGACAAGCAGGTGACGTCATCAGCTTGAGTTATAGATCAGATCTGTGGAGACGCGAGTTATGCCATGCATCGGTCATGCATTAGTCAATCAACAGTCAGCCCGATGAATGCATCAAGCTTAGCCTGAGCTAGCTTCAGTTTAGCTCGACTTTAGCCCGAGTTCAGCCCATTTGTGCAGTGCATCCTCACTCTGGCTCCATACAGAGTAAATGAGTGGTCAGTTTATATAAAGCTGTGAAATATTGTCCAGCAGCGAAGGCAAAAGGTCAAAGCCATGTTTGTGATGAACCAAAGTCCAGTGTCAAAACGAGCTTTTACTTCACAATCTGGCAACAACACCACAGAGGCAGGGGTCAGGAAAAGCACAGTTACACAACAGTAAGTCTGACCAATCACAGACTTTGAGAGTCGAGTTTATTTGTTAGTGTGGAAATAGAGTTTAAGAGTTTAGTTGGGTGACATCACTTAAACATTACCTTTTTGACCTCTGACCTTTCCTTTTTGACCTCTGCATCCTGTAGTTTGGAGCCAACTGGGACGTGTATCTGACCAAACCGGACGGCTCGTACCTGAAGATGACTGTGGACGAGCTGCTTCCCATTTCCTTCGGCCCCGAGGATCTGTCCATGAAGAAACTGCAGATCCAAAATGGCCACTGACCTCCTCCAGGACGCCATATTGGATCCTCCTGAACGTAACTCGCACATTAATGATATCACATGAGGCATATATGTATTTAAAAGTCAATATCCTTGTGGTAATGTCAAATGTTTTGTGTACTTGACTGAGAGAAAACAAATGGATTAATATTTCATTTCATAACTTTGTGCTATATTTTTGGAGGCTCGAAGAAACAGCTCACACATTTTGTAAATTTTAATAATCCTGGAAAATGTTTATTATTAGCATGTAAATAAACTGTAAAATCTAGAACAACGTAGTCAGCATCTGTCAAAGGTGGTTTAGTCCTGAGGTAGTCCTGGTTTATTCCTAGTTTAGACCTAGTTGAGTCCTGGGTTAGTCCTGGTTCAGTCCTGGTTTAGTCCTGTTTGAGTCCCAGTTTAGACCACCTTTAAAGCTCCTCTTTGTAACATTTCTGAGAGCATACCACCTGCATGTGTCTGTGGAGATGAATACATTAATAAAGCTTTACACGGGAACATTCCAGGCAAAGCTTCCATGGAAACAAGCAGCTGATGTGCCTGCTGTTTACGAGTCAGATCTGTTGAGAAGCAAGTTTAGTCCTGGTTTAGGTAAAGTTTAGTCCTAGCTGGGTTAGACCTGGTTTAGACCTGGTGCAGTCCTGGTGCAGTCCTGGTTCAGACCTGGTTTAGTCTGGTTTAAACCTGTTTAACGCTAGTTTCGGGTCAGCTAATCTTCCTGTAAATCTTTCCATAATGATGCTGAAAGAACCTTCAGAATTTCAAAGTATTTTTGTTGTAAATAAAATATTTATTAGGCAGCAATAATAAACAGAACTTTAATAATTTTACACTGGTCAAAAGTTTGAACAAATCTCATAAATAAAACTTTTTAAACACCTCCCTTTCATTTGTCACGTGATGTTCTATTTGTTTTCACATGTGTTCACTCAAATCATATGGAAACAGGCACGGACGCTCAGATAGTCCATGCTAAAAACAAAAGGATCTGATGTTATTTACATGCACTTCAATTTAAACTGGAGATAATGAGAGAAGAGGAGGAGGAGGAGGAGGAAGAGGAGAAAGAGGAGGAGGAGGAAGAGGAGGAGGAAGAGGAAGAGGAGGGGGAGGATTCAAGTATCAACATTCGTACCAAAATTTAAAACAAGTCTTTCATTTTTGTGCAAGTACATTCCCGATTTGACTTTTTACATTTCAACCCAAAGATTTCTAAACAAGATGAATGAGACTGACGTCTTGCTTCGGTCCTGCTCCAGTCTTGCTACGGTCCTGCTCCAGTCTTGGTTCAGTCTTGGTTCAGTTCGGGTCTAGTCCGGGTCTAGTCCGGGTCTAGTCCGGGTCTAGTCCGGGTCTAGTCCGGGTCTAGTCCGGGTCTAGTCCGGGTCTAGTCCTGGTTCGGTCATTGGTTTCTTCCTGAGCATCAGAATAGATTAGACATTTATGGTTTAGTGTGGGTTTACTCCTTGGTCAGACCTGTTTTAGTCCCTGGTTCAGTCCTGGTTCAGTCCTGGTTCAGTCCTGGTTCAGTCCTGGTTCAGTCCTGGTTCAGTCCAAACAGCAGTGTACTTCATGATGCAGTAACGTTAGATTCTGATCATGTTTTGTTTCTTGTTAGACAAAATAAACATTGAACTAAAAATCAACAAATAAATATTTTACTTCAGTGCAAAAGGCAATAAACCACTATTCAAACTTAAACTAAGACTCAAAACAGAAATGAGCTGCTCCATAGCGCCCCATAGTGTTAGGTTTCTATTTAAAGGTCCAATATGACACAAAACATACTCTTGTAGCTTTAATCCATGTTGTAATGCTGTTCCCTCCTCAAAAACAGACTTGGAGTTGTGTTTTGTTTCATTCACACATGTTTGAGTAACACTTTATTATTAGTCTGTTACATTTCCAAAGCTCAAAATGCTCTGTTCCACCTTGTGATGTCATGAAGTGGTAGTTTTCAAGTTAACAGCTCCTTTTACCTTTAGTTCAGTAGAGATTGGCAATTCCAGGACTGAAATCATCCAAATGATTCTAGTGAAGGTGTGTGGAATTTAAAAACACAGTGGAGCATATACAGTTTCCTTTATCACTATATGACATCACAAGGTGGAACAGTGCGTTTTCAATTTGAGAGAAGAACTCATTTGCGTGTAAAACATGTGTGAATGAAACAAAACACAACTCCAGGTCCAGTTGTGAGTAGAACAGAGATCAGACAATAGTCATATGGGCCTTTAAATCAGTCAAAACTTCATTACAAATTAAATTATTATCTCATTTTTCATGTTCTATAAATAAGTAATGCCGATTTTGCGCTAACTGTTTTTAACCATTTCGCTAAGACCCTTCAACAGATAATGTCGGTAAAGGAGTTGCGCAAAGCTTAGTCCATGAAAATTGTCATGTAAAGTCGTGGTTCTCAACTCATGGTGAAGGCGCTTTTGTTTGGTAGAATTTAAAGAGGGAGTATTTTACTTCTATGAGGTATTAAAGAGGAGGTATTTTACTTCTAAATATGTTATGTGTTACAGTTAATACCACATAGATCTCCATGTTTCCTTTTATTATTTTGAAAAGCCTATATTCGAAAAAGAAAGGTAAGAAAGGTTTTTGATGAGGGAACGACATTGGAACATGGCAGAAAGATAAAAGAAAATCTATTCTGTAGCCTATTTTTAATACCCCCTCTTTAAGTGTTTAAAACATTGCTTAGTTCTGGTTTGTCCCGGTGCTTAGTCCCGGTGCTTAGTCCCGGTGCTTAGTCCCGGTGCTTAGTCCCGGTGCTTAGTCCCGGTGCTTAGTCCCGGTGCTTAGTCCTATTATAGCCTAACCCTAACTCTATTTTTAAAAATAAATAAACTGGCAACTAAAAAATGTATATTTAGTGTTTTGTATCAAAGGTTTGAATTAGTTTTGATTTGGGGAAGAAGAACGCTCTGTTAGTGGAAATGTAACATTGTTTGCTAACCTAATCCACGTTGCGGGGTTAGCACTTGGGGTTAGCGACAGCCTTCATGTGCACTTACTGTAAACCAAATGCTTGTTGTATTTGCATTGGAGTGAGTTAGAAATAAACCTTATTAGACATCCTATTTTAAAACAGTGTCAGAAACAAAAAAAAAGCAGCTGCAAACTCGTCGTAGTAGTCCCCAATATTATTTTTGCCCGTTCTCAGCTCTGATTGGCCGAGGAGTTTGCATTTTCATCCAGTTGGGGCCAGGCTGTGACGTGTATCCGGGGCAGAGTTCCTTCCATGAGCCTCTCCATCCACAGCCCCAGTCTGTCGAGCTTATGATGCAGCTCTATACTGGTGGCTCTGGCAGACCCCCTCTTCGAGACGCCCTCCTCCCGCGAATGAGACCGGGATCGGGATTTGGAGCTGGACCTAGACCTGGATCTGGATTTTCGGGAGCACACTGAAGCATCGGAGAGGGAGGAGTCTGCGGATTGGTCTCCAGTGAAGACGGGTCTAAAGAGGCAGAAGTAGCGCTTGTGTCCGTTCAGAGCCAAAACGTGACCGGTGAAGTCCGAGTATTCCTCCTCTGGATCCAGATCATCGGAGCGAGCCGAGCGCAGCAGCGACGGCATCCAGCGGCCATGTTTGTCTGAGTTTAAGAAGGAGAAGTGAAGGGTCTGGGTTCTATAGAGAGGAAAGATATAGATTTAAAGAGGGCATATTAGGCATGATTTGTATTGTTATTATAAAAAGATTCTCTTGAGAACCTGTCATGGTTTAGAACTTAAAAACTAGTATCTAAACTAGAAAGACTAATTTTTCACAGGTATTGACACTAAAAAAGTCCCATTGACTGGACAGGAAATATTATCATCGTGGTATCAGGATCGGTATCAAGTATGCAGTCTGTTCCGTAGTATCTAAATTTTTGTATCTGGCAGCACTCCTATCCTCTCACAATAGAGACCTTGTTCCTAGAAGTGCAAACACTGAATTGGGGTTATGACGCCATCTACTGGTGGTAGGTGCAATTACTATTCAATAAACACTCAACAGCTAGAGTTAGCAACTTTTTCAACATGCTAACACAACCATGCAGATGCAATGAATGGGATTTGACTGCAGAAATGCTCAGATTTTGATTAATGGAGTTAAAAGCACAGGAAACGTCTGCACTTTTACCTCTAACATCACAAAACTGAATTTCAGTTTTGGAGGGAGGCGACTACGAGGGAGCAGACTTAAGTCATAAACAAAGCGAAATAAAACCCCAGATTTATTTTTGATGAGGGAACAGTGTTATAACATCAGCTCAAAAAAGTCCATTTTGCACATCTGTTATTTAAAGGGGATGTATGGAAGTCGATTACACCATGTTGTAACAGTGTTCCCTCGTCATTAGCTTATTCAAAGTTGTATTTTTACCCCTGCATGACTAATCGCAATCAAATCCAAATTACAACATGAATGGAGGCGATTAGCAAATTTCACATTTTTGAAGTTTTTAAACTCTTTCCTTCACAAAAAACAAAATAACTAAATAAATAGTCTTATTCTACATAAAAACTGCTAACCCTTTTGGATGTGTTCAGTCTTTTTGAACTCTATTTTTAAAACATAAATCGCCAAATTTAATCTCAACTACAATAATCATGTGGATGACTGCGAGTCAACCACATGGAGTTCAACAATATCACAGAGCCATTTTAACAATAAAAGATTTAGAATAAAATCTATCATGACAGGCCTGTGCACACATTTTTTTAAACATGAGTGGTATTCTCCTGGATTTTACCCAGAGAAGGAGAAGACTTCTTTGGCAAACTTCCGTAGCAGAACGTTCTTGGAAGCATCAGACAGAACCAGGACCACGTTTATGTGGCCGGGTCTGAGCCGCACCAAGTTACTGATGTAAGTGACATCTGTGAGCTCCGTCACCTCCACAAAGTCCTTCTTAGGAGGACGGCTGAGAAGAGACAGAGACAGAGAGAGGAAACAGAGACAGGGTTAGGTTTACATACACATCAATAAGAGAATATTAAAGGTCCATATGACTCTATTCTCTGATCTGTGCTAATGTTATTCCCTCATCACAAACAGACCTGGAGTTGTGTTTTGTTTCATTCACACACGTTTAACACACAAACCCTGCATATTTAGGCTGAGTTCTTCTCTCAAGCTGAAAACACTCTGTTCCACCTTGTGATGTCATCATGTGGTAATACAGGAAGTGCTCTACTGTGTTTTTAAACTCCATACACCTTCACTAGAATCATTTGGATCATTTCAGCTCTGGAATTGCCAATCTCTACTGAACTAAAGGTAAAAGGAGCTGTTAACATGAAAATTACCACTTCATGACATCACAAGGTAGAACAGAGCATTTTGAGCTTTGGAGATTTAGACAGACTAATAATAATGTGTTGCTCAAACATGTGTGAATGAAACAAAACATAACTCCAGGTCTGTTTTTGAGGAGGGAACAGAGTCAGTTTTGTGTAATATGGGACTTTTGTTATTCTTTTATAGACTGGATGTTTTCAGTCCTTACATATTTTAGACTTTTTTTTACTTTTACTTGAGTAATAGTTTTGATATTTTTTTGTACTTGTACCAGAGAAACATTAGTTCATCTGTATATATTCTGTCTGATGTTATAGTGGACTCACCTGGACGTGCTGCCTCTGTCCCCTGTGTCCTCTGGGGAAGGAGGCTGCTCTTTGGGCTTTGGTTTCTGGGGTTTGTTCTCCCCGGGCTCACTGTGGGAAGGACAAGGAGCCATATAAACTTACTTTACATGTTAATATGAAAAGGTTTAAATATGTATAAATGTAATGAACCGACCTGAAGGCCTGAATAATGACGGTGCCAAACAGAATGAACAAAGCAGAGAAGATCAGGGACAGGATCGGCATCATCTCTCTCCTGAAGAAGAGACGCAACGAGGAGATGGAGAAATACTGTTAACTATTAATACTATAACTACATACTCTCAGTGAGACCATTTTTGATTTGAGTTTATGTAGTGACATTTCTGAGTCTTCCATTCACACACACATTCATACACCAATGTACGCAGACATTGGTCAAGAGTGTGATTTGAACCACCAACTTTCAGATCAGTGGACAAACACTCTACCAACTGAGCCACTGTCGCTCACGCTCACTTTTTTTTCCCTTTGTGATTGGAATGGCCAATGGAGGAGACATGTCTTGCCCAAGGACACAACAACAGTATGTGCTTGAGTACAAAAATAATACATATTTAAGATTTTGTCATTTCTACTTCGACTTGGTTTGTACGGATGTCCACAATCATCCGTGATTCATAGAACCGCAGTTACATTATTAGCTTTCATTCTATGCATTCTATTTCTATGTTCTATGTCGTTCTGTGTTTTCATTTAATGCCAAAGCATTTTAGAGTCTTACCAGTTTGAGTACAGCAGATCGTCATAGACTTGAATGAAGTAATCGTACGCAGCATTTAACCAGCGGATAATGAAAATCTGAAATGAAAAATATGACAAAAACTATTGAAGCTGCATTGCACAATTTTCTATGGCGTCCTCCAGGTAACTTAGTGGGATTTCTTTTTTTTTTTATTATACATTATATATAACATAAAACATTTATGCAAAGACCCTTCCACTTCTGGGTCACTGTGATTTCAACAGCTGAGAATAAACGAGGAAATTAAATTTACTTATTTAGGCTTAAAATCAAAGACACATGATGCATTAGGCAGTAGACCCGGTGTCACACTGAAGGAGAGTCTGAAGAGAATGTAATGACCGCAGACTGTAAAAAAGCTCATCAAGGCTAGAGCAGTTATAGGGGCCAATTTGGAGCCGAGTTACATATTTGGAATTCTGACTGGGAGTATCATAGCAACCAAAGAGCCAATTAGGAGCGAGGCCGACTAAGATAACTCCCCTTCCCGCCCGCATCTCTGGTTTAACACAGAGCAGCCACGCTGTAAATTAAACCTCGAGGAAAGAAGGCACGTGATTTGTCCGTTATTACCGTATTTTACGGACTATAAGTGTCATTTTTTTCATGGTTTGGCCAGGGGTGCGACTTATACTCAGATGCAACTTATATGTGAAATTATTAAAATGTAGAATTTCTCATCTTCGTTACTGTCACACTGAAGACCGCGTGAGGGCGCTCTAGACTTGTGACCAGTATGACAGCCACGTGGAAGAGGAAGAGTCGCTTCATCTACCTCCTGAGCAGGTGGAGTTGTTCAGAAGTGACACCGAGGATGAAGAATTCAATGGATTTAGTGAGATCCAGAGAAAACTTGTTAGCTTGTTTTTTATGCTTTAGTTATCTGATTAACTGTTACTATCTTAAGTTAACATATCAGACATGTACTAAGTTCTGTCTATGCTTCATAGCTTCATATAAATGTGTTATGTTAGCGTGCTATTGTGCTATTCAGCCTGTTGTTCTCTATTTTACTATTATTATAACTTGCCTTTAAAGACAAAATATCTGTTCTTGGTCTCAGATTTTGTAAAATAAATTCCCCCAAAAATGTGACTTATAGTCCAGTGCGACTTGGATATGTTTTTTCCTCATTATTACGCATTTTTTCGCTGGTGCAACTTATACTCCCGAGCGACTAGTCTGGTAATGTTCGTATCTTAAGTTATGGACACAATAGTAAAATAAAAATATCAGGATCACATAGAGTGGGCTAATACGATCATTTTAAGACCAAAACCTAACCTAACAAAGCAGCTCTGCCTGTGAACAAGTCTCTCCATGGCCTAGCACCAAAGTACATCTCTGACATGTCAGTGCCATATGAACCATCTCACACTCTGAGCACCAGCAGGCTGGTCCCTGAAGTCCTCAGAGTCAGGACTAAACATGGAGAATCAGCGTTACAGTTTTATGCAACTAAAACCTGGAACAATCTTCCTGAAGATGTGAGACAGGCCTCTACTTGACAATATTTAAATCCAGGCTCAAAACAGTTCTGTTTAGCTGTACATACGACTGAAAGGTTTTTATTCTGCACTCTTCTGTTTTAATGTAAATTTTATGATTATTTGTTTTGATTTGTGTGACTTAATATCCTTCTTACTCTGTAAAGCACTTTGAATTACTTTGTGTACAAACTGTGCTATAAAAATAAACTTGCCTTTCCATTTACATATACAGTATATGAGTATGACAGATCCAACCATCGCACCAACATTTAATTTTTACGACACCAGTACTGAATCTTTCTTTTAGATCAATGCAAAGCCAAATTTAGCTAAGATTATAATACAGTTACATGAGCACAAAAATAAACCCCGCCCCCCTCTCACCGGCGCCATCTCATTGTTCAGCTGTGGTAGCGTTGCGTCAGAGCTCAGGTACGATGGGTCTTTTTGGAGGAGTTCGATTTCTCCGTGTAGTCTAAATTTATCCTCCTCACTCCCATTCCATCCTCCACTGAGCGAGCGGAACAGCACTTTACCTGCCTGCGTACGGCGCTCCAAGATCACCACCTGTTTGAACAGCACAGGGTTTAATATAGAGCCTCACGAAGCGTTTTACTCTGTAATGTGAGGAGCACAATGTGATATAGGAATCTGATAGTTTTGTTTCTAATATTAAATAAATATTGTCCTGATTTAGCTCTGGTATCAGTAAAATCAGTATTTCACTTGATTTTTTTTAAGCATATCTTTTTAACTTTGTGCATGCCCTTATTTGTATTTGTATTTATTCAGTGCGTTTATGTTGCACTTTTTCACCGAAGCAAGTTCCTAGTTTGTGAACTGTGTTCACAGACTATGGCAATAAAAGTCTTCCGATTCTGATTCTGGTTCATCCCCAGTTCATCCCCGGTTCATCCCCAGTTCAGCCTCGGTTCATCCCCAGTTCAGCCTCGGTTCAGCCTCGGTTCAGTATGTCCTGTATTTTAAAACACAGGACATACATTTGGCTGTAAAATAGTTTAAAAAGGACCAAAATCAACAGATCAGAGACAGAAGTGTCTCACCATCAGAGGAGCAAAGACCCAAAGCCCTGAACAATTTGAACAATCTGTTTTCTGTCCCTGGAGATGAAACTGGGTCAGGACATTTCCTCCTTCAATTTGTTGGTTCTTGGCTCAATTTCACTCAAATACAACTGAATATTTTTGAGTGCTCTGGTGTTTTGGTTAATACACTGATACAGAGGGGATAAACAGAGAGATAAACAACAGCCTCTTTAACCACTGACACTTAATGGGCCCATGTTATGCTATTCTCTGATCTCTCTTCTAATGTTCTTTCCTCATCACAAACAGACCTGGAGTTGTGTTTTGTTTCATTCACACATGTTTAACACACAAACCTGCATATTTAGGCTGAGTTCTTCTCTCAAACTGAAAACTACACACACCTTCACTAGAATCATTTGGATCATTTTAAATTTCAGCCCTGGAATTACCATTCTCTACTTGACTAAATGTAAAAAGAGCTGTTAACTTGAAAACTACCACTTCATGACATCACAAGGTGGAACAGAGCATTTTGAGCTTTGGAGATGTAGACAGACTAATAATAAAGTGTTACTCAAACATGTGTGAATGAAACAAAATACAACTCCAGGTCTGTTTTTGAGGAGGAGGAGGAGCATTAAAGGATGGATTAAAGCTCACAGGGGTAAGTTTTGTGTAATATCGGGCCTTTCACTGGACCTACAACTATATAAATATTGACCACAGGCACTATCCCATCAAAACAAGTCAGATTTAGAAAAACATGATGCATTTTAAACTACACTATCTAATTGAAGACCTAAAAGAGGATCAAACTGGACCAGATGCAAACAGCCTCATTTGCCTGTGCCTTTCGTGTTTGCATGTTAGTTTTGTGTTGTGGTGTTACCTGAGGGGAGAGCGTCGCTTGATTCCGCAGCAGGGCCTGGCACAGAGGCTGCTGGTGTCTTTGGTAAACATACGCAAACCGAAGAACGTCCTTTCGATTTGCCACTGCAAAATCCAAAAACGCTTTGTTCCCTGAGACAAAAGACTCATCCTGGTCTGTGATGAGCAGAACACAGAACCTGCAGAGGAAAAAGAGCGGGAGTGTGATAAGTAAATGTACATAAAACTATATATGGCTTTATATGCTAGAACTTTGTTAGGGCTGCAAGAATATCGCAAATCTAAATCGTAATTTAATTGGGGCAGTTAGCAAAGTGCCATAATTTCCTTCACAAACCACAAAATCTCCTTATTCTGCATGTGTGTCAGATGCCCTCTCTGTCTCTCCATGGGGTATTATTCTGCATAAAAACTGCTCATCCTGTAGTTTTGATCTGTACAAATGTGCTCTTTTTGTATTAGTTTCTCAGCTCAGTGTCAGTCTTTTTCTCAGTTCATCTGGACATGTTTAAAATGTTAATGTTTATCAGAAAAATCACAACTGGATAGTTTTGCCAAATTGTGCAGCCCTAAACTCTATAATATGATATAAACAGCCTGAAGAGATCATTTTAACACATTCTGAACATCCTAATTATTCACCATGGTGAGTTTATAAGCACATTTCACAACTCTCAGAGACCAGAATGGAATCTTGCCATTACAGTAATGCTAACAAACATTAGCATGCAACAACACATTGCCTGGTTCAAGGAAGATAAAAAAGCTTTCTAAGTAGATGCAGATACCACACAGTGATCTAATTTTAACCCTTAGAGCTGCCATTATAACCGGGTACAGCCACTTTAAGTCTATATTTTAATGATTATTCATTTTATTAATATAAATAAACCAAAAGGTAAAATGTGTTTTTTATTTTTTCTTCATTAAAAGTGACTTGTGTGAATGCTTTCTGCCTCTCCTGTAAAGTTGAATATTCATTTCTCTCTAATCATAAAGTGTAAAGTCGTACTTCCTGCGTCGGTGGAACTGCTTTATGGGGCAGAGCTCGTCAAAAAGCTGCTGATTCACGAGACGAGGAACGTGGAGGAATTTGTTATTAGAAACAAACTCATCCATGATCTGTTTCTTCATCCCGCGAGCCTGAAACATACAGAGAAACATATAAACATCTAGAGAACAGGGAAACAGTGACTCTTCGCCATGAATGGACTGACATGAGACCGCTGGTATTTTCCTTGTTTAATTAAATAATTTGAAATATTACAATAATGTGTTTGTCCACTGATCTGAAGGTTGGTGGTTCAATTCCCGCCTTTGACATAAACATCAATGGTCAGCCACAAGTTGGCAGTGCGATTCCAGCTCCCACAGATGAATGCTGTCATTGTGTTCTTGGGCAAGACACTTAACCCACCTTGCCCACTGGTGTACGAATGTGTGTGTGAATGGGTGAGTGGTCCTTAATGTAAAGTGAGTACAGAGCACATATGCATGGATTTTGTGGCGTTCTTTTCCTTTTAAGCATTTGGTCACCTTGGAATTAGAATTTCACGTTTTATAAATTATGAAGCCAACTGTGGGCACTGCTCTGTATGGAACTCTGTTACTCAAGTTAATCTTTAATCTTTTGTTTCAACACAATCTGACCATAAAGAGCTGACTTATCTGAACTCCCAACAGATGAGCTGATTTGTGCTGTTAAACAAGCCCCTCTCAAATAACATTGCAGTCACAAGCTAGCTAGCATTAGCATTAGCATTAGCCAACAGTTTTTCAGTGAGTCACTGTAACCTTTTGTGTAAAATCAAACTCCTTAACAGGACCATGAATGCTCAGATTGACCACAGGCTCCTAGAAATGAGCTGTTTAAATCCATTTTGTATTTTTTCTTGAGTTTTCAGATTGATTATCTTAAAACTTATATGTGTGTGTATTGTGTCACCATGATAACTGCTGAACATTCCGCCATAGACATACACACAGAACCCTCCAGCTTGATGTCTCTGCAGAAAATCAGTTGCGACAGAATCCATTTTTCAAGGGGATATTGCACAGTGACATTTGGATATTGTTACATTCCAGGCCACCATTTTGTTTTTCTACCAGCAGTTGTAATAATTCACACATAAATTGTTACCTGTATGATGTCCACAGGGTTCTGGACGTCCTCTTTGAACAGCAGCATGGTCGGAGCGTACGTGTTGATATTAAACTGACGCAGCAGACGAGTGTTGTGGGTCCCGCCCTGATCCACGTATCCAAAACGCACATGGTCTCTGAAGGAAAACGCCGTCAGCTGGATAAAAGTGAAAGTGACATTGGGAATCAGAATGAATCAAACATACTCTGATGAACTGTACTGTTGATATAGTGTTGATTTGAACGTGTTTAGTGTTAGTGTCAGGGCTTTTCAAGGCAATTTTCCTAAGGGACAGGTTTGTCAGAGGGACATTGGCTCTGGGGCAAACACGACACCACTTTAAAGACAACAGCGTCACTCTACATCATCTACATCTGTTTCAATAAAGATACAACAGCAACTAATAGATTTTTGTGAACAATAAAATAGAAAAAGCTGAACCAGTTTTACTCTGCCAATCCAGAAGAGAAGCAGCATTAAACTAGACCGGGTCTAGACCAGGACTAAACTAGGATTAAACCAGGACCAAACCAGGACCAAACCAGGACCAAACCAGGACCAAACCAGGTCTAAATCAAGAGGAAACCAGGACTAAACCAGGACTAAACCGGATCTAAACCAGGTCTAAAGCAGGTCCATATCAGAACTAAACTAGTACTAGTAGCTGAGATCATTTGGAGGGGGTTATTCTGGCCTGGTCCATGTGTTGTACCTTATAAAGCAGGGGGACCACAGGGACCTGGTCAAACAGCAGGACACTGGGTTTGTTCTCGTCCTGCCAGGCGTCCAGGAACCACTCGTAGTTACTGTCAGAGATCTGCAAAACACAAATAAGATTAATACTGAGCTTACCTGCACTCAAGCTGAATCACTGAGTTAGATTAGCAAAAAACTCCTTTCACTACAAACATGTTCTGAAATACATGAGATTCTTGGACTAGCAGTTCAGATTTCAGTCTCAAATGTAAAAATGAGCAAATACATCTGAGAGAAGACAAAATCTGAACAGCTAAATTAGTTCAAGAATCCCTTTTCAGAACATGTTTGTAGAGGTCTAAACCAGTTATTCTTAACCATAGAGCCCGGGCACACAGTAGGGCCATGAGCACCTCCTTCAGGACCCGAGAGTCAGTAGAATATAATGCATGTAATATGAGAGTGGGCAAAGACCACTCACTTTGTACAGAAATGTCAGGCCTCGAAATCGAAAAGGTCAAGAACCACTGGTCTTAACTACAGGGTTAGTGGCTTTTACACTGAATAAGACCTCATGGAGACACAGGGAGGGCATCTGACACACAGGGACTTCTAGGTTTCAAATAGGACAATTGTCTGACTAAATAAGTACTTTTGCGTTCACCTTTCTGATGTGCTAGATGCCATTACATCATATTAAAGTATAAACAGTTATAGAGAGGGATTAGCATGTTGACCTTGTGCACAAGTTTGTTTGGGAGCAGGTCCTCGATGAACTGTCTGAGGTGTTCTTTGACCACAGCCTGATGGAAGAACGACACTCGGCCGTTGATGAGGCCGATGATGGAGGGGGCGCGGTGGGCTCCGAGCTGAGTCGACAATCTCCGCTCATATCCCAGGTCTATAATGCCAAAGCCCACACCTGGAAGAGACAGAGATGCAGAGGTTTAAGATGAGACAGTTTAAAAGAACAGGAACACACCTGCAAGAGACGGAGATACAGACGAGACAGTTTAAAAGGTCTGTGTGAGGAGGAGACATGCTCAGCTGTGTATAAAAGTCTAAGTTAAGGCTACATTTACAGTTGGTCTTTTTAGTCCCCAGTTTAGTCCCACGGTTTAGTCCCTCGTTTAGTCCCCCGGTTTAGTCCCTCGTTTAGTTCTGGTCCATATTCTGTGGTTAATACAGTCCCTAATCTTTTTTATATATTTATATATATATATATATATATATATATATATATATATATATATATATATATATATATATATATATATATATATATATATATATAAAAACACCCTAAAATAAAAACATGTATAAAATGTAACTTGTTTTATTTATTTTACATTATAATATAATAAATATATTTCATTTTTTGTTGGTTCATTTAAATAGGGACGTGTTAAGTCCAACAATAACACTGTTGATTTCAGCAGTTTAAAATGCATCTGTTTAACATCTGTCACTGATGAATAATTGATGACCTTTGACCTCAGCCTCTGAACGGAGCACAGCTGAAGACAGGAAGTGTTCTCTCTCGCTCTGTCCTCTCTCCATCCATCCCTCTCCTTTTCTCCCTCCTCACCCAGTGGTTCCAGTTCATCTGTGGTCCATTCTCACCTCACTCCCTCCATCCCTCCCTTATCACTCCTGTCTCTCTCTCCTCACTCTCAGTTCTTACCCAGAGGCTCCAGCTCCTCCACGGTCTCCTTCCACACTGGTTGGATGTGCACACAGGCAAAGCACCACTCTGAGATCACTTTGATGAGGTAGGGCCTCTTAAAACTGTCTGGAAGAACCTCACTGTTGAACTGGGTGTGATGGAGGAGGTATTTACTGTCGGCAAACTCACGAGACCTGAGACAAGAGAGAAAAGAGAGAGAATAGAGACAGAAAAGAGAGAGCAGAGAGAGAGGACAGAGAGAGAGAGGATAGAGAGAAAAGAGACAGAAAAGAGAGAGAAAAGAGACAGAAAAGAGAGAGAATAGAGACAGAAAAGAGAGAGAATAGAGACAGAAAAGAGAGAGAGAGAGAAATGAGAGAGAGGACAGAGAGAGAAGAAAGAGAAAAGAGAGAGAACAGAGAGAGAGAGAGAGAGCAGGTCATAATCAGAGTACAGATTTGTGGGTGTAGAACAGGACTATGGGGGACACTGGTGGGAGATGGATGTGTCTATTTCATTGTAATAAGAACAAAAATCTGCAGTATGTTTGTTAAGAAGAGCTCAGTTTTATTAGATCAGGAACAAAACTATGAATCTCATAAAAACGATCATGATTATGTCTCATTATTAAGTAAATAAATCGACTGATATGTTTTTTTTCTCACCCCGCACACCAAATGTTTAGAATCAAGAGAAAAAGAGAGGCGATAAACTCTGCCGATATTTTGTGCCTGATATGTGAGGCTGATGCTGAGCATTTTCCTCAAATAATGTAATTTTATTTTATTTATTATTTATTTATTTATTTATTTGAAGGACAGTGTGCAGATACATTAAAAAGATGGCTGCCCCAGATTTAGCAAAATGCTAATTTCCAATCAATGGAAATCAATTATCAATGAATTGATAATTATTTTGTATTATTTTGTAATGACACTACCACATGATATCACAAAGTGGAACAGAATGTTTTCTGTTTGAAAGAAGAACTCAGCCTAAATGTGTGAATGAAACAAAATACAACTCCAGGTTTGTTTGTGATGAGGAAACAACATTAGAACACAGATCAGAGAATAGTGTAATACGGGGCCTTTAAACTACACAGAGAATAAATGTCCACCCTCTGACCACAGGGATGTGAATAACTGCACAATGACATAAGCTCTGCTTTCAGAGTAAAACATCTGCATTTTCCATAATGTTCTTTAAAGCATCATTGTTACCGTGGGAACTGGAAGAATGACTCATCGAAATAGAAGCTGTGGTGGAAGCTCCTGAAGCCGTGGTGCTGAGACTGACCGAACGGCTGGTTCTCGTCCATCTGCCCGTAACGGTCAAAGTTTGCTCTGCGCTCCTCATTGGACAGGATCTGGAACAACACAAGACAAACATATTATTACGACTATTCTGCAAACAAACTGCAAACCCTGTTGTTTAAACCTCTACAAACATGTACTGAAATGTCCCAGTGTGTCAGATGCCCTCCCTCCATGGGGTCATATTCTGTAAAAACTTTTTTGTTTGTCAGTTTAGATTTTAGTCTTTTTGTTTGGATAAACTAACAAATGTCAACATTTGTTAATTTTATGTGTTTTAATGTATTTTTTTCTGAATAAAGATAGAAACTGAAACCTTTATGACACGTTTAGATACATATGCTGTACACAGTAGAAGGCATTTATATAAAAGTTATTTGACTTGCAGAAAAGAAAATGAAACAAAGTGAAACATTGTTATGAGTCATTCCAAAGGTTGCTTGTGTGTTAAATGCTTGCAGCTTTTTAATATAAGTGTGTATGATATTACACTGTTAGTCGTACCTCATAAGACTTAGAAACCTTGATAAACATGTCTTCAGCTGATGGGTCCTTATTCTTGTCTGGATGCCTGAAAAGGACAAAAAGCACAACCAAAACAAACATGTTAAATACGTATCTAAAGCTATTTCTATTTGGACATGAACTGCAGCCGACATAATAGTGTTGTCAACTCACTTCTGATACTAACAAATAGACTCAATACCTTTAGAAAATAGAATGTGCTGTTCCACATTAAATGTTGATACTTTGTGTTATACTCCAATGTGTCGTTATATCTGTGTAATCCCCCAGTGTCCAGTAGGTTCATAGTGGTCCATGGTCCTGGTTTAGTCCTGGTTTGGTCCAGTAATGTTCATAGTGGTCCATGGGTGTATTCTAGTCTATGCGTCTTATACTTGTGAAAGATGCAGCTCAACATCATTATAAACAGATTCAGGAAAGGTTCATTTCTGCCAAAGGACTTTTTTAGTATCGATACCTGTGAAACTTGAGGATCTAGTTTTGATACTAAAATTAGTATCTGATTTTTGATACTTTTGACAACACTGCTGCCTAATTATTAAGCAATATCTAATGGGTGTCCATTTATTATTAAGAGGCTACTACAGAAAATCACCCTACAAATTATAGTAAAAGGAAAGAGAAACCAGCTGTAAATGTGTTGTGTACATGTTCTGGTGACAGTGGCCTGCAGCAGATGCCTCATCACTCCTTGGCGAGGGTCTCGTACTCACCATTCCTTGGCGAGGGTCTTGTAAGCCTTCTTGATTTCAGGTTGACTCGCTCTTCTACTCACTCCTAGTATCTTATACGGATCAAACTCAGCCGATTCTACCATCCACGGCCACAAAATGAGTAAAAATAAACAAAACCGCAGTGATAATGTCCATTGAACTCGCTCTTGCCTCCTGCCTGTCATCGCTCCTCTGAAGCAGCAGCTAACGGCGTTAGCAACAGCAACCGGCTCAAATTCACACAAAAAGCGATTTATTTTTGGCTGATAGATTAAGTTATAAGCGTTGACATGTTCGTAGTGAATGTTCAGGTTAGATATGTATGAAAATGCAAATTGTCATCGTTGTATTTGCAGAAGCTAAGGTGAATTTAAACCTCTAGCTACGAGTCATGAGCGCGTGAGGTACAGCACAGAACATACACTTCCGGGTATCAAAATAAAACATTTCGTAAGGTTTTAAAAATCTTTAACTATGGATCATAGCTGGACAATTGAGGCATTACACAGACGGATGAAATCTACATCTATTAATATAGTTTAATTTCTATTAATACATCCTATATTTAAAGCGCTAATACAGTGTTTACCATAGATTTTGTTAAGACTAGGGTCACACAAAGGACGTTTATTTGAGTAATTTTATCTCATTCAATTTGTGGAGCATAAATGTCATTTACTGCCCATATGTGATTTATAAGCACTCATTTTAGACCAGTTTAGTCGCTTTTCAATTGTGTAAATCTAAAAGTCTCATTTTGTTATGCTATTATGTAATCCAGGTTGTTTTTAGACGCTGGTGGGGCCACCATAGTCTCCTGTATTATCTATATGTATATGACATATATTTTAAGTAGTGAAAGCTAATTATAAAGCACAAGCACACATCACATCAGAAAATGAAATGTTTTATTTAGAGAATGATAATAGAATTAAACGAAATAAAAGAAGAGATAAGATCATATAATATAAATAAATATTTTCAGCTGTTCAGTTAATTTTTATGTGCGACAAATTCTGGTTTACCTTAATTAAATCAAAATAAAAAATCAAATGCATTCTATACGTAAATATATTTATATTTTTATTAAATCCAATAAATGATTATTGAAACCACTGAATAAATGCTTTTGTAGAGTTTTATTTAATTTGCCATTTAAAGTACTTCAACTTCAATTCGATCCATTGTACTTTTATTTTGAAGCGCAACAAACTCGTATATCCGGTCTGCTCTTGTTTATTTTCCCGGAACTTGACTCAAAACCTTTCTGCGCATGCTCCTTTTTCAGCTGTCGACATTTCATCTTTTTTCTGACACTTTCAAAACAACATTCTTACAATGTCCTGCTTGCACCCTAGTGAAAATCATAGTGTTTCTAAAACCATAAATTAAAATCTCAAGTAATACAATTTTTTTTATTTTTAATATTCTTGCGGTCGGGGCTTCACTTCCGTTTCCGTTTCGACATGGCGGCTCTCTGTGCAAAGCGCTCATTAGATTTATCCACAAAATCTGGACATTTAGGATCAAATATGGCTTGGATTATCTTACAAATGCTTTAATTTATTTACGAATTGATTTTGTTGCTTTAATTCTTAGGCCAACATGTTCACGCGCTGTCTGTTTACATTTTTAGGATGTTTTATTCAAAGTGCGTACAGTATTAGCTAACGTTAGCACAACAAGGCTGCAGTTTCACGCATATTTGCAGTGATTCACGGTCATCCCACGTCATCAGCAAAAGGTAAATTGTCTGTTAAATATTTGCTTATTACATTGTTTTAATTCGTTAAGTTGTGTGGCTTTTGCTAACCAGGAAAACTACAGTAACAGCTGCAGATCAATCAATCAATACAAGGTTTCTTTGTGAGCTTTGCATGGACAGACACTGTACAAGGTGTGAAATAAACAAGTTCTTACTGAGAAACGTGCGTGAGAATTTTTTAATGTAATATATGTTACATGGAACATATACCCACTTTTTGTACCAGTGGGGAACCTTTTCTTATTTTTTGCACTTTTCTGCAGATTTGAGCAGTAAAGAGTTGAGTAAATAACTTCCATGACTCCTTAAGTGTTTCACTGATATATTGCAGCTCATGTTCATAAAAAAACCCCCATATAGAATTGTTTTTTTTTTTTGTTTTTTTTTTTTTTTTTGTGAAATCCTGCTTTAGGGACATTGTGTGTCCTTTGAATATTATCCTCTCTTGAGCTGAAGGAGAGGTCAGAATTCTATAGTGGAATTAACTGTAACTGTCAGACTGCAGATTTGTTCACCTGGTTTATGATTAATAGTCCTGTAATTACTGGGCATAGCCACAAGAAGTAGAACTGGTTTAGGCCGGGTTTAGTCCTTGTTTATCCTTAGTTTAGTGCTGGTTTAGACCTGGCTTAGACCTGGCTTAGACCTGGCTTAGACCTGGCTTAGACCTGGTTTAGACCTGGTTTAGACCTGGTTTAGACATCAGTGTCGTCATATTAATTATATGGCTTAAAGTCCTTTGACAAGTTTGAGGAGCTGACCCCAAAGTAATAATGAGAGATTAACACAATCAAATTGTAGATGAGGGTTCCACATGCATCTGAATTGCTGAAATGTTCAGCGGTTACCATGGTGACACAATGCACACAGTCTATTTTTAGTTCATTTTTAAGTATATTTTTAAAATTATTTTAAACTATTTATCTATTATCTTGATTTATTGCATGTACCATTTTCCTTCTGTTCTTTAACTGTGCGGTGCAATACTGAAATTTCCCCACTGTGGGACTAATAAAGGCATATCTTATCTTATCTTAATGGTAGCTAGCTTGTGACTGTAATGTTATTTGAGAGGGACTTTTTTAACAGCACAGATCAGCTCATCTGTTGAAGTTCAGATAAATCAGTTCATTATGGTCAGATTGCGTTAAAACAAAACTCAGATTAAAGTCTAATCTTAGATGAAAGCTCAGAACCTCCAGAGTTCACTCACTGAGCTGCAGAGTCTACACTAACACTAGACTTGTCATAGTGGTTATTATAGTGACTTACTGTTCAGTACATGAGAGCTGGGACTAGTATATTTTGCGGCTCAATATTTATCGTCTTTACCATAGTGGTGATATTTTTGTTATTTTTATGTCTTTCCCCGGGGTCGCTCCCACTAGCCTTAGCAACAAGTTTGAGTGACATTACTGTCAAGGGGAAAGGGGTGTTACCTTTGTTTCCTACCCTGGCTCCTGATTGGCTCTTTGGTTGCTATGATACTTGCCGTCAGAATTCCAAATAGAGTACTGGGCTCCAATCTGGAGATGGAGATTAAACATGTTTATGAATTATAAAACCTGAATCTTATACTATTTCCTCAAAATTCTTCTGTTTTTCTTTCCTGTTTCCTTCAGATCTCCATCATGAATCTGACTCGTCTTCTGTGTCGCCACAAGACGGCGCTCTTCCTCGGCTCCGTTTGCATTTTCACTATCGTTTTACTCTTTTTGGCCAAATGCACATCAGAAACTCTCAAACAGTCTCACTCTGACACCCCAGGACTGGCCCCGCACGCCGGCTCTCCCCTCCTCCACCAGCAGGAGGCGCTGAAACTCCCCCCCTCCTCAGACTCCAAGAAAGACCTCTCCGCTTTCCTCGTTGTGCTCATCACCACTGGACCAAAATACACAGAGAGACGCAGTATTATCCGAAGTACGTGGCTTGTAAAACGCGATGCCGATGTTTTGTCTATGTTTGTCGTTGGAATTAACGGCTTGTCCAGCGAAGACATGATGAACCTGAACACGGAACAAGCCCGACACAAAGACCTGCTCCTGTTACCTGATTTAAAAGACTCATATGAGAATCTAACTTTGAAACTGGTACACATGTACTCGTGGTTGGACCAAAACGTGGATTTCAAGTTCGTTTTGAAAGCTGATGACGACACATTTGCTCGTTTAGACTTGATTAAAGACGAGCTCAAATCCAAAGACCCAAATCGTTTATACTGGGGATTCTTTTCAGGCAGAGGTCGTGTGAAATCAGCCGGAAAATGGCGAGAAAGTACGTGGGATCTTTGCGATTACTACCTTCCTTATGCCTTAGGAGGAGGCTATATCCTTTCATCCGATCTGGTCCATTACATTCGTTTGAATTCTGGATTTTTCAAAACTTGGCAGAGCGAGGATGTGTCTCTGGGAGCTTGGTTGGCTCCAGTCGACGTGAAGCGAACTCATGACCCGCGGTTCGATACCGAGTACAAGTCTCGCGGGTGCAATAATAAATATTTGGTCACACATAAACAGAGTTTGGAGGACATGTTGGAGAAACATCAAACGTTAGAACGTGATGGGCGGCTTTGTAAAGAGGAGGTGAAGTTACGTTTGTCCTACGTTTACGACTGGAGCGTGCCCCCATCTCAGTGCTGTCAAAGGAAGGATGGAATTCCCTAGGACTTTTCACGATATTTACAGCACAAAAGGCTTTATATTTACAATGATGACCCAGAATCTTGATTTGAGGAGTTTTGACTAGCGTAAAGTGCATATGACAGGTTAAACTACTTTTACAGTAAAACACAATTAGCATCTTTGTGAGAGAGGTTAAGATTTTGCCATAGACTGTATATATAAATGGACATAGCTAACCTGCATGTTCCAAACTGGCACCAATTCATTTTCTGTGTAAAAACTGTGTCCCCTCTCTCTGTAACTGCTGCTGTCAGACTCGTCATTTTGGTCTTAAATGTTCGTATTAACCCGCTCTACATGATCCTGGGGTTTTTATTTCACTATTGTGTCTGTAAATCAAGATATGAACATTAGCAAAAACCTGAAAACCTGTCGTCTGCACCTTAAGGAGCTACAAGTTTAATCCCAAACAAATCAAAAATGCAATTTTGAATGGAAGCAATTAGAAAGTCTGCAAATTCATGAAGTGCTGTCATTTCCTCCTCAAACGACAAAATCTCTTGTTTCATTCTGCAGAAAGCGCCCTACTTAAAGCTACACTATGTAACTTTTCCCATGGAGGATACGTCACTTCTTTTATCCATGGAGATCCTATTAGTTTACCTGGATTGTTCCACAGTGTGTCATTAAACTAATGCGTCTAGTATGTATTTAGTCGCTCAAAATTCCATGACGAACCTGTAGCTTGCCCTGATGGTGTTGCCTGCTTGTCTCCATGGAGATCAATTACCAGGAAAGTTACATAATGCACCTTTAAATCAGGACTAGACTATAAAAAAAATACTTGAAATGAGAAAAACTAATCTTTGGTCATTTTGGATTTTGTATTGAATTAAAATCTGAAATAATCTGAACTCGTCAAAACTACTGAAATCAAGTCTTTAGCCGTTTGTATTTTTCCTTTTTGTGGCTTTAGTTTCACAATAATACAACTTCTGAAATGTCTTGAAACTTGTAATTTTAAAAATGCCCAAACCTTAAAGAGGGGGTGTTCAGCTTTCCCCCATAACACTGTTATTTTAACTCTGTTCCTCATCAAAACATGTCTGAAGAGGTCCATGTATGTTTGAGTAATCTAGTGATCTCTCCTGGGCCCTGTTCAAACCCTCCTTATGGTTAACAGTAAGAGTCTGTACGAGGCTCCGCCCACAAGTCTACATCACCCAAGTTCTCACACAACCATTCTCCATAAATATACAACAACATGATACAAAAATGTACACCGCAACTTGACAAACCTGATGTGATGTGCAGTAGTTTCATTAGTGGGATGCAGCTAATTCTGTTGTGATAGTGCTCTGAAGGGGGAGGGGCAAAGGGGAGGCTCGGAGCCTCAAATTTTCAAAACAATGAAATGTAACATGGTTGTTTTAATACCCCCTCTTTAAGCTGTCTAATGCCTTTCCTCTGTCTTCTTCTGCTGTCCTTAATATTTTGAAGATACTTTTTGAGGTACTTTTGTGTCGTATCCCAAATACACAAATGGGAGACTCCTGCCTAATTTGCATTTTTGTAAAGTAATGTTTTCTTTTTATATGTATTTATTGATAATTTATTCAAACACTACACTGGTCCTGTAGGGGGGACTAACGACATTCACGCTGGTCCTGTAGGGGGCGCAAACAACACTCACGCTGGCTGTATTTTAAGATCATATAATGATAAATGAACTGTTTTTTAAATTGTTTTCATATTTCTGTGTCTGGGTTCAGTCTTGATTTATACCTGGTTCAGTCCTGGTTCAGTCCTGGTTCAGTCCTGGTTCAGTCCTGTTTGTTTCAGAGATTACCGAAGGCACTTTGTTTTTATTTCTCCAAAACAAAATGATAACATATTTGACCCGTTTCCATGTCGACGCAGCCCTCGTCTTCTTCATGTACAAGCTACACTCTGTTACTCTCTGTTACTATGGTTACAGGTTCCCTCACCTGCTTGACTCATGGAGATTTCATTGATTTGCCAGACGTGTTCCAGAATAAACATATCTGGCAAATCAAACTAACATATCTAGCATTGTTTTCACTTCCGCGTGCTTTAATACCTTCAAAAAATATTCTAAACTGTGAATGGGGTCCCCTCTCCATAGATCTGACATGTAATATGCTTACCGATGTCATGCACTTATTTCCATGATACATAAGATCAGTTTAATGTCATAGTATGGAACATTTCAGGGATATGAATGCAGGACAAGCATGTGGAGGAGCCTACATCAGGAAAGTTCCACAGTGCGCCTTTTAAAGTGTTTTTTTTTTTTTTTTTTTTACTTGTTGTAAAACGAACTAGGACTCTGCGTCTTTTCTTGTGTTGGAAGTGTGAACGCTCATGTCTCATTTATTTAAAGAAACAACAGTGTTACTTCGTGATCCTTGAATGTTTTAATAAATATTTAAACATCCAAATTGTGCTTTATTTTTTTTTTTTTTATTTTCACCATAAACAGAAATGCCAGTAGTAGAGATATTTATATATATACAGCATAGAGTCCATCAACACTCCAAATGCCACGTCACCGTCATCATCAGTCCAGAGTCTGCGTGAACCAGTCAACGCCGAGATAAACCACCTCCTCCAGTGACATCACATCAAAGCAACAATGGTTTTTAGATTCCGTTTTGCCTGAAATCCAAATAAAATCCAAATGATGAAAAAACACATGCTTAAAGGCGCACTGTGTAACTTTTCTGAAGAAGGGTCTGTTATCTGCTTGTCTCCATGGAGATAACACCATGAAGATACACAAGTGACAGCACTCAGCCAAGTTACAGGTCAGATCAATGGATAGGCGATGCTACTGTTTTTTGTTTTGATGTCAGTTTTTTTTTTTTTTTTTTTTACATATAATTGAAAAGATAAATGTGTTTAATGCCATACTGTGAAACACTCAACGCTATGTAATAATATAGGACAGAGTAGGGCAGTCCTTACACAAGAAAAGTTACACAATGCAGCTTTAAAATGCATGTCGTTTATCGTTTATACTGAACATGAACACAAAGACTTCTGTTCAAATGCAGAGTTTAATTCACTGTTCAAAGCTCAGTTCATTTTGTCATATTTTAGGTTTTATGGATGTCCACATTGACCCCCCAGACTCCGGGGCCAGAACTAAATCTCTCATTCATGTTTCCCATAGACTTTCCTTAAAAAAAGATCTGTCTAAAATCAGTTTCTGAAACGTCATAAACTAACAAGTCACTAAAGTTCTTTTGGTGCTTAAAACAACAACATTCTGGATGTTAGTTTGCACAAAGCTTTTCAGCCTCCACCAAGATTTTTCTCACTCTACCATTATAACTGCACTGCTGATGGAGAGACTACCCGCTGCTTCAACATTTTATGAATGAATTTATATGATTCTATTCCTCCCTAAAATTTCTTAAATCTGTCTGTGCCAATAACATTTGATTTCCAATGTCCCAAGTTCTTTAGTTTTAATTTTGATTGTATAATCTAAGTATAATGTGCTCCTTTTCATACTTTACAAAAGCTGTAATCCCCATATTATTTGTTTATATGGCATTACCGCTGCAAGATATTGTAAGATGTTGAAAAAAAAAAAAAAGAACAGCACTTCTTAGATTAAAACAAAAAAGTACCTTACCTCTTCATTAAATGCATTATTCATAACTGTATTTACGTATTTTAATTCGTTTTTAGCCGGTTCTGACAAACGCATTCTCATTTCATGCAATTTTATTATGTAATGTCTTGTCCGCTTTTATTCTATACATATATTACTTTGTTTTATTTATCAGAGTTACACCTGTGTCCAGCAGAGGGCAGTGCCACGTATTAAAATAATCAATGACGAAAGCGGAAGCGTCAAAAACAGCGCTGCTTCGCGAAACATTTTAACTTGACACAAACTCTACAGCCAGAATGCGCCGCTGATTCACCAAACACTCATCTACGTCACCGCGGGAGACCAAGCTGCGAATATGACAAATGGTGAGGCTTTAATGTTTGATTTTTAAGCCTAAATGTGCAGTGTCAGATTCAAAACAACAAGTGAAGCAGCTGAGATGCTAACACAGGCTAACACAGGCTAATAGGCTAACAGGCTAACGCCGCTTTAGCCTGCGGACGTGGCTCTTTCACGTTTCTCTACACACAATTTTTTTACGCTTATTTATCTATTTTTGGATAAGTTTTCGTTGTTTAGTTGGTTTTATCCGGACGTAGCTGAATTATGTTTTTTGTAAGTGTTTTTAGTGCAGGAAGAGAATTGTCAACAAACCATAGTTATTATTACATCATTATCTTTTCATAATCCAAAATACATAATGTGAAGGAGTGTCTGAGCTAAACAAACTGTGTTTTTATTAAACATTAACTGTACAAAAATATAAACAATATCTAAAAGTTCAGCCAGGTCTGTGTGAAGGGGGAAACTTTAATGTTTTAGTGTGTGATGTAATTGTCCAGTTTTAGATTGTAGACAGCTAATATAGACTTGTTCACTCATTTTGAAGTGTGATTGTATGGCTACTGAAACTGCTTTATGACACTGACACAATCCCTGTGCATGTAAACACATGAGGGAATAATACTGAAGTAACCCTAGGAAAATAATAAATCTAAATAATATAAAAAATTGCAATTACAAAGCCAAATGAAACACTTTAGTAGTAAAATATTGAGCATACTTGTGTCATTTTGCCTTTCGATGCTTTGAACTGCCCCGCTTCTGTGGCCTTGCCTCTCACACTGAGCCTCTGCAACTGTGTATTTGCTCAAATGCTACGTTGTGCTCATCATACACAGAACTAATGACAACAAAAGCCAAAAGTCACTCTCAAACGTTGATTTTAAAATAATAAATGTAATAACAATGTCCAGGTTAAGAGATTTAAACTAAGCAGCAGTTGGCAGGTTTGAGCACTTTCTCTCGATTGTTTTGTTACTTTTAAGTCATTACTGTAATTATACTGTTATGTACTGCTCATAACTAAAATGGAACACAGCGTAAACACACGGAGTCAGAGGGATTCTACTGATGCCACGTGAACTCAACCTACTGGATCATAAGCTGCATTTATCATTTGTTGGACCCCTTTGTACAGAGCAGCACCTGTCTCACCTGTATGTGTTTCCAGTGTACTCCTTTGACGGGATCGTAGTGTTTGGGCTGCTGCTCATCTGCACCTGTGCGTATCTGAAAAAAGTCCCTCGGATCAACCACTGGCTGCTGTCAGAGAAGAAGGGAGTGTGGGGCGTGTTTTACAAAGGTATGTACCACAGAGGATCAGAGGTTTGAATGACTTATATTTGACAGAGGCTTGACCTGCAGATAGACACATCCAGGTGTATCTCATTCTCAGTTTATGGACAGGCCTCATGTTCAGAACCTCCAGATTCACTCACTGAGCTGCAGAGGCTGCAGGTGCTGGGGTTTAGGTAGTGACCATTCAGATCAGAGAGAGGCATTTTAGGGTTAAACCACTGGATTTCAGCTTTGAAACTGGCAACACAAATGAGAGTCATGTGCGGCTCATTCTACTTTCTTGTATCTGGAGGAGGCACTGATCTGATTCTGTTTTCTTATATCTGCAGCACAGATACAGAAAACTTAGTTGGATCAGATATTGACTTCCAAATATTGGTTCAGTGGATATACCGGTTGGACATTTAAGTTAATATAGTAAGACCATTCACTGGTCGTATTTGCCTCAGAAAGTCTCATAATGTTTGAACTTTTATTTACACAAAGTTGTTCTATCGTTATTTCAGAGATAAATAACAGCTCCATAAAACATTAGGATCAGTTTTATTTTTGTTTAAAATTTAAATGCTGTTTTCAGTCTTAGGTTTCGCACGATATCAGGAATCAGCAGATATTTAAGCCCATAGTATGGAAATCGGTATTGAAACTGCTACATCGGTGCGTTCCTCTGGGGACACAAATGGGTCAAGTTTATGAAATTTTAACTCAAAATCCCACATATGGTTCCTTTAACAAAAAATATTTAGCCCTTTACCTCTCTCTCTGTAGCTGCAGTGATCGGGACTCGTCTTCACATCCCTGTGGCTCTCTCCTGTTTCTTCATGGCCTTTTATGTCATGTTCCTCAAATGATGAACACTGCAGACTCTGAATCTGAACTGTAGGGGGTGCTGTTCGGACTGGACTTAAACCACAGCATCTTGATTCAATGGGGCACCCCTGGGACCTCTTAAAAAGACGAGAGAGGAGAGTGCTGCTCCCTCTACTGGTGACCGGCGACACTACATCTTCAGCAGTGAGAGTGGATTTACAGACATGAACATGTTTTTCCCCTTTCAGAGCTGTTGGATAATACCTTTAAACACCATATCCTTTTGAAAGCTGTGCTGTGAAACGTTTTTGTAGGGTTAGCTATCTGCTTGTCGTCACGCAGATGTTATTGCTTTGCCTAGAATGTTCCACAGTATGGCATTAAATCTATGTGTTTTCATTGTTCACCTTGGAAAACATGTGTTCTTACTGTGAGCTGGCTCGCCTCTCCACAGATCTGGCCTGTAAAGTCGGCAGGTAGCGTCACATGCTTGTCACCATGGAGATTAGGGTTGTCAAAATAATGGAAAATCAGAAACTAATCGTCACTAAAACTAGTATAGAAACTACATACTCATTTGAGCAAGTGTCGATGCTAAACAGTCCCATTCACAGGACAGAGATGGTACCGATTATTGAGTTTGAAATTTCTGTCTCGTGATGACACTAAAGCATGTGGCAGAAACTTCTCCAGAAAGGTTACACAGCGCAGCTTTAACAGAGCAAAAGTCCTCCATGTTTGTGATTTGAAAACTTTTACATAAACTTTCTTCTCAAAAAATCTTTTTAACGACACAAACCCAGGTATTATTATAAACTAGAGCAAAAGAAAACCAGGACTTAACCAGATTTGAGCCAGGACTGAGCCAGGACTGAGCCAGGACTGAGCCAGGACTGAGCCAGGACTGAGCCAGGACTGAGCCAGGACTGAGCCAGGACTGAGCCAGGACTGAGCCAGGACTGAGCCAGGACTGAGCCAGGACTGAGCCAGGACTGAGCCAGGACTGAGCCAGGACTGAGCCAGGACTGAGCCAGATCCAGCTTACTGCTATAATTGATAATAAATTGGGACTGAACCAAGACTAAACCGGATCTAAACCAGGTCTAAATCTGGACTAAACCCACTGTTCTAATAGTGCGTTCATCGTTCACATTTGCACCACGTCGAAAGCCAGTAAAATTGGGTCTAAACCTGGACTAAACTTGGATCTAAACCTGTACTAGACCAGGACCAAACCAAGTCTACTGCTACTACTACTGCTACTTTAACTTCTTAACATTTGTTGTCTGCCCCACATTCAGTCACATTAGTCTCGTAAAATGGAGGCTTGCATATGTGCGCTCGGTCTCATTGTAGAAAAGTAAATATATGTAAAGTTTGTCTAATATATATCTTATTCTGATTTGATGCAGTTTTTTCCTGAAATGGTTGACATCAGAAACACTTTGCACAGTTTAACACACAGAACAGTTCTTGTCTCTTACTGCCATTGTAGTACAGGAAATCAAACATAATAATAATGAGAATATGTGAGTCTTTAGTGTAATTTAAACCTGATGTAATGCCAAATCTGACGGTCTGTTTTGATCACACCAAATGCTGTTATTTTCACTTTCACTTCTTTAAACTGAGAATGAGGGTCCAATGCAATTTGAATTAAAGTGTTTTCCAAATGTTTATGTGTCTTAACATTCAGAACCTGAGAATTACGGTACTATTTTTGTCTTTTATTTCTTATTTTCTGTGAAATGGTGAAGTGGTTTTGAATCAGGCTCCAGTTTCCCCTATAGAACTGTTTAAATGGTAAATATTCTCATTTTTATAGATATTTTCCACATTCATGACTCAAAACACTTTACACCAAGGAACCACTCCCCCATTCACACACACATTCACACACACATTCATACACCAGTGTTCACAGACACTGGGGAGAAGGGGATGAAGTGTCATGCCCAAGGACACAACGACAGTATTCATCTGTGAGAGCTGAAAGTGCACTGCGTTGCAACACTGGAATTTCTTCACTGCGTGTCAAACAAAGGTTCAATCATTATAAACCTGTAAAATTAACTGGCTCCAGAAAAAGGTCCTGGATGCGGTCTGACACCCGTCCACAAGATGGCGCTCACTCCACGCGTTTGGACCAATGGAGAGACACCGAAGCACGTGACACAGCATTGCTTCACTTATCTGTTAGAACCTGTTTTTAGATTATTTATAAATCAGAGCATCACATGTAAACATTTTTTGCTTGTCTGATTTTGTTCACCTGAACTCCCCTCACAGCAATGACTAAGCGTGTGACATTTTACGTGTTTATTTTATATATTTATTCATCCCCTCCGGGTGGGGATCCCCTCGGCTTCCTCTTTCTTTCACCTTATTCGATGTTCTCGTCATTTTCTTATTTTTGGTCTGAGGCTGTAACGGGACATCCCCAACTCTCCCAACGACAAGTCCAGTTCTCGCGAGATCTGTGAGAGCCTCGCCAAACCCCGTGCGCGCTCCTGCTGCCTCTTGCGCGCACTGTGCCATAAGCGGTGAAAGAACAGGGCGAAATCCAGAGAAAGCTCGTCCTCCCAGAGAATCCCGGAGACAGCGGCCAGAGGAAGCACTGAGAGCCGCCCGCCGTGCATCGACCGCGGGGGAGTCCCTCCGTCACAGCCCGGTGTCTGCGCACCCGGAGCCCGCTGAGCTCTGCGCCTTTGGACGTGTTTGTGGAGAGAAGTTTGAGGCAGAGGAGCAGCGCCACGCCGCAGAACACTCAAGTTTCCGCTGCTGCTCCGTCCGCAGGAATGTCGCAGCCGGAGAGAGCCGTGTTTCACCGACAGGAGCTGAACAAGACCGTGTGGGACGTGCCGCAGCGCTACCAGAACCTGTCCCCCGTGGGCTCCGGGGCGTACGGCTCTGTGTGGTAAGAGCCGCCGCTGCAGCCGCTGCAGACACAGACAGGCCCCGCGTTTATCTGCTCAGAGGAGCGTTTGTTTACGGTGTATGTGGAACAAGTGTTTGGCCTCGGCGCCTCTCGGCTCTGCTCGTATTTCTCCGGTGGAGAATCGTGTTATTTTGTGCACGTTTATCAGCTCCACGTGATTCAATAAACTCTTGTTTTTAGTGCGTTCTTGTGATATTTGTGAGGAGCCGTGCGCGCTTTAGCATCACTGTGGGCTGTTTGTGATGTGTATGCGTGTGTGTGGCATGTTGGTGCTTGCATCATCTGCTCAGCCTGCTCCACAGATCACGAACTTAACCCGAAGGAGCCACAGCCCCGCGCCTTTCAGCCTGTTGTGTTTATATACAGAAGACTGTATATACATATAGTCTATTGTGTGTACGCGCACTGAGGTGTATTATGCAGTTGACTCTCGTGCAGTCTGCAGAGTGCCAGAAGGTCACGTGGTTTTCAGAAACTAGGCCCCTCGTGCACTGAGCGGGTTTCTATAGGAGCTCGTGTGACTTCAGCATGATGTCATCGGTGCGCGTGAGTCACTGTCCCGAGGTCAGCTTTATGGGCTCGACACACGGGGAGCGACTAACGACACCGTGCAGCGACACTCATCACAGAGGCTTTAAAATCAAACACACGGGCAGCGACAAACTGCAGCGACGAGCGGCAGCTTGTCACGTCGCGCTCTGTTCCAGAGCAGATCGAGCCTCCTACTCGTCTGATTGGCTGTTTATTTGGAGGGAATTTTGAGGTTAATAGCGGTAGATGGGGGGGGGGGGGAAAAGACGCGAAAATGAAATCTCGTAAAGTTTTGCTTCATTTGACTAAAATATTTCAATTGGTTGCGCTCTACAAAACTAAAAAAGAGCGATTCTGGGTCCACCCTATTCTGCAGCTAATTCTGTTTAATGTAAAAACCTTACATTTTTTTAATGTTGAATCAGTCTTTAATACATTTGGTTATTAGCCTCCATAAATTTATCTGAATTAACAAATTTGCGCATGTTAACTTACCCCTCATATTCACCCTGGCACCAACGAGTTCCCAGGCAGCTGCTTTTTTTGATATATCTCGGTAGTTTCTTTGAGATGTCAAAAAGAATTGGGAAATCCGACACCGTGAGTATAATTTTCTCCTCCATGATGTTTCTGAAGTGGACAGTGCATTGGCTCGTCAATCAAACTCTCGCTGATTGGCTGTTGTGCAGGCGACAGCGATAAAAGTAGAACATTTTTCAACTTTCATTAGTCGCATCGCAGGCCCGCGTGTGCACGTCGACATGCACGAGTGCGAGGTTTTCACGTGAGGTGAGAGAGACGAGCGATTTTCGCACAAGTAACACTGAAAATAAATGGAGAGCGAGCGACGTCGCTCCCCGTGTGTCGAGCCCATTACTCATCTCGCAGTCACCGGGAGACGCGCTCAGAGCGGCCCGGGTCTGTTGAGCTCGGTGTAGGTGACGGTGCTGCTCAATGGAGGGGACGGGTCAGCCCCGGGAGAGTCCTGTGGAAAATAACAAACTATTTAAGAATGAAGCCACACTTTTCTGGGGAAAACCCCGGAGCTGCTGCTCCTCAGATATTTCTTCCAAAGAAACTTTAGCTCCCGAGTTAAACCATTTTAAAATGAGAAAACAGAAAATGTCACAATCATCTCCTGATTTACACGAGGCAGCACCTTTTAAATCAGGATTAAATAGGGCTGAAGGGTTATAGGGTTACAGAGCTAAAGGGCTAAAGGGTTATAGGGCTATAGGCTTACAGACCTGCACTGTTGGGTCAAAAGACTCATTTAAAACATCATTTCCGCAGGTGAACAGTTCAGTTCCTGTCTCTAAACTTGAGTTCTGGACCAAAACACTGAAATGGAAGCCCAAAGCTCCTTCAGTCTGACCTCTGCTCCTGTCACAATCCCTGCTATGTCCCTCACCACGTCCCCTGCCGCATCCCCCGTCATGTGTCCTCTCTGGGTCCTCTCTGGGTCCTCTCTGGGTCCTCTCTGGGTCCTCTCTGGGTCCTCTCTGGGTCCTCTCTGGGTCCTCTCTGGGTCCTCTCTGGGTCCTCTCTGGGTCCTCTCTGCCTGACAGGTGCAGTCTGGTGGTTGTGGTTAAAGAAGTTTTGGTCTGAGCTGTTACGTCACCACACTCACATTAAAAATTATCTTTGTTCTTGATATTTTTTTAAAGTTAGCGATGCTTTTGAATAAAACTGGGGTTAAATGGTTTGTTTTGGTTTTGTAAAAGAAATTAGCTTTTGTTTTGCTAATGTTTAGGCAAAAACGAGCTCACTCGAGCCATTCAGCCTCTTCTTCCACAGCTGCTGATTCTTGATATCAAGCAGAGACTCAAAATAGACTTTTATTTTTCTAAAAAAAAAAAAAAAAAATTGTGTGATAAAATGTGTAACTGTGTTTTTATGTCTTAAATAACGACAGAAAATCTTAAAAGTTCAAATATTGTGAGACTTTCTGGGCTTTGAGCAGTAAACGGTCTGGATTGCTCACCACTTTCATACAAGGCAATGTGGGTGAAGTGTGTGCCATGGAGATGTTATTGCGTTGCCTAGAGTGCGCCACAGTATGGCATTAAACCTGTCTATCTCCATGGAAAAATGCATGTGACTCCACAAGGCCAAGTTACAGGTCAGATCTGGGGAGAGGCGACCCTACTCATATCAAGGATTCTTTTTTCCAGGATATTTTAGGGAAATTAAAACTCCTGCAATTGAACAAAATGAATAAGTCAGTTTGAAGCCACATTGTGAAAGATGCGGCGGACCCTGAAAGTTGCACGGTGTATCTTTAAAACTACTCACAAAATCTTGAATCTTTTGAAATCATTGATCTAATCACAATCACATATTTGAATGTTTTTCCATTTTGTTCACACTTCCTGCCGTTGTTCTGTGGCAGAGCAGACACACACACACAATCTCAGACACATGGGAAACTCCTTATCGCAGCTTTGTCTGGAAAGTTCGTCATTATAGCATTAAACTTCCCCAGCAGCATTCATTTGATCACAGATGTTTTAATGCTACAAACGAAAACCTTAAAAAACAAACACTGTGACTGTGAGCGGGTTCGCCTCTCCACAGATCTGACCTGTGATTTGGCCTGGTGGTTCCTCTTGTTTGTCTCTATTGAGCTGGTCAGATCATTTTAATGCTATATTGCAGCAATAACAGGATGTCTAAACAAGCAACAACAAGTACTCAAATTTGTTACTTAAAAGTACAGATACTAGTGCAGAAAATACCCAAGTTAATTTTTTCATCTAATACCTTTACTTAAGTAAAAGTATTACAGTATCTGTTTAAAAATGTACTTAGAGTAAAAAATAAAACGTATTGTTAAAAATAAACCCTCCAGTTCAAAAATGCAGTGGAGTAGAAGGTACAGATACTGCTCTCAAATGCACTCAAGTACAAGTAAAAAGTACACACTGTAAAATATACTTAAGTAAAGCATAGATGCCGAAAATGTATACTTAAGAATAGTACTTTACTACTTTTACTTTGTTACATTCCACCACTGGTAAATGGAAAAGTTGGGTGTATTAGCGTTAGGCCCTCCGAGCTAATGCTAATGCTATCAGGACCCTGTAAAGTTGTGCACACAGTCCCAGTTGTGCGCACAGTGCCAGTTGTGTGCGTTCCTGTTAGAGGCGTGTTGTTGAATCATTTTGTGTTTGAGAAGTGAGTTTTCCTCAGATCCTCGGCTCTGAGTCTGAAAATAACGACATTTCCTGTAGAACTGGATTAGCACATTTATTTTGCCCTGGTTCTTTTTAAAGGTTCATTATGGAACGTTTATGCTGTTGTATGGTCCACCACATAGATTTGCTTTGCCTGAAATGTTCATCAGTGTGGAATTAAATGTATCCATGGTGAATTAATTTGACCACAGCTGTTTTTATTGCTGCAAAAACACTTTTATACACAAAAAACAAAAGCCTTCTGACTCGGACCACAAGATTAAATTTAAGTGAAATGAAATCAGTCTTAATGGACGTAATGGAGCCGTGTGTGTCAGATGCCCTCCCTCCCTGTACGTCAGATGCCCTCCCTCACTGTGTTAGATGCTGAAATTGAATTCTTGTGTTACTTTGTCAGTTCAGATTTCAGTCTTTTTATGAAATCATCTGGACATGTTTAAAATGTACACTTTGAACAGAATCCTACTTTTAAAACCTAAATTATAAATCTAATCACAATGTCACATATTTCCCAAATTGTGCAGCCGTAGTGTAATCTGTCCTGACCGTCATCGATCTTTGCAGCTGTATTTTTATGACTGAGATTAACTCTCAAACATGGACTAAAGTGTTGCGACATTTGGGGAATCTTTAGGGCGTAACACCACAGTTGTTCAGAACTGATTTTGCAACAGTTTCAAATGTTAGTGATGTGTTTGGTAAACCGTAAAAGCCCCAAAGCTGCAGGACACTCGATGATGTCACAGTGTGAGTGAGGTCAAACTTCCTCTGTGCAGTAAAACTACTTCCTCAAACTCTCCAGGACGTTTTCTCTTTTGAAAGTATGCACAAAAGAAATAGTAGCAAAAAACGCCCTCCCTGTGAGTCAGATGCCCTCCCTGTGTGTCAGATGTCCTCCCAGTGTGTTGAATTGTACCTTGTTTTTATGTAAATATTTATTTGCATCTTCATCTGTGTCTCCTGCAGCTCGGCGTACGATGTGAAAACAGGGCTGAAGGTGGCAGTGAAGAAACTCTCCAGACCCTTCCAGTCAATCATACACGCCAAGAGAACATACAGAGAACTACGGCTCCTCAAACACATGAAACACGAAAATGTGAGTGGAGAGGGAGGAGAGGGAGGAGAGGGAGGAGAGGGAGGAGAGGGAGGAGAGCATACAAAGAACTACGGATCCTCAAGCACATGAAACACGAAAATGTGAGTGGAGAGGGAGGAGAGGGAGGAGAGGGAGGAGAGGGAGGAGAGGGAGGAGAGCATACAAAGAACTACGGATCCTCAAGCACATGAAACACGAAAATGTGAGTGATATGAAAAGAGGGAGGGACATCTTGAGCAACATCAGCTTCCCAGCAGATGTATCTGCTCCTCTGCATCTGCTCCTCTGCATCTGCTCCTCTGCATCTGTGATCTGACGTGTGCTGGCACCAGACAAAAACTTCTGACTCCATTTGATACTCGATACCAATACTGCTCAGTAGTAGCAGCAGTAGTAGGAGAAAGATTAGGAGAGGTCAGATGTTCATGATAACACAGGTCAAGGCACCTGCACACTCTTACACTACACAACTACTACTACAACATGTAGTACTAGCTACATCACTCTAAAGATATTCAGGAAAGAGTCATTTCTGTCAGTGGGTCTTTTTTAATATCGATACCTATGAAAAATGAGTATCTAGTTTTTGATGTAAACTCAGACCCTGTGCCGTGTTTTTAAGATGTTTTCTTCAGAGCTGCTCAGAGCTCTGCAGAAAGCAGCCTCAGTTCATAATGTGCTTTTGTGAATGGGATTAGTGTTTTTGATAATCCGGGTTTGCAGAAATTGAAAGTGTAGAAGCAATAATATGGAAACATTTGATCAATGCAAAAATAGGGCTTTTTTCTGACATGTTTTGTGATTATGGTTTGATTTGCAAGATCTTTATAAAGTAGTTTAGGTAAAACACTCCAGCAAAGTTAACATTTGAGAGAAGACAAATCACAGGGAGGGCATCTGACACACAGGGACATCTCAGAACATGTTTGCAGATGTCTAAACACAGGTACAGGTCTTGCAGCCTTTGAAATTTGATAATTACACCAACTCAAATTGTAATTTAGATTTTGATTAAAATAATTTGTGCAGCTCTAATGGAAAATCTGATCCAATGGTCATAATTCTGGTGAAATTGGTTCAAATTCAATCAAATAAAAAAAGATTAAGATATGAATATTAGTAACAGACAAATCAGGCGCCTTCTTTTCCCGAGGTCACTCCCACTAGCGTTAGCAACAGGTTTGATTGACAGTGTTGTCAAGCTAAGGGAAGCCACCTCGAACAGCCTCACTCTGGATTGGCTCTTTGGTAGCTCTGATACTCACGGTTGGAATCCCAAATATGTAACTGCTCCAGATTAGCCGCTATAACAGCTAGCCTCGATGAGCTTCATTTTGAGCTGAACGCTGTAGGTGACGTCACACTCACTCAGTCCACATCTTTAAACCATCTGGTTCAGCCTAATCAAAATCGAAATGTGAGTTGGCACATTTATCTAATCACAAAGGCTGCAGTTGTTTAGATTAAAGACTGGCCTCTATAAAGAACAAAACATCCTTTATGTCTCCAAAATATCTTGATGTAAACTGCACAACACCATTTTTTGTCTCCACAAACATGTTCTCGTTGTTTATAATGTGCATGATGAACTGAATCCTACTTTTTATTAGATTTTATTGTAACACTTGGCTCCATACTTGAGTCCTAGTTGGCACCAGCCAGTGTATCCTGCCGTTGTGTCCTTGAGCAAAGTGCTTCACCCACTCCTGTGTGTGTATGCATGATGAAGTAGTGGGTGGAGGCTTCAGATTCAGCCTTGGGGTTTTCTACAGTCACCTCGTAGAGTGAGTCTTGAATAATGAAATGTATAGTGCTTTGGGTCTGGAAACACTCCAGTCTTTTATTTAGAAAAATCAAAAATAACATAAAACATGTACAACATATAACAAAAAAGCCAAACTGTGTTCATCCAAGCTCCTTTTACCTTTAGTTCAGTAGAGATTGGCAATTCCAGGGCTGAAATGATCTAAATGATTCTAGTGAAGGTGTGTGAATTTGGAGCACTTCTTGTATTACCACTTGATGACATCGCAAGGTGGAACAGCCTAAATATGCAGGGTTTGTGTGTTAAACATGTGTGAATGAAACAAAACACAACTCCATAAAACAATATTATAACATAGCTCAGAAAATAGTGTAATATGGAGCTTTAATAAACAGATCATGGTTGTATCTGGTCCTCACACTTTCCTGAAGAGTGAAGACTCGGAGGATGGCGTGTTTTGCTCTCGCTGTTGCCATGACACTGTTCACATGTTGATTTTTTGGAAGCCTGTATCATCCAATCATGTGCCAGCAGAGTGTGCGATGGACCAACCGGCTTTGAGCTTGTATTCTGAGTGGAAAGCAGATCTTTCTGTAAACCTGGGGGCATGGGGGGGAAGGGGGGTAGAGGGGTAGAGGGGGGGGTACTCTGGGGATTTGGGGATTTTGTTCATCGGCATTTTAATTCCCAAACACAAACTGGTAAATAACTCTACTATGTATATATATTTTTTCTATTTCACATTCAAATCCACAAAGTATCCAGCCTTTGCTTTGTTGCAAAATATTTAGAATTTTTTTTTAACTTATTTTCTTTGCTACGTAAGCCCATATATCTTCCTTCATATATTTGTGTAAAAATAAAGGAAAAAACCTTGAATGAGGGGCATGTCAAAACGTTTGACCAGTTGAGTATGTCATGTGCAGACACAGAAACAAGCCAAGTACTAAATGGAGATCTGTCTGGAATGTTCCACAGAATGGCATTAAAATGATCTCTCTTGCGTTTACTCAACCACAGCTGTTTCTGTTGCTCAGAAATACCTTGAAAAGCATGTATTCTTACTGTTTGCGTGTTCACCTCTCCACTGATCTGACCTGTAACTTGCTCTGGTTTTGTCACCTGCTTGTTTCCATGGAGGTAGATCTGTTTAATGCCATACTGTGGAATTTTCCAGATGAAAACAAAAGCAAGCAGATGTTGCTCACATGAATGTAAAAAAAAAATATTTTCTCACAGTGATTTAAGGATTTTATTTTACGATAATCAGAAAGTGCATTGGTAGCATCCCAGTTGTTGTTAGCTTGACCATGATGTCAAAAAGCTGGTCTGGTCTAGTCTGAAAGTTGTGAAAAGTGCTTATAAACTCATCGTGGTGAGTAATGAGGATATTCTGAACGCATAAGGCGAGTGAGGAGTGACTTTGGACCAGTACAAACTGTTTAAAATGAACATTTTGTTTTTTATGTTTAAGACGATAAAAATCAGGTAAAGAGACTTTAAAATGTGACTTTACCGTAGCGTATGTTTATGAAAGAATCCCGGGTCATGTGGGACTGTCTTGTTTGTCAGTGAAACTCTATCTGCTGCTGCTGGTATCAGGACCATTTAAATGATTAAAAGCTCGTGGTTTCCAAAACAGAGAGTGAATCAGCCGCCACTGCTACCACACCTGATATCAAGAAGTGACCATGAGGCTGCAGCGAACGAGACTGGAGCCACAAAGAAATGAAAAATCTATTATTTTGGAGTTTATTTAACAGTCGTATGTTACACAAAACTGACTCTTGTAACTTCTATGTTCTATGTTCTAATGCTGTTCCCTCCTCAAAAACAGACCTTGAGTTGTGTTTTGTGTTTCTTTTCCACCGTGTGATGTCATGAAGTGAATCGGTGCAGCCCAACCAGTTCATTTTAAACAGTTTGGTCCAAATTCTTCCTCACTGAGCTTATGCATTCAGAGCATTCTCATTACTCACCTTGATGAGTTTATAAGCACTTTCCACAACTCTCAGGCCAGAGCAGAGTTTTGTCATCACGGTAATGTTAACAATGAGCATGTTAACTGTGCTTTTCCTGATTATGACACTAATAGTGCAGTGACATAACTCTTAGATTCTGAAATGAGTTTTCCTGTTTTTGTTTTTTTGTTTTTTTACAGGTAATCGGTCTATTAGATGTTTTTACGCCCTCCACGTCTTTGGAGGAGTTCAACGACGTGTAAGTTGTGTCCAAAAAATCAACTTCAGAATCAGAGTATGTTTACACATTTGCACAAACAGCACAATGAACAAAATCCTAAAGACATATGACCACAGAATATATATGTGTATATGTATATGTATGTGTGTGTGTATATATATATATATATATATATATATATATAAAATAAATGGACATAGCTAACCTACTAGCCAACACGTTCCAAACAGGAATTGATCATGTGTGCACTTCCAGATTGGCTCTTTGGTTGCTATGATACTCACGGTCGTAATTCCAAATATGGAACTCCACATTAGCCGCTATAACTGCTCTAGCCTCAATGAGCTTCATTTGGAGCTGAGCGCTGTGGGTGACGTCACACTCACTTAGTCCATTTCTTTACACAGACTGAGTGAGACAGGCATCTGCTCTGACGATGTTTTTATGTTTTGCTTTGTTTGTATTGTGATTTTAAATTTTTAAACACTGATTATTATTGTCATCATATTTTTCTGCAGGTATTTGGTGACTCACCTGATGGGAGCAGATCTAAACAACATCGTAAAGTGCCAGAAGTTAACAGACGACCACGTCCAGTTCCTTATATATCAGATCCTCAGAGGCTTAAAGGTGCGGGCTCCATCTATACTTCTACAGCTACACATGAGGCCACCATTTTATATCAGCCTGTGTGGTGAATGGAGACGGGGACAAACACGTTTATTATGATTTCAGGACTATATATATAACTGAATTTAAAACACGATTTGAATGGTCAGATTTGGCACAAGACTACATATTTAAAGGTCCAATATTACACAAAACTCACTCTTGTAGCTTTAAGTCATGTTCTAATGCTGTTCCCTCCTGAAAAACAGACCTGGAGTTGTGTTTTGTTTCATTCACACATGTTTGAGTAGCACTTTATTATTAGTTAACAGCTCCTTTTACCTTTAGTTCAGTAGATTGGCAGCTCCACGACTGAAATGATCCAAATAATTCTAGTGAAGGTGTATGGAGTTTATAAACACAATGGAGCACTTCCTATATTACCACTTGATGACATCGCAAGGTGGAAGAGTGTTTTCAGTTTGAGCGAAGAACTCAGCCTATATATGCAGGATTTGTGTGTAAAACATGTGTGAATGAAACAAAACACAACTCCAGGTCTGTTTGTGATGAGGAAACATTAGAACGGATCAGAGAATAGTGTAACATGGGCCCTTTAAGTGGCATAATTTCCTCTGCAAACGGCGAGCTACAGTCATAATGATATTGTTCCAACCTCATTCAACCGTAGTGTTGTTTTTATAAGTAAAGCATGATTATAGAGATTTTTGGATTGGCTTTGTAATTTTTGAAATGATCCAAAATATTGTGACTGCATCTGATCACAGTTGTTTCCTTATGAATCTAAACAATAGAGAAATCTAAATCTGTACTTTAAAGGTGTATTATGTAACTTTTCTGATGGGTACGCCACCTGCTAGTCTCCATGGAGATGTTAAATAGCCATTGCTTTGTCTGGAATGTTCTACAATATGGCATTAGGCTAGTCTAGTTTGTATTTATTTATTAACAGGTGTTTTAATTGTGAAATAAAACCATTTAATGTCATACTTTGGAACATTCCAGGCACAGCACTAACTTTTGACAGGGTGACAGGCCCTCGACCTGAAAAGTCCCATAGTACAGTTTTATCAGAGTATCAGACGAGGTTGGATTTAGATTGCAGATTACAGTTGTCCCTCGCTATATCACGGTTCACCTTTTTGAGGTCTCGCAGATTTTTTTTGTGTGCGTGCAGTTTTACATGCTTTTTTACAGTGTATGAGCGTGCATTGTGTTCTGTGTTCTGATTGGCTGAGGGACTGTAGACCATTGTCAGTCAGTCTCTTCTGTGCTGTGTTTCCTGTACAGTACAGAAAAACAGACAAATTTATGTAACCTTTGATTTATTTGACGTATATTATTTTATGTATTAACATTTATTTGGGTCATTAGTGTTTTATTATTTTGTACTTATTTTCTTAACAATGAATATTATTTAATATATTATGTTGGATACATTATTTACTTTCTTCATAATAATATTGGTTCCTACTTATTCTTCCGGTACAGCGCATTTGAAGAGCACAGATAAAAATGTAACAAGAGTGAACGCGCACAGGGCGTGCACGGGATGAGTTAAGTTGTTGAATAAAGACAAACTATACAATGTCCTGCCATGTTGGTCTATTTAAGCAAAGAAGGCAGCAAGAAAATACATCATATTAAATCTAACTATAACCCGCCAAACCACAGCCTCAAGAGACTGGTGAGAACGATATATTAGGGTTACATTTACTTAAATGTTCAATCGCAGTGTGACTCTGAAGTGCTGTATGTTTGCAAGTTTTCTCCCAGACAAAACCCACAATGTCGATGAAACGTTCTGCACCCACAAATTTCAGAGACGCTTTGGACTTAAGTGTTTCTCTGCATGAGAGACCGCCTCTGCAGATACAACTGGAGCAGAGGCACGTGAAAAACATATTTAAAGTGATCATCGAGGAAGAGGGATATAATCTACGAAGGTTTGAACTTTGAGATTGTTTAAACAAGAGAGAAATGTGAGAAAATGTTAATGTCTGCCTGAGAAAAGTGTATAAAGTGTGTGGTGAGGGGTTTTACAGCCTTAAAACAATAATTGTAAAAAATAACGCTTACTACTCTGCAGATTTCGCCTATTGCGGGTCATTTTTAGAGCGTAACCCTGCGATAAACGAGGGACCACTGTACTTGTGAATGATAGCTCATACTTACTCAGTGTTGTACAACTTGGCCAGCCCCAAGCCAACATCATGGAAGGGCATTCAGTGTAAAAGATGCGTGTGTTGGCTCGGACTGACTCTGAGACACTTTACTGAGTCGGCCATGTTGTCTACGAACGCTAAAAGGAACTGCAAACTAATCACATCATCACTTTACAAAGAGTCACATGATCACTTTGTTAAGCATCACATGATCACTTTAAGCGTCACGATCACTTTATAACGTGCCGTTTCCTTTCTCTCCTCAGTACATCCATTCTGCTGACATCATCCACAGAGTGAGTACCTTGTCATAAACTTTATAAACATTTATGGAGTGAGAGGTCTTTAAGAAGAAACGTTAAAATGCAGTTTGAATCATGTCGGCATTTGGACCTGGTGTACACCTGGATAAGTCCTGGTTGAGGCCTATGTTGAGCCTTGATTTTGTATGGTGTTTAACCCTGGTTTAGTCCTGGTTTAGTCCTGGTTAATCCTGGTATAGTTCTGGTTTAGTCCTGGTTTAATTCTAGTTCATATCTAGTCTTGTTTTTGATGTTTTGAATATATTTGCAGATAGTAGCTGTTTGTTTGAAGTTTATTTTCTGATTTTTGTGAAGGTCCCTCTGGCCTGTACTATATGTTTCTTGTTTTTGATAACGGGGAATGTTCCTGCAGTCTGTACTGTATGATCCAAAACAAACCCTGCTCTGAAAAATGATCCGATTACACAAAAATCTTACACTTTTATTTTGATTTTCTTTTCAGGACTTGAAGCCGAGTAATTTAGCTGTCAACGAGGACTGTGAGCTGAAGGTAGGTGTTTAAGGGGCATTTTAAAGTCTTGTCCAAACCCTGCGTCTGATCATTGTCCATTTTAACTGTAAATTCCCATTTCCTTCTCAGATTCTGGACTTCGGGTTGGCGCGTCACACGGACGATGAAATGACGGGATACGTAGCAACTCGCTGGTACCGCGCTCCAGAGATTATGTTGAACTGGATGCACTACAACATGACAGGTGTGACATAACTCCAGCGAACACGCCATTTTCTGCCATTTTGTGCAGCGCTGAGTACTTTCATAACCACAGACACACAAAAGTGAATAATGGCCGTCATTTCTGAAAAGTAGGCCACCAATTTCAGTTTACATTGTCCAGGCCAGAAGAACGTAGATTTAAAAACCTTTTGTGTTTTCCTCTACACAAAGTAATGGTATAGATTTGGTGTGATCTGTAATAATGTTAAAGACGCAGCATTAGGAGCTTTCTCCAATATTCTAATGCTCTTCCTCATCAAAAACATGTCTGAAGAGGTTTTAAATTTCATCCATGCATGTTTGAGTAATCTACCGATCTCTCCCACGCCCTAACCCTCCTTACAGTTAGCAGTACGAGTCTGTACGAGGCTCCGCCCACAAGTCTACATCACCCATGCTCCCGCACGACAATCCTCCATAAATATACAAAAACATGATACAAAACTGTACACAGCAACTTGACAAACCTGATGTGATGTGCGGTAATTTCATTAGTGGGATGCAGCTGATTGTGTTGTGATAGTGCTCTGAAGGGGGAGTGACTTAGCATGGAGAGCAACTAACTAGAGCAATTGTAACTTGTACACCTAAAAACTTGGATCATGATGTTATAATTTACACATTTTAAATCACTATATTCATCTAAAACCACTTAATAAAAGACACAAGTCTGCTGACTTCAGAGTTAGAAAACGATGGTGTCAATGGGAGCTGACGTCACTGTAAACGTCATCACAACAAAGTGCCACGTGCTGTTGGTGCCCTCTGTGGACAGCTGCACATCACACTAGAGCAGCACTTTTTTTTTCCCCCTTTGTACCAAAATGACTACATGATGCTGCCGAATCCTGCGAGTATCATCGATTTAAAAAATAATAATACTGGAGTGGCCGTGTACGTAACAGTGGGCGTGTACCGGTGATGGTTAAATGGGTAGATCGGCAAAATGGCATCATGAAAATAGTCGATTAAAGATTACTCAAACATGAAACTCAACTTCAGAGGGTCAATGAGAAGAAATGACTACAACATGATTAAACATCTGAACAGTTTGAAGAACAGGTCTGATCTCAGGCAGCAGGATCTTTTTCTATTTTGTCTTTGCTATTTCATATTAGTTGACTCTTCCTCATAAGCTCATTTTAAAACAAATCTTAAATGTTTTCCCTGTCACATATGCCAAGTGTTATAACAGTTGTGCTCCTTCTGTTTGTCCAGTGGATATCTGGTCTGTAGGCTGCATCATGGCTGAACTCCTCACAGGACGGACACTATTCCCCGGCACCGACCGTATCCTTCCAGCACGGCCATTTTGGATTTTCAGTGTTTGTGTCTTTAATTAGGCTGTTTTCTGATCTCTGTTCTAATGTTGTTTCCTCATCACAAACAGACCTGGAGTTGTGTTTTGTTTCAGTCACACAAGTTTAACACACAAACCCTGCATATTTGGGCTGACTTCTTCTCTCAAACTGAAAACACTCTGTTTGACCTTGTGATGTCATCATGTGGTGATACATGAAGTGAACTGAACTGAAGGTAAAAGGAGCTGTTAACTTGAAAACTAACACTTCATGACATCACAAGGTGGAGCAGAGCATTTTGAGCTTTGGAGATTTAGACAGACTAATAATAAAGTGTTACTCAAATGTGTGAATGAAACAAAAGGTCTGTTTTTGAGGAGGTAATAGCATTAGAACATGGTTTAAAGCATTAGAACATGGTTTAAAGCTACAGGACATTTTTAGAGTTTTTCTCAAAGATCTGCTCTCATTAATTAGATGTGGTGGTGTTGGTATTTAGAATGATTGGGCAATGGAAACTGGAGCAAAAAGACTTGTGTTTGAGCTGTTGAACTGAAGTCAGTGTTTGATTTAGAATATTGCAGTGTTTTGCAAACAGAAAAATATCACATGTAAAATAAACTGAACCTGGATTGAGCCCAGGTACTAAACTAGGGAGTAACCCAGGGACTGAGCCAGGGACTACCCACCGTGTTCGAAATAGAAAGTGATAATGGATGAACTGGAAAACTCTGTCCCGTCTCTCTGTAACTGCTGCTGTCAGACTTGTTATTTTGGTCTTAAATGTTTGTATTAACCCGCTCTACATGATCCTGGGTTTTTTATTTCACTATTGTGAGTAAATTGTCTGTAAATCAAGATATGAACATTATTAACAGACAAATCAGACGCATTCTTTCCCCCGAGGTTGCTCCTGCTACAGTTGGCAACATGTTTGATTGACAGCGTTGCTAAGGGAAGAGGCATTACCCTCAACAGCCTCGCTCCGGATTAGCTCTTGCTATGATTGCGTTCAAACTGCTCCTCATTTGTGGCAGAGACATTGCCTGCGGCAGTTGAGTAGTGTAGATATTAATGCTGTTGTTAATAGCAGTAGTAGTAGCAGTGTAGTAGCATCACATGGACAGTGGGTGGTGCATTAGACAAGTATTGCACAACTGTAGTGTCTGAATGTGTGTTGTAAACGGCTGAGTCACTGAGCTGTGCGAGGCTGTCCCTGTGACTCATCGGCCCACCACGATCCCTGCCTCATCGGGTCCATGCTTGGGGCTGAATTTTAGGAGCAATTTATGGAGAAGATCTCAACATTTAAAAATAGAAGGTGTTTGCTCAGAATGTTCCGCAGTATGGCATTAAACTTATTTTTATTGCATTTATTTAAAGCTGACCTATGCCGTTTTTTCTGGTGGGGGGTCTGCTGCCTAATTGTGTCCATGGCATTAAACTTGAAACACTCGCCACTCCGCAGATCTGACCTGCAGCTTGGTTTCGTGGCATCCCCTGTTTGTCTCCATGGAAATAGAATTTTAATGCCATATGATAGAGCTTTCTAGGACAAGCAGTGGGCGGCATGTATGGGAGTTGTGTTTTATTTCATTCACACGTTTAACACACAAACCCTGCATATTTAGGAGTTCTTCTCTCAAACTTAAAACATTCTGTTCCACCTTGTGATGTCATCATGTGGTAATACAGGAAATGCTCCACTGTTTTTAAACTCCACACACCTTCACTAGAATCATTTGGATTATTTCAGTCCTGAAATTGCCAATCGCTACATAACTAAAAGGAGCTGTTAACTTGAAAACTACCACTTCATGACATCACAAGGTGCAACACAGCATTTGGAGATGTAGACAGACTAATAATAAAGTGTTACTCAAACATAAAACACAACTCCAGGTATGTTTTTGAGGAAGAGACAGCAGTAGAGCATGGATTAAACCTCATGAGAGTCAGTTTTGTGTAATAGTGGACCTTTAATAGCTGCAGATAATATGAAGTAGTTACATAATGTGTTCTGGTTCAGTAAATTGAACGTCTTTGTGGAGGATTCTGTGGGTGTTTTAATCCTCCCACCACTTTTACAATGCAGCACCTGGAGGAGCTAGCTAATGCTAACCGTGCAGTGTGGACCGGGGTTAGCATCAGAGAATGTGGATTAGCAAACGATGCATCCTGGTGTAGAGCCTGGGTAATGAGAGCGGTGTGTTGTGTGGCTGATTTTTACACATTTTAATTTAAATTTCGAGCATAGTGTCGTATATATTTCTAGATGGATAGATAGATGGATCTCGCCTTTCTTCTTGAAATACTAAGCCTTTAAAGATACACGTTGTGATATCAGTTTGGTAGGGGCTGGGTGTGCAAATATTAGTAAAATAACTTGTGGAATGTTAAAGGTGCAGTATTAAGGAACTTTTCTGACATAGGGGTCTGTCACTTGCTCCACTGTCTCCATGGAGATGTTTTTGCTTTGCCAGAAATTTTCCACAGTGCAACGTTAAGTGCATTCATCTTGTATTTATTCAGTTACAGGCAGCCAAAAATACCTTGAAAAGCAAGCGTTCTTACTAGGGAAATATTTACTAGGAAAATACTGAAAAAGCTGGATCGGTGCATCCTGAATTCTTACTGTGAGTGGAGTCGCCTCTCCACAGATCTGACCTGTAATTCTACCTGATGCATCACATGCTTGTTTCCATGGAGATTTATGAACTATATATTACAGATTTTTGAGATTTAAAGAAAATTTTTAACTTCTTTTTCTCATTTGACTTAGTGATTTCTTAGTAGTAGCAATCGCAGCGGCAGCAGTGGCATTAGCAGTAGCTGTAGTAGTAGTAGTAGCAGCAGCTATAGTTGCAGTAGCAGTTTTAAATGTCAGTATCTTTTGCCTGTTCTGTTTGCAGCATTAGTAGTAGCAGTTGTAGTAGCTGTAGCAGTAATAGTTTTAAATGTCAGTATCTGCCTCATGCCTGTTCTCTTTGCAGTATTAGTTGTAGTAGTCTTAGTAGTTGCAGTAGTAGCAGTGATATTTTTAAATGTCAGTATTTCTGCCTCATGCCTGTTCTATTTGCAGTAGTAGTAGTAGTTTTGAATGTGAGTATTTCTTCCTCGTGCCTGTTGTTTTCCTTCACGTGGAGAGTTAGACATTGATCAGTTGAAGCGCATTATGACACTGGTGGGGACTCCGGAGCCTGAGCTCTCCATGAAAATCTCCTCAGAACCTGTGAGTTTAAATACTGCTCTGTTCAGCCAATCAAAACGCTTCAGACCTGTCCTCAGCCAATCAGGATGCTTCAAACCTGTGCTCAGCCAATAATAAGACTTCAGACCTGTCCTCAGCCAATCAGAACACTTACCTGTATTACTGACCAATTAAAACGCTTCAAATGTCTGCACAGCCAATCAGAACGCTTCATATCTGTTTCACTGACACACTACGCTTGACCTCTACTACTGACCAATCAGAACGCTTCTCTTGTGCTACTTCCAGCCAATCAAAACACTTCCATCACATCACAGCTAAAATATACACGTCACATCCGCTGTGTTTACTTGAAAATGAAGTCCCAACTTTTAAACAGTTTGAACATGATTTCTGACCATGAGGTTTTATTTATTCCAACCCAACAGAAAGTCATTTTCAAAAAGTCTTACTCCCTGTGGCAAAAGCATTAAAGCTGCACTGTGTAACTTTTGTAGTGGAGTCTGCGTCTCTTAATATCACTTTGACTAGAATATTCCACAGTATGACATTAACTTGACTATCTCCATAGGGACAAGCAAATGATGCTAAGTGCTCGGTTAGAACTGTGGAGAAGCGAGACCATTCATGGAAAGAATGCACAAGGTTTTTTTTGTTTTTGTTTTGTAATACTAGCAGCAGACAGTAATGGAATAAATGCAGTACAGAAGTTTAATGCCATACTGTGGAACATTCCAGACAAACCACTGTCCTATGTTAAACTGCGCCTCTTATATTATTTCAGTTTTAACCCATCTCTCCTTCATTATGTACACTTTTTTTTACCGTTTTATTCGCCCTCCTCAATCTCATTTGAAAATCCCATGTTTCCTGAACGCCCCTTGACTCGAGCTGTAGATATAAACCAGCTGCAGCAGATCATGCGACTGACTGGAACACCTCCAGCCTCGCTCATAAGCAGGATGCCCAGCCACGAGGTGAGACGCGTGCCCCCAATGTGTCAACAGTTACTCATGCAAGATTACATATGCAAATATATGTTTAAAGAGTCAATGTGAGGGGTTAGAAGAGAACAGGAGGAGGGGTGCAGAGGAGAGGGTCAGATGGAGCAAAGGAGAGAGCAGTAGAGCATGTGGAGGAGAGGGTCAGATGGAGCAGAGGAGTGTGTTAGAGGTGTAGAGGATGCAGAGGAGAAGTTCAGGAGCAGATGGAACAGAGGATGCAGAGGAGTGGGTCAGACATTTTAAATGACATTATAAATACCTGATTCAATTATGTGAACACATGTTTTCTGCTTAGTGCCCTCTGTCACTAGTTGTGCATGTGCGTTGCTAATGCTAATAAGCTGTTGAGCTACAGTTTGTTGATGATCCAGGCCTTTGTAACTTGCATCATTTCTTCATGAAGCTGTTTTTAATCTCACAATGCTTCACTCTTACAAAACTGAACACCTAAATGCGTTTAAATGGCTTGAATTCACAAGACTAATCTTGTTTTGACAGCTCCTTTTGATTTAAAAGGTATTTTTGTATGTGTTTTAAAGCCTTTAAAGGCACAATGTGTACCTTTTCAAGTAGAGGGCCCTCCACCTGCTTGTATCCATGGAGATGTTAATGATATGTCTATAACTTTTCACAGTAATTGACGTTTTCCAAGGTGTTTCTGAGCTTCAAAAACACCCATAGTTGAATAAATGCAAAATGGATATGGTTAATGTGATACTGTGGGACACTTCATGGAAACAAGCAGGTGGCAGACAAGTAATCTTACATACTGCACCTTTGAAATAGTTTTGTCATTGTCCAGGCGAGGAACTACATAAACTCTCTTCCCTACATGCCCAAGAGGAACTTCGCTGACGTCTTCATTGGCGCAAACCCGCTCGGTGAGTCCACAGCTCCATCTAGTGGAGTCTCTGAGTGACATGTACAGGATGTTTGGAGTCATGGTGAAGCACGGTTGTGGTGTAGCAGGTTAGTTAGTGTTTCAGCCTCCCAGCTAGAAGGTCCCTAGTTTAATTCCCAGTCATGTTTGGGACTGTCTCTGTGGAATTTGCATGTTCTCTTTGTGGGGGTTTTGTCTTGTTAGGGCTACATTCTTTTCTATTTAAATCTGTGATTTTTCTGACAGGGTTTTTTAATTAAATCAATCAAATTAAAGTGGCCAACAAGTTTTAAAGTTTTAAATACATTTCATATTTTAAAACATATACAATATATTCAGTTTTGAATTAATTCCTATGGCAACAGTACAATTTTTTTCTCGCTGAATTCACATCAGAATGTTTGCTTTGTAAAGATGTAATTTCTATATCAATTCTTTCATTCCCCTTCCTCTTTCTTTCTTTTTCTCTCTCTCCCCTTCTGTCACTTCCCCTCTTCTCTTCTCTCCTACCTCTCTTCTCGCCTCTCTTCTATCTTTGTCTCTCTTTCTCTCTCTCTTTCCTCCTCCTCTCCCCTCCCCTCCTCTTCTCCCTCCTGTCTCTCCCTCTTCTCTCGTCTCCTCCCTCTCTCTGTCTCTACCTCTCCCCCTCTCCTCCTCTCTCCCTCTCCTCCCCTCCCTCTTCTCTCTATCCCTCCCCCTCCTCCCCCCTCTTCCTCTCCATCTCTCATCCCCCTCTCTCTCTCTCGTCCCCTCTCTTTCCTTCCTCCCCCTCTCCGTCTCTTTCTCTCCACAGCCGTAGATCTTCTGGAGAAGATGTTGGTTCTGGACACAGATAAAAGGATCACAGCGTCGGAGGCTCTGGCTCATCCGTATTTCTCCCAGTACCACGACCCCGACGACGAGCCAGAGGCTGAGCCGTACGACCAGAGCTTTGAGAGCCGCGAACTCGAGATAGAAGAATGGAAGAGTGAGACTGTACATGTTTAAGTCTAGATAGAGGAGTGGACGAGTGAGACAACTTTACACCTTTAAGCCGAGATAGAGGGGATGTCTGTGTAAACCAGGGGTGTCAAACATATTTTCACCGGGGGCCACATTAGCAAATTAGCTGCCTTCAAAGGGTCGGATGTAAAATAAATCTAACTACTTTTTTAACTTGTTAATTAACTGTTTCTGTATTTACTACTTGTTAAAGTTACAAATATTGCATATGCATTTGCCTAGATGTAAAAATGTGGTTGTGTAACTGCTTATCTCCTGATAAAATTGCATTTTAAGACCATCACACCATTACCCTGTTGAGGGCCCATGAAATGATGTGGAGGGCCACATTTGGCCCCCGGGCCTTGAGTTTGACGTATGTGGTGTAAACCCTCAGTCGTCCTACTCCATTCAGTGTAGTGAAGAGTGCAGTGAGCGTTACACTGGAGAAATTAAACAGCTACTTCATAAGAGAATGTACAAACACCGGCGGGAGAGTTTCTCTGGACCCCAGTCCGCCGTACATCTCCATCTCAAAGCCACTAACCACTCCTTTGAAGATGGTGAAGTTCAGATTTTAGCCAGAGAAAAGAAATGATTTGAGAGGGAAGTTAAAGAAGCAATTTTTGTTAGGAAAGAGAATCCTTCCTTAAACAGGAATGCGAGCCTGAGAAATAATCTCTCCCCCATCTATACAGCTAATTTCTTTTAAAACTTTGAAAAAATTACAAAATCTCCACAATGCATCTGTATCTGTTTTGTTTTTGTTCTAGACAAATTACACAAATGGGCTTTTTGATTTGCTAAATACAAAATAGTCATTTCTAATATTTGTTGTTTTGTTTTCCAGGACTAACGTACGAGGAGGTAGTCAGCTTCGAGCCACCACAGTTCGATGGAGACGAGATGGAATCCTGACTTTCCTCCTCCTCTTCCTCTCTCTCTCCTCTTCTTCACCTACTCTCGTCTTTGTTCAAACATAAAAACAGCACTATTTGGGACGCTTTCCCACTCCATCTCATTTCAGTGCCTGTCACCTTCGTGTTTAGGGAATCAGGGAATCAGATCAATTCAACGTTAAAGCAATCTTCTGGCTCTTTCTGTCATCGCTCCGTTAATTTTAAAGGTCCTATTTTATGTTTAAAACCATCTTAAAAACGGAACTAGTTCATTTTAAACTGTTTGCAGTTGTCCAAAGTCACTCCTCACTGACTTTATGCTTTCAGAACATCCCAATTACTCACCATGATGAGTTTATAAGCACTTTTTACAACTCTCAGAGACCAGAGCGGAGTTTTGCCGTAATGGTAAAGCTAACAACAACTGGCATGGTAACACACACTTTCTGATTCTTGGACAGTAAAATGCAGACAGTACACCGCAGACTAATTGTGCACAGGCCCCTTTAAATGACTAGAGCATCAAAGCTGCTCTGTGTAACTTTTCTGGCAGAAGGTACAGCATCAGTTGTTTCCAAGGCGCCATTGCATTGGCTGAAAAAAATCCACAGTATGACATTAAACTTGTTTGTCTTGCATTTATTTCAGTTTTTATATTGTGCAAAAATACATTGAAAAAACATGCAGTGTCATTCGGTTTGAGTAATCCTGCGTGTTTAGTCCCACCTCGTGACATCATTAGGTGGTACTAAGGAGAGTGTTTGCTCTCTCTGCTGGCTGTTGGAGTTTTGTACACACGGAGTTGAATTACTTGTATTTTTGTCTTGCATTACTTTCTAAACATGCCAAGGTATTAAACTAGTTCAGAAAGCCTTTATAAAGCTTAAAATAGGACCTTTAAATTGGTATATTTAATGTGTTTTACCTCATAATCGTCTTTTAACTTTACATTTCAGTATCAGGTCAAAACGAGGTCCATTGAAAAACGATATTGTGGCAAAGTTGAATTATATTCCTTTTTATTTTAATTAAAAACCCCAAGAATCATAAGCTTTCTATGCCAGTTCTAAACCCAGATAAATGATTAGTGTTGCTTCAGGGAGGACATCTGGCTTTAAAAAGTTATTTTGCAATATTTATCCAACCACACAGCAAAATCTGCAAATTAACTAGACACATTTGGCCTGTGCCCATCTCAGTCTAACACTACAGGGGTACAGGAGGATGAGAGGGCATCTGACACACAATAATTTAACTTTTCCACAATATTGTACCTTTATTGAGATGCTCCCAAACAATGTAAATAACAGGGATCAGTATTTTGTACCATAAAGACACAAGATATTGTATTTTAACACTGGCCACTTTATTATGTAAACACTAGTCCTGGTTTAGTCCTGGTTTAGTCCTGGTTTAGTCCTGGTTTAGTCCTGGTTTAGTCCTGCTTTAGTCCTGCTTTAGTCCTGCTTTAGTCCTGCTTTAGTCCTGCTTTAGTCCTGCTTTAGTCCTGCTTTAGTCCTGCTTTAGTCCTTGGTCTAGGAAGGAATTTTGTTCCAGGTTTAGTCCCTGTTTAGTTTCTATTTTATGTGTACTAACTCACTAACATTGACTGGACCAGGACTAAACCAGGATCACATTTGAACTAGACCAGGACTGAACTAGGACCGAACCAGGGCGAGACTTGGACTAGACCAGAACTGACACAGACTCAAAACTAGTCCTAGACCAGCACTTTTCCGCCTCTCTTCATTTAAACTCAGGCTCCAGTTCATGGTTGGTTAGACTCATGTGAGCAGCTGTACCTAATAATCTGTCCAGCGAGTGCATTTCCACGGCGACCGCACACATACACATGTATGTCGTGAATTATATTTTTCTACTATAATTTCACCTTTAACTAAAAAACGAAGTTGTATTGTAGTCCGATTTAATATGGCGTCTATTTTTAATTTGCATACATGTGGCCCATGAAGGTAATTCAGGCTAATGCTAATAAAATGCAGCATGGAGAAGCAAAGGAGAAGCAAAGAAATGTTTATCAGTGATTCTCAAACCTGTTTTCTTATTTCTACAAGTATAAAATGGACTGAACCAGGACATTGTCTAAACCTGATCTTGGCCCCTTTGAGCACCTCTGATATAAGCACGTTACATTTATGAAATACTTCCCAGTCTAATCTTGGGCCTGTTTGTGTTTCCATTTGCTCTTTCACAGACACATGTTTGTACTTTGTGCTGCCTTTAGCTTCTGTCACTCCAGAATGTTGTGGCAGGTTTTAAAGAGGGGGTCACATTTGAGCCTTCTCTCATGTTCTAATGCTGGTCCCTAATCAAAAACATGTCTGAAGAGCTTTCAGATGTCATCCATGCATGCTTGAGTAATCTAGTGATCTCTCCCAGGCCCTATTCAAACCCTCCTTATGGTTAGCAGTATGAGGCTCCGCCCACAAGCCTACGTCATCCGTGCTCCCACACGATAATTCTCCATAAATATACAAAAACATGATACAAAACTACACAGCAACTTGACAAACCTGATGTGATGTGCAGTAGCTTTATTAGTGGGATGCAGCTGATTGTGCTGTGATAGTGCTCTGAAGGGGGAGTGACTTAGCACTGAGGGCAAAGCGAGTCAATGCATTGTTTTGGGTGAATATAGCATACCCCCTCTTTAATACCCTACAGAGGTAAAATACCCCCTCTTTAATACCCCACAGAGGTAAAATACCCCCTCTTTAATACCCCACAGAGGTAAAATACCCCCTCTTTAAATACTTTCTGACGTTCCTGAATCTTCTTAATGTGTTGAATGTTTTGGGGGCTCCAGTCGTGTGTCTTGTTTTGTATTTAAGAACTTTTATTATTTTATTTGTATATCAATGTAAAAGATATTTGTAAGTTTTTTTTTTAATTATTATTATTATTTATAAACGCTCACCTGGATTCTGAGTTTTCCAGTCGTATTTTTGACCCACGAGACTAGAATGAATCTATTTATAATCAGTATTTGAAATTGTTATTTTTCCATTTATTTAACAGATTTTAGCGATTCTCAACTGGTGTTACACAATTTTCATTTTTTATTTTTGTATGACCCTTTTAAAATGTATTTTATTATCTTAAAAACACCAGAGTGTTAAGTAGCATTCAAGGTTTCAATGTTTGTCCATAATTGTTTTTACATTTGAACACCACGTTTGAGCAGTAATACACAATCCCCAGTAAAGTGCATTATGTAACTTTTCTACTCGCCTATTTCCATGGAGATGGCATGGCATTGCCTGGCGTGTTCCGCAGTATGGAATTAAACATCTTTATTTCATTACAGGTGTTTTTCTAGTTCCAAACATATGTTGCATGCCTTCGAACTGTGAGCGGGCTTGCCTCTCCACAGATCTGATCTGTAATTTGGCCTTGTTTGTTTCCATGGAGATAAGTTGACTACCATACTGTGGGACATTCCAGGTATAGCAATAGCATGTCTATGGACTCAGAAAAGTTGCGTTGTGGATCTTTAAACTGCAAAAAAGAAACAACATAACAGCAAAAACTATGAATGCATTTTAGATTTTTGTTTAATAATATTGTCACAAAATCTTTTCTAAAGCCGTAAACTTATCTTGACACGTCTGAGACAATAGGAGCCAGTCCGGTTACACCACGGTGAAATCTGATTAGCTAGTTGAGAATCCTAATCTTGTTTATACTATGGTACTTTTCCAAAAATTGTAAAAAAAAATAAAATAAAAATAATAGTGAACTCTTCATCAAACAGGTGTAAATCGTCCAAAATGGTATTTTTCAGATTCTAGAGTGTGATGCCATCATGCTGCCACATGGGGCACAAGAGACAGATTCCCCTATTGATTACACTGTACTTTTCCATGAAATATCCAAAAGGTAAATTCACAAACATTGAACCTGACAGTTTCTGTCACTGACTAAACCCAAGAATGTATTTTTGAACAGGATTTATTTTATCTGCCTCATCTGTGTTAAATATTTTTGGTCTATAGAATGTAGTGATGTCATCTGAAACACAGCGATATTGTTGATAATTCTTAAACAATGTGAATATGTTCAGCATTTTAGTTCACAGAGACAGATTAAAGCTCCATGTTACACTGTTCTAAGGTTTCCTCATCACAAACAGACCTGGAGTTGTGTTTTGTTTCATTCACACATGTTTAACACACAAACCTTGCAGATTTAGGCTTCAGTTCTTCTCTCAAACTGAAAACACTCTGTTCCACCTTGTGATGTCATCATGTGGTAATACAGGACGTGCTCCACTGTGTTTTTAAACTCCACACACTTTCACTAGAATCATTTGGATCATTTCAGCCCTGAAATTGCCAATCTCTACTGAACTAAAGGTAAAAGGAGCTTTAAAAAACTACCACTTCATGACATCACAAGGTGGAACAGAGCATTTTGAGCTTTGGAGATGTAGACAGACTAATAATAAAGTGTTACTAAAACGTGTGAATGAAACAAGACAACTCCAGGTCTGTTTTTGAGGAGGGAACAGCATTAGAACATGGAATAAAGTCAAAAGAGTCAGTTTCGTATTATACTGTAGCACCTTTTAAACCAATTTCTAAATTCTTCTCACACTGGACTAAACCAGAACTAAACCAGGTCTAACCACGGATCAGAACCTACCTTCAAATCTGGATCTGACAGGATCTTGGACCACTGGAGTTGAACACGTTCACTTATCCTATCATTAATATCGTATCTTGATTTCAACTGAATACATCCCTCTTCATAAAACATTTCATTTTCTTATGTATAAAAATCAAAATGTGATTTCTGTGATTTTGTAAAGTTTTATTTTGACTCGTTTGGGCACATGTGTGTGGGGGGGTTCATATCACTGGATGCTGAAAACGTTGACTTTAGGCCGTCGTGTTCATTCAGAATGTTATTTTTCACATGTTCCACAAGAGCAGACACCTGTAAATATCACAATTATAAAATAAAGCCGATACTATTTTTAAAACTATTCTTTGATTTGATGTTTGTGAAGTTCAGATGGTTCAGGAGTTAAACCCACAACCTCCTCAACCCACAACATCCTGACTGTGAGCTCGCATTACCACAAATCTGACACTTATTTGGCCTGGAGAACTGCTTCATCCTTTTGTTTCCATGGAAATGTTGTTCCCATATAAAGAATTATATAAACAGTCTTTGGTTGTTCCCTAGGCTGTAATGTTCCACAGTACGGCTTAAAACACATCTATGTCCATGGAGAATGTTCTGTGTGTTTTAACTTTCTATTTCCATGGTGACGTGCTAACTTCAGAAAGTTACACACTACCTTTAACTTAATATATTGTTGCAAAATATATCAGGGATATTGTCTATTGCATTTTACTATTTCTTTTTAAAATAATACTACAAAAAAATATTTTAGGAGTTTGTCATGAATCAGAAATATAACAAAGGCAGTGGTGGAATGATGTAAAAGTAGTAAAAGTACTGTACGTTTATATATCTATACTTATTTAAGTATTTTTTATTATTGTGTGAGACCTGCTGAAAAGGATGAGGATTTAACACTTTCAGAATTTGATCAAAAATATACAAATAAAAACTGAAAAAATGACTGATTCAATTGTTTCTGTTGAACAAAATTCAGCTCAAATCTTTACAAAAATCACCACATTTGAAGCTTTATTATAAATCTCAAAATATGCAAGAAATACTTTATTTTGTTTACTCTTTAAGTACATTTTTAAGGAGGTATTTTAATACTTATATTTTTATGTGATACTTTTACTTGAGTATGTTATTCATACTTTTACTTAAGTAACACAGTTATTTCCTCCATCCTGAATACTCCTGAGAGTCCCTGAACGCCCCTTCTCTGTATCTGAGAGTCCCTGACAGTCCGTGAACGCCTCTCCTCTGTGTTTGACTGTTGGCGCTCTCCAGAAATCCGGACTTTTTGCCCGATCTTTAAACGCAGCGTGTGACCCGGGGTGTGCAGCATGGAGAGAAAAGGTACAGTCCAAAAACACAATTTTATCAACCACAGTCTCCTCGTATAGAGCCCGGAAAATGCGCTGTGTTATCGGTAAAAACATCCGGCGGTGTGTTTACATGCAGCGTGTGAGCCGTTAGTGAAAGTCTGACCACGCGCGAGGCTCTCACTGAAGCTAGCACTAGCTCCTCGTTAGCGTCACATTAAAACCACACATTCTCACAAAACTTTTCAGCACCTCACCTGGACAGTCCAGCCGTATGACTTAAGATTATGGTACAAATAAAGCGGATGTGTCCAAAATCTCATGAAAATAAAGATACAAATGGAAAGTGTTGTGATGCTAATGGCACTGGTGTTAGCATGTGAAGAGCTAACAGCCTGCTAGCACGTCTGCTAACCACAAAAACATCAACAACAACTCTATGCTGGAACAGTTTTACATAGCAGCTTATATGTGTTGTGTTTTGTACTTAGAAAAAGATACATTTCAGTAATGCAGTATATTTAAATGCTTCTGTTAAAATATTGTTCTGTTGTCATTTACCCCAGTATTACAGGTGTCTAGATATTAACACAGTTTTTCCTTCTAGTCCTCGCATTACAAGCCAGAAAGAAGAAAACCAAGCCAAGAAAACCCGCTAAAAGGTCTGTGATATTATTATCTTCTGCACATGGCTTGATCTTCTCTGGATTTGTAGATTTATATTGAGTTTATGACCAGCTACAGCCAAATCCTGTTACTTCATATTTATAAATGTAATATTTTTAAGGCTTTCTGTTGTGTATATGGTCTGCTTTAGTCACATTTAGCCCTATGAACTAAAATAAACAAATAAAAAAAATGTTTTACATTTAAAATTAGACAGTGGCTCAGTTGGTAGAGTGTTTATCCAGGTTGGCAGTTCGAATCCCGCTCTCAATATAAAACATCATTGGTTGATGGCGATGGCAGCTCCACAGATGAATGCTGTTGTTTTGTCCTTGTGCAAGACACTTAACCCCCCCTCACCTTCAGTGTCTGTGTACACTGGTGAATGAATGTGTGGGTGAATGTGTGAGTGGTTCGTTAATGTAAAGTGCTTTGAGTCTTGAAGGTGAAAAAGAGCTGTCTGTATAAAATGTGACCCCATCTTCAAATGATCGTCATCGTATCAGTTGAAAATTCCATTATGATGCATCACAAATTTGTAGATTATCCAGGGGAACAAGTTGTTCTACTTTTTATTGACAGAAGTATCAGCTACTTAACTGTGTGGTAAATATTTGGCTAATTGGACTCTATTGATCTGCTGCTGTGTTCTTGTTGTGGTAATGAGATAACCGGATAAATAAAACTGTAGTGTGCGATTACAAACTAAACATTCACCTCAAGTCACTAACCACGATTTTGAAGATAATGAGGTTCAGATCTTAGCTAAAGAAAATAAATGGTTTGAGGGTTAATGAAGCATTTTTTGTTAGGAAAGACGATCCATCTTTGAACAGGAATGAAGGCCTTAAATATAATCAATCTCCTGTTTATAACTCCTCAATCTAAACAAGGAAAAACAGTATTGATAGCCAGTATGCTAATCGTCAGTATGCTAATAAGCAGTATGCTAATAGTCAGTACGCTAATAGTCAGTATGCTAATAGGTGCGAGAACAGCCATTAGGGGCCTGAACAATTATGCAGAATATGACACAGTTCACATTTAGTGTAGCTCATTAGACTGAGCCACCAAATTGAAACTGTAAACAAACAGGTGTGTTAGCTTCAGTGTAGTTAGCGCCTACCTTCAGACAGATATAAGTCAGTGCCCAGCAGTAATCTGACCCGACCTGAAGAAGTGGCCTAGATGAGCAGCCAAACGTCTTTACTTCTACAACATTTTGTCCAGTTACAGATTTGATTTTTACTTTCCAAACTAAACAGTATAAACGATCACATTAAATCGTATAAGATCAAATGGACATAAAAATGTATTTATTTTGTTTGTTTAGCACGGACAGTGTACATTTCTGAGGGCTATTTTTCATCTGCCGTCCCTGGACAGATGGCAAAACATAGTCACCTTAAAAACACAATAATAAGAGTTGTATAGAACACAGCAATTCTGTAGAACAGTTCATGTGACTGCGGAGGAGCTTTGACAGAGGAGGAGCGGGGACAGCAGAGGCTCAGGTAAAGAGGACCACACACATATTTTTGGGGTCAATATTTATCGTTAGTACTTTTTCTTCACGTAAATAAGTTTCAGTATTATCATTTAATGTCTATATTTACTTCAGTGATATATTGAACTTCAGAATGTGTTACCATGACAGGCCTAATGCAGTGTACACAGGCTGTTCTTCCAGTGAGTTGTGTGGTGGCTCTGATACTGAGGAACTTGAATACTTGAGGTTTTTCCAACTTATCTGTTATAATGCTGTTTCCTCATCATAAGATCATTATAAAATTATTGAGGAAAATTATCTGGTTTCAATATCAGTAAAACCCTAATTCATAATACACCGTTGCATTGTTGTGTATGTTATAATGTAAACCCACTCTCAAAGTTTTTACACTATTTCTTCAAGTAGATCGTGTTAAATGATTGATTTTAATGTCATGATGATTTCACTGTAAAGATTTTGATTTGTGATTTGGAGGAGCTGCAGCAGCTGATTCATCAGTTTAAAAACACTCAAATCTGAGACAAACAGGAAGAGAGAGAAAATGTGGCTTATCTGGTCTGTTCCTCTGCAGAGCTGTGACCAGAACAACCTCCTCTATCTCCTCTCATCTGTGTCTCTCATCTCGCGCTCTCTCTCTCTCTCCCTCTCTCCCCCCCATCCTTCTTCCAATCCACCTCCTTTTTTATTTAAAGATTCTCCTGTCTTTCCTTCCTCCATCATTCTCCCTCTCCCAGCTTTCTTTCACTCTCTCTCATATTTGCCTCTCTGTTCCCTTCTCTCTTCTACCTTCCCTCTCTCCCTTTCCCCTTCACATAACCCCCCTCCCTCTCTCCTTCTCTCCCTCTCTCTGTTCACGTTGCTTTGCTCTGAGCTGCAGAGTACACGGTCCTGCTCTCACAGCCTCTTGTCCCTGGTGTCATTGGCTGTATCTGTAGTGGTGTGTTCTGTTTGGGCTGTGTTCTTTTGTATTAAACTCTTGTCGTCTTGAGTCTGTTTGGGTCATGTGGCTTTTGGACTGGATCGACTCCATCAACACTGCTGTGGTCAAACTGGCCTCTGGTCTGACATACAAGTGAGTACAATCCATTTAGAAAGGTCTTTATTTACTTATTTTTTTAGTTGATTATTCGGTTGTGGCGTCTCAGTCGTTATTTTGATTATAATGATTTTTATTTTTTGGTATTTCTCTGTAAAAATCAGATTAAAGTCACGATTCATAAATTTAATCTGTCGTTATATAAATACATTGTTTTCTGGTCATTTTTTCTGCATAAATAGATGTTTTTGCATGAACTCCCCCTGCAGGTGTAGTCTTGTGAGTGCAGTTTGGGTCAGATACAGAGATACAGAATAGTTTTGAGAGATTAAGCCACGCCCCCTTTTTATTTGACGAATCGATCAGCAGCGCTACTACCAGTCTATGTGTCTTATACTTGTTCTGATACAGCTCAACATCATTATAAACATATTCAGGAAAGGTCATTGGGACTTTTTTAGTATCAATACCTGCGATAAATGAGTATCTAGTTTTGATACTAGTTTTAGTATCAATTAGTTTTTTCTTCTTGATTCTCCCATCCATATTTCAAACTTGGTCCAGTATTCCAGGAGTTAAGATACTCGTGGGCTGAACCATTTTAAAATAAGCATAGTTTTTGTGACAAGTGTGGCAAGATTTGCAATGTTTATTTTTTAAGATTCTGTTCAAAGTCACATTTTAAACCAGAAGAATTCACAAAAACACTGTGATCTGAACTGACTGACAGAAAAATCACATTTCAGAACATGTTTGTACGGATCTGAACTACAGGGAGGGCATCTGACACACACAGGGAGGGCATCTGACACATAGGGACATTTCAGAACATGTTTGTACAGGTCTAAACTACAGGGTTAGACCTTTTTATGCAGAATAAAATGGGAGATTTTGTTGTTTGTGGAGGAAATTATAGCAGTAAAAATGTACAGTCTGCAAAATGACTGATGAGAAATAAGGTACATTCATCTAGTTTAAATGCCCCATATTTAAACTCTATTCTCTGATCTGTTTTCTGATGTTTCCTCATCACAACTCCAGGTATGTTTTTGAAGAGGTAACAGCATTAGAACATGGCTTAAAGTTCACAAATGTCCATTTTGTGTAATACTGGACCTTTAAACTTTATATTGTAACGTGTTCTGCTGTAGAGTCTTTGTGCTTGTACCAGTCTGACAGTGGAGTTCTCATCACTGCGTTTATTACATAACCCTCAGCTCTTCTGCACTTCAGCCTCTGCAGCTTTGCGCTTCACTGTTTTTAGGGTGAAATAAATGTCTGATTGAGATTTAGTCCTGTATCAGAACTCGTTTAAATCAACTTTTCACACGTTTTCACCATGTTCTAGTTTCCTTCTCACAATTTACTCACTTGACGTTGTATTTGGAGTGATTCATGTTTAAGTAATCTTTAATCTCTTATTTTATCTACCCGCGTTTAACCTCCACCTGTTTAAAAAGTTCACATTTTAAACAGGTCCAGAAGAACTGATAAACTGATAAGAAAAACAAAAATTCAATGTTAAATTTTGATTCGATTGGGATTAATTTTGCAGCTCTACTGGGTTTAGAGTTGATTTGTTCTGCAGATGTGATAGTCCTGTTTTTGTCCTGTTTTAGTAATATGTAAATATTCCTTGATTAAACTCAATGTGACACGCCCACTGTGACGTACATGCTTCCCCCTCCAGTTTTAATTTCTTAATCGTTGATAGTCGTTGGATCCGGCAGCATCGCATAGCCATTTTGGTACAAATGGAAAAAAAATGTGCTGCTCGCTAGTGCAGCTATTCATAGGGGGCGCTGACAGTGTGCGCCGCTTTGTTGTGATGACGTTTACGGTGACATCATTGGGCACCACAGTTTTCTAACTTGGAAGTCGGTGGATATTGTTTCTTTTATTAAGTGGTTTTAGATGAATATTGTGATTTAAAATGTGTAAATTATAACATAATGATCCACAGAGGTGAAACCATAGAGACACAAGGTCAATAGGGCTAATTTAAAATAATGCACGTATTTGTAATTTGTATTCGAGTTTTCAAAAGTACTCATGCTCGCATCGACAAGGAAGAAAGAATAAAAATATCACATGGAGGATTTCTGCAGAATCAGAGTGCTCTGTTCATGTGACAGAAATGTGCGTTTATTTAAAAACGACACGTGCTCCTTGGATTCACGTGTCACTGAAATAAAACTAATTTGATTTACAGATGGACCGATATATTGGGCCAATATTTGCTCCTTAATAAATGCACTCAAAGCTTTATTTGAAGACTGCAAAGAGATAGCGGCACATGACTACACAGCTCTCCTTTAGGGCTATGCCAATAACACAGCTGTGGGTGAGTTTGTGGTAAGTTTAAACGACAGAATATGGGCAAAATAATCAAAATTGCCTCAGAAATATCAACAGATCTTGTCATCATCACTCGATCTGGATTGAAAATGATCAGCTTTGGCCATGAAAATCCCCATCGATCGATCTCTAATCTGATTTCACACAAATGTTTGGTTTTGGCTCGAGATGTAACAGAGGCACTACGGTAGTCACCAGTCTGATGTAAAAATGGTATAAACAGAGATCAGTGTATTTCCCGGTCAGACTTGTATGGATGGGGTCATGTGGTAATGTGCGCTCTTGTACTTGACAGACGTGAGCAGCCTGCGTAGTTTAATTAATGGAGTTTTGAAATGAGTCAGACCACATTTCCCAGAAGACTTTGTGCTGAGACTGAAGCTGTAACCTGATTAAGCCCTGCTCCTGTTTGTTGTGAACCCGTCTCCAGTGTGGGTTTGTGTATTAAACATCACAGGGGTCTCTGACAATGGAATACACGGCTCACGATGTGATATTCTGACGATTCACGATGTACGCCATGCTCAATATGTCACTGTTTTTAAAGAGGGAGTGTTATTTGAGCTTTCTCTCGTGTTATAATACCGTTTCTTCATCAAAAATCTCTCCCAGGCCCTATTCAATTTAATACCCCATAGAAGTAAAAAAAAAAAAAAAAAATACTTTTTAAGAACAATGACTTCAAAATAAACCAAACAGTGGAAGGAAGTCTTGTGTTTAGTCCTTGGTTTAAGTTTTGGGTCCTGGATTTTATCTTGGTTTTGCCCTTTGATTTTGGTCCTGGGTTTTTATTCTGCACAATTTGGGAAAGAATATCTAACTGCGATGGTGATCACATATGCTTTTCATGTTTTAATTAAAGGATTGTGTTCACAGTTCACATTTTAAACACATCCAGAAGAACTGAAAAGAAATTCAATTATCTAATCGTGCGTCCCAAGAAATAATGGTACTTTGCAGCCTTTTGAGATTTGATCATTTCACCCATTTAAATTTTTTGATTGAGGTTAAGATTTACTGGGTTTAGAATTGATTTTTTTTCTGCCGATTATAGTCCTGTTTTAGTCCGGGTTTAGTCATGTTTTAGTCATATTTTGGACCTGCTTTGGTGCCGTTTTAATCTAGGTTTAGTCCAGGTTTAGTCAAGGTTTAGTCCTTGTCTATTTCGTTACAGAAGGAGAAAATATGACTAAATTGATTTGGCCAAATGTAAATATTGGCTGACTTGGCTGATCTCACATTAAAAATCCATATTACTCTATTCTCTGATGTCTGTTCTAAGGTTTCTTCATCAGAAACAGATATTATGATGATATCAATGATGATATCAATATCATTATGACTGTAGCTCGCCGTTTGCAGAGGAAATTATGCCACTTAAAGGGCCCATATTACACTATTCTCTGATCTGTTCTAATGTTTTCTCATCACAAACAGACCTGGAGTTGTGTTTTGTTTCATTCACACATGTTTAACACACAAACCTGCATATTTAGGCTGAGTTCTTCGCACAAACTGAAAACACTCTGTTCCACCTTGTGATGTCATCATGTGATAATACAGGAAGTGCTCCACTGTGTTTTTAAACTCCATACACCTTCACTAGAATCATTTGGATAATTTCAGACCTGTAATTACCGAATCTCTACTGAACTAAAGGTGAAAAGGAGCTGTGAACTTGAAAACTACTATGTAGATAGACTAATAATAAAGTGTTACTTAAACATGTGTGAATGAAACAAAACACAACTCCAGGTCTGTTTTTGACATGGATTAAAGGTCACAGAGTCCATTTTGTGTATTATTGGACCTTTAAACTCGCCCAAATGCTCTAAACATAGATTTTGTTGAAGTGTTCCTCATTTTTGGCCCAGTGCGGGTAAAACATTGGCTCTTCTGCTTATTCTGCTGCTGCTGTCGTCCCTCACCTGCAATGCAGTGCTGCTCCGGCTGTGGCCAATCGCAACGCAGCTCTCCGGGAAAGGGGGCGGGACCTGGAGCTGTCAACAGCCAAGGAGACTCGACGGTCAGATGCAGAACAAGCAAGTGAGAGCGAGGGAGAGGGAGAGAAGGAGAGAGGGGGATAGAGCCTTAGCTAAACGTGTTGGAAAAGTCTACGCTAGTGCCACAGTCTGATTCCACTGATCTGATTCTGCACAGTTGTGTTTTTGAGATTAACTTTTCCCTTTGAGGCAGGAGGTCTTTCATATTCTCCATGGATTAAGATTTTTTGAACCCTGCGCAGGGTTTACTGTGCCACTTCTGTCCATGGGAATTCGAGCTTCCTGCAGGTGAGCGCAGCTTGCATTACACTCATGTTTTTGCTATCAACTTTTCATTTTAGACTACTGGATCAGAAAATCTTGTATATTTCATGTGAAAGTTTTGTCTTTTTGTTTCATACTGTGCCACTTGTGTCCAGAGGAATTCAATCTTCCTGCAGGTGAGCACAGTTGAAATATCGGGATATTTTTTGTAATAGTTTTCATTTTTATCTTTTGGAGCTCATGTGCTAAAATTCCAAACTGGATTTCAGCACTAAAGAAAAATAGACTTGAAACTCGATACAGATTTTGATGATTTTAAAAGCTCTTCTTTTTAAACAATATTGTAATCTTCAACACAAAATAATAATGTATTTGTTTGTTATACCATGTGATCTTACCCTGGTCCAGATGAAACGCAAACAAAATTTTTCCAGTTATGTGATTTTTTTATTTTTTTTTATTATTATTATTGTCATTATTATTTTAGTATTGATACTTGTTCAAACGAGTGTCTATTTTCGAGACTAGTTTTAGCATCCATTATTGTCTGATTTTTGATACTTTTGACAGCCCTAATTGTCCAGAACATTCCGTATTGATTGCATAGAACCTTTTAGTTTACACCGAGACGCTTCTGTCCGTAAGTCAAATGAATAAATATGTTTTGTTAGCAGAATAATACATATTTGTGCATATGGAAATCACAGTTGTGTTGTTTTTACTGTGAGGGACCTGTCTGATGGTCATGGCAGTTTGGGACCGGGCAAAATATCAATGGGATTTGCCATTTAAAATTTTGTGTCAAGGCATTCGGGTAGAAATGATTTAAATGAAAACCGAAAATGACCAGCTGAATTTGAGCATATCAGAGGACATATATTTGTGTTAACTTGGAAAGAAGGTAAACCAACCTCCAAAGTAATAAGAACATGGCCCTATAACAGATTTAAGTGACTATTTTTAAAACTAGACCAGGACTAAACATAGGTCGACTCTTAGAACTGGACCCATAGACAAACCAAGCCTGGGATTTGAACCATTTCATTTCAGTTATTTTTATTTTATAGAAATGTGCAAGATTATTATTACATTCATAAAAATACATGGATTTTGAAATTAGCATTTTAATGCAAGAAAATGTAATGTAAGATTTTTGTGACGAGTATTCTGATCAGATTTGCAATTTATGTTAATTTAATATTGAGGATTCTGTTCAAAGTTCATATTTTAAACAAGATGAACAGACAAAAAGACCTGATCTGTACAAACATGATCTGAAACATGATTTTTGTATTAGTTTGTCAGTGCAGATTTCAAACTATAGGTTTAGCAGTTTTCATGCAGAATAAGACCTTGTGGAGACACGGGGAGGGCATCTGACACATAGTGAGGGCATTTCAGAACATGTTTGTAGAGGTCTAAACTACAGGGTTAGCAACTTTCACACAGAATAAGACCCCATGGAGACACAGGGAGGGCATCTGATGTCTGTAGCCTCCTCTCGTCCTCAACCTCCCCTCGTCTGCAGCCTCCCCTCATCCTCGGCCTCCCCTCGTCCTCAACCTCCCTTCGTCTGCCACCCCGTCCTCAGCCTCCCCTCGTCCACAGCTTCACCTCGTCCGCAGCCTCCCCCCAGCCTTCCTCCCTCCGCAGCCTTCCCTTATCTGCAGCTTTTAAGGTGAAATTAATCTGTTGTTCTTATTAAAGAGACCTATAATTCCTTATGTCTGATTCCCAGAGTTTACGATCAGTCTGTATCTCTATATTCAAGCCGTGTTCTCCAGATCAATATGTAGCTGTAATACCATTATGGTTTACAGCCAGTGCAGTGTCCTCATGCAGTGTCCTCGTCTACTGCAGGAGCACACAGGGTCAGCTGATGTAGACAGCAACGGCACGTTCAAAACACGCTCTAAACACGCTCAAAACACGCTCAAAACATGCTCAAAACAGGCTTAGAACACGCTCAAAATAAGCCAGGGTTAGTCCTTTACATTAATGTTTTTGTAACATGTTTGTGGTGTCTGGTATTTTATTTATCTGGCATCATGATCTTTGTGGCTTGGGCTGTGCAATGAAGCCATTTTGTTGTGTTTTTAATGGAGAGTTTTTCAGCCAATCATCTGTCAGTAAAAACATGTGGTTTGGAGACTTTGTTTCTCTACCGTCCATTTTATGTTTTAACCTGAGGTAACCTGAGTTTTTTAGCGTACAATATTAGCCATGATTGTCTTTATATTTGTACAGTTTACGCTAATAATCCTCTGTAATAATGCCCTGGATTTATATAGTGCCTTTCATGACACACAAAGCACTTTACATTTGGTGGTGAGATTCTATTGTAGCCACAGCTGCCCTGGGACACACTGACTGAAGCAAGGCTGCTAACCTGGACCATGAGCTTCTCCCACCTCTATCCACACTGCCTAGTATGAATGTGGTATGTGAGTGTAAAATGTCTTGCCTAAGGACACAGTAACAGTTTTTGCCACTGGCGCCTCACTCTGATATCTACAGTAGTAGACCCAGAGTCTCCCGTTATTGCCATGTGTCCAAATTCCAACCAATCAAAGAAAAGCACATGGCGAAATCTGGTCTAAACATGGAATAACCCCATTACAACCCAGGTCCAAGCAAAGAAGTCTAAACCAGGCTTGTTCCAATACTATTTTTCCCTTTAGAAAAACACTGAGTGGAATAAGATCGATGAACCGTTTGAGTACTATCATGGTTTGCCAGTACTGAGAGCTGATGGCTTGTCATAACAAATTCTGAAGTTTGATATATCGCTGAAGTAAAATGCTAAACGATAATATTGAAACTCATTTATGCCACTGACACAAAACCTTAAGATCAGATTTAATCTACAATATTGTTAAACTTCATGAGCTGGAATCAATAAACAGCAGAATGAAACACTTTAGTCATTAGTTTGGGTTTGTAATGAGTCAGACAAGTTATTAATTCAAACTTTTACAGCTTAAATCTGATCATATTGACAAATAATTATCAAAAATTACCCGTTTCAGCTTCATACACTGAAGGATAAGTCAGTATAGTGATTAGTAGAGTGAAAAAGTGACTTATTAAAGCTTTTCTCAGTTACAGTGTTGGTATAGAAACAGCTCTCATCTAAACCAGGTCAAACACAGGGCTGAAACACAAAACAAGAACTCTAAAATCCTCTTAAAATCTAAAATAAATGTAGTTATTTTGAAGTGCGAGCCTTTAATGTAATCAGACACGTGCAATATGCAAGGGACTGACTTCACATCACTTCAACCTGTAGCGTTCAGTGTTTTGTGAAGATTCTTGTTGTAGCTGGAGCCGCCTGATCCGTTCAACAGCTGTTTAACGTGAGGCCAGACGTTACACTGTTTTTGCTGACACACTTTCACACTGAGATGCCAAAACAATTATAAACCAATTAGCTCGGCACGCTACTGAACACGCTAGCAGAGCATTTTCTGAACCGCAACAAGCCCTGGTATGCTCATACAAAAACTCTATTAGCTAGTTTTTATCAACATTCCCTGGGATGTGATGCTAATTAGAGGCACTGCTCTGTCTGAAGCTCTCTCACTCAAGTTAGACTTCAATCTGAGTTTTGATTTGACACAATCTGATCGTAAAGAACTGACTTATCTGAACTCCAACAGGTGAGCTGATTTGTGCTGTTAAACACGTCCCTCTCTTGATTGATCTTGAATCTAAACTAGAATTTGATTAACTTCACGGCCCCAGTGTCAGCTCTGGTTTTGATCCTGAGGTGAATTCTTTTTTGCAGTTTTAAAAAAGTAATCCATAAAGGTGCTCTGTGTAACTTTTTTAGTGGAGGGTCTGTCACCTGCTTGTCTCCATGGAGATGTTATTGCTTTGGCTGTAATGTACCACAGTATTTACAGGTTACAGTAAGAAGCCTGTTTTTCAAGATGTATATAAGCTATAAGCACATTCCAGGCAATGCAATAACACCTCTATGGAAACAAGCAGGTGGTAGAAAAGTTACACAGTGCACCTTTAACATTTAAGTGAAGCCTGCAACATGAACTGGTCAAGAATCACATTTCAGAGTCTGTTTGTAGAGGTCTAAGCTGCAGACCGAGCAGTTTTAAGACTCAACTTTTTGCTGTCTGGGTAAGATAAAGTTTGCAGTGATGATTTAGCTAACAACTATCATGCTAACGTGCGCTTCCTGATTTTCTGATATTTCTAATTGGATGCAGACAGCACGCAGCGGACATATTATGTGTCTTACACTTGTTCAGATGGAGCTCAACATTATTATAAGATATTCAGGAAAGGTTCATTTCTGTCCTGTCACTGGGATGTTTTTAGTATCGATACCTGTGAAAAATGAGTATAGTTTCAATACTAGTTTTAATATCGATTACAATCTGATTTTCGATACTTTGACAGCCCAGTACAGGCTTTTTAAAGGAGACGTGAACATTCTTAACCCACAGGTCAGATACTTAAGTGCTAATACCATGGACGACCACATCATTACATCATCTCTCTGGTCGTTTACGTAAACGCTGCTCCGGCTCGTCACTCAGAACACCACTCGACCATCTAGATCCATATAACCACATTAGACATTCAATAGTGGGATTACACTTTAATACTCTTAGCTCTTACTGCTGCATATTCATAGGTTTAATTACAGAGAGATATATCAGGCCGATATTTGTTCTGTTTAATTTATGAGGTATCGGCCTTATAACTCCAGTACAGGTTGATATTTAATCTTGAGCAACCAGCTGCCTAAAGATACACATAAAGCTTTAGTTCAGTGAGGTTCATCCAGTCTTCTGTTAATTTATTTGAAACCATAACTTGTATATATAAATGGGCATAGCTAACCCGCTAGCCGCCGCGGCCCAAAGAGGAAGCGGAGCTGTCTGTCACCATCTACAGGCCGACGTCTTCAGTACAGTTTCCCAGGTGTGTGAGACTAAAAAGGCCCCCTCCTCCTGGTTTAAAGTCCTGTGTGCATGTTTCCGTATTTCCATTGCCTCCTTATAGCAGCTGTCCAATTTTTTCCGTCCCACTCCATAATGTGTTCTCTCTTTTGCAGTGGTCAGAAATGTCTGATTTGAGTCGCTCTGGTTCTGCTTTTGTGCAAAAAAACAGCTGTCAGTTTAAACCAGCTGAACAATCACGCCACAGTAAGATCACTCTGAGGCTCTAGTGAGTAGTCCAAACTGTCAGGGATAAAAACAAACTAAACCTTTGTCTGGAAGATTAATCTATAAAAATATATAAACAAAAAATATGTTACTTGAACACTTAAAATTATCAAAATTGTCCTGATATCGGCTCAGAAATATTGGCAGAGTTCATCAGCTCTGTTTCTCTGGATTCTAAACAGTTGGTATCGTCAGTCTCTAGTTGCAATTAATTTTCCAGTTATCCTTTATAAGGGTAGTGTAACAAAATCCTGTTGTTTTTTTTAACTGATTACAAATCCCTTATAGTTAGTTCTATATGTTTATGAGAATCCTACAAGCGTTTGGTATAATTGCCGTTCCCAGTTTTTGTTCAGCCGTTTTTGTCATATTAATGGCGTTCTCTCATGGCTTCAGTTCTTTATTGTGAGGTATTTGTGGCTTCAGTGGGAGGTTTGAGAAGTGACTCACTCCTCCTCCACCTGTGAGGATGTGATTTAGAGACTGGGACAGGGACGTGTTACCTCCTCAAACAGGAGGTTTGAGGAGGTTTCCTTTTTCTGTTGAATGATCACATCAAATGAAAACAAATCTGAGTTGTACATATCAGAGGCGGGATGTCTCAATAGTAGAAGAAGGTAATAATGATAATAATAATAACTGGGCAGTCACAACCATAGACTGTATATATAAATGGACATTGCTAACCCGCTAGCCTCCGCACTCCAAACAGGAAGTGATCATGGGTGCACTTCCGGCTCCATTGACTCTAGGTCCAATAAAATTTCTGTGTAAAAACTGTGTCCCCTCTCTCTGTAACTGCTGCTGTCAGACTCGTCATTTTGATCCTAAATGTTCGTATTAACCCGCTCTACATCCTGGGTTTTTTATTTCACTATTGTGTCTTTAAATCAAGATATGAACATTAATAACAGACAAATCAGGCGTCTTCTTTCCCAGAGGTCGCTCCTGCTAGAGTTAGTAACGCTGTCAATCAAAGCTTTTGCTAAGCACTTGCTCCCTGCTAAACCAGTGGTGTGGGCAGGAAGGGGTGTTGCCTTCAACAGCCTCGCTCTGGATTGACTGTTTGGTTGCTATGATACTTGCGGTAAGTTTTTTAGTTAAATGTGACCGTGGGACTTATTTTAATGTTTGATCATTTTTTATCCATTCTGATGATTACCCATAATGTAAATCTGCAGGTGGAGCTTCAGATCTGGATGAAAAGAATATCCTGAGAACAAAAATAAATGTTTTGTGAGTTTACAGTTTGTTTATCTGTGATCGTTTCTGTGTTCCTCAGACCAGAGCCTCCCGGGCGCGGCGGCGGTGGAGGAGGAGGAAGTGGAGGAGGAGGATCTCAGGGACAGGCTGACTCCCCTCTGCCCGAACAGGACGAGGAAATCCTGGGATCAGACGACGAGGAGCAGGAGGACCCCAACGACTACTGCAGAGGTACTCGGCTCTTACAGGCGCTGCGCCTGATTTTTACTGTTTTTAAAAAGTCAAAACAGAACGAGTTAATTTTAAACAGTTTGCAGGTGTCCAAAGTTATTCCTCACTTACCTTATGCATTCATAGGGTCCTTTTCATGACTTTCACAGACCAGTGTGGAGTTTTCCCAGTAAAGTTAACAACAACTATTATGTTAATGTGCACTTCTCGATTATTAGACTATAAAGAGCTCAAGAGCTGCTTATACATTAGATCTGTTTTGGGGAAAGGCCAATGTTTCTCAAACATGGGACATATTTTTGGCCTGGATTTTTACAGGACTTTTAATAATAATGCTATATGCAACATTTTGGACTTTTTTCCCATTTAAAAGATACATTATTTAGGTTGAATTAAATTGTACATTTCTATGGCAACAGACCCATTTTATATTTATCATTCTGAAACTAGTGATTACTCGATATTACTGCAGCCACATCTGCCCTGGGGCTGACTGACACCACACTGGCTGCATCTGCTGTACCGGTTTCACCCACCACCACAAAACATAAACTCTCACACTACATACTCACATATGTGGCATATGCAAATATGTTACCACAAATAAATAATTTAAAAAAACACAAGAAACTAGCAGGAGTCTTCAGCACAGAAGTCGACAATGTGTATGTCACAATATGAACATTTTAATATTAAGGAAACTGCTCGATGCTCAGTGTGATCCCATGTGTCCTGTACTGTTTCTGTTACAGATTCAAATCCATCTATAGCTACTACAACTGTTACGGCCCTGTTACTATAACTATAACTAGGAAAATTTGACGTCTTTGGGATTTTTCAGTAGTGATGCTTCAAATGAGCAAATAGTAAACTCAGAACAATCTTCCTGAAGATGTGAGACAGGCCTTTACTTTGACAATGTTTAAATCCAGGCTCAAAACAGTTCTGTTTAGATGTTCATACGACTGAAAGGTTTTTATTCTGCACTCTTCTGTTTTATTGTTAATTTTATGATGTTTATTTGTCATTAGTTATGTTTTGATTTGTTTGATTTTAATGTCTTAATTTCTTATTCTGTAAAGCCCTTTGAATTACCTTGTGTACTAATTGTGTTATACAAATAAACTTGCCTTGCCTTGCCTAGTTGAAGTATAAATAGTTTCATTGGTAGTTTTGGTAATAGTTAATATTCTGTATATATTCGGAATGTGTTTTTACCTGAAGCCAGCTGTTTTTCCTTTTAATAATTGTGTTTTGTTTTATCACCAGGGGGATATCACAATGTGAAGATCGGGGACTTGTACAATCAGAAATATCACGTGATCCGCAAATTGGGATGGGGCCATTTCTCCACAGTGTGGTTGGCCTGGGACATTCAGTGAGTAACACCAGCTGTACTTTTAATCTCATTATTATAGTTAAAAGGGGCGTTATATTTCTATGGGGGTATTACACTACTATGGGGGTATTACAGTACTATGGGGCATTAATTGTTAACATATTTGAAAATTGTCATGTTATCATTTATTTTAAAAAGTGCATATTTCACCAAACATTTTCAAACTTTTTTATTAGTTTTGTTTTGCCGGCCTTAGTCTCCTCTCCCTTTGCTCCTCGTGCGCTCAGACTCATACTGCTAACTGTAAGGAGGGTTCAGATAGTCTGGGAGAGATCACTAGATTACTCAAACATGCATGGATGACATCTACAACCTCTGGAGGCATGTTTTTGATGAGGAAACAGGGTTATAACATGGGAGAAAGATTTTTTAAAAAGGCAGATTTTCCTTAATACCCCCTCTTTAAAGTATGTTACATTTTGCATTTGTTAAAAATGATATATATATATAGCATTTTTTTTTTTTTTTTTAAGAGAGAAACGTTTTGTGGCGATGAAGGTGGTGAAAAGTGCAGAGCATTACACAGAAACAGCCATGGACGAAATCAAGCTGCTAAAAACAGTAAGTCACAAATGTCATAATCACATCATCCCATTGTGAGAAACATGAATGTGCTCTTACCTCATGTTGTTTCCTCATCACAAACAGACCTGGAGTTTTGTTTGGTTTCATTCACACATGTTAGAATGCTCTGTTCCCCCTTGTGATGTCATCATGTGGTAAAACAGGAAGTGCTCCACTGTGTTTTTAAACTCCATACACCTTTACTAGAATCATTTAGATCTCTACTGAACTAAAAGTAAAAGGAGCTGTGAACTTGAAAAATACCACTTCATGACATCACAAGGTGGAACAGAGCATTTTGAGTTTGGGAGGTGTACACAGACTAATTGTAAAGTGTTACTCAAACATGTGTGAATGAAACAAAACACCACTCCAGGTCTGTTTTTGAGGAGGAACAGCATTATCATTCACAACTGCATCCAGTTACAAACATCCATAAATCAGCTTTACTTCTGTTACAATTGAAATCACATCCACTGCATATGACCAGAGACATTCCAAGAACAGAAATGTCCCAAGTGGAGGCTGGTCCCTGAACACAGCACTCTGTAGGGTACTTGTGCATAATCAGTGTAGTTCTGGTTTAGTCTTGGTTTACATCTGGTTAAAGGGCTGGTACTGGATCTTTTCCCCCATGTATTTGAGCACATTTTTCTTGGCCCAGTACAGATATATTGTAAAAGCAGCTCTTGAGGTCAAAATAAGTCCACTGTTTACTGTCTGTAAACAGGTGCAGCCTCATCTGCTCTTATGGATTTGCTCATATTTTGATTTTATTTTCAGGTGAGAAACACAGATCCCAGTGACCCAAACAGAGAACGAGTCGTGCAGCTTCTCGACGACTTCAAGATTTCTGGTGTAAATGGAACTCGTATCCTTCATATGCAGTTTGGGCTTTATTTTACATATATTTATTCATATATTATAATGATCTTTGCAAAGTCTCTCAAACGATTTCTATTACTTTGACCTAAACAAGAGAGCGGTGACTCCTCTTCATTGCCACACGCTCTCTTCGCCGCAAGATGAGCTGTAGACCTCTCCATTAAAATGCATTTGCCTTAGTTTAGATCGCTGTCTATCGATCTTTGGATTTTTGGCACAGACCTTTTATCACTTTATGTCCCAGATCAGTGAGGTCAGAAAACCAGCAGTTTACCTCTGTGCATTAGAGCTGCTCCCTCTAAAATCTGCTCTTAACTCTTTTCTTTACTTTGGCTTTTAACACAATTGGAGTATATTTTTATATATGTACTTATCTTTATAATGTTCTGTTCTGTTTTTTGACCTGTTCTTGAGCCTGTGAAGCACTTTGCGCAGCTGCTGTAAATGTGCTCTAGAAACACAAATGTAGTTAAATGAGTTTGTACAGCCCCATGTTCCTTGCAGGCTCTAGTTCTTGTGGTACCTATTGAGGGGCCCTTGTGTCGTTGACCCTTCGTCTTCTTGACCCTTCGTGCTCCTTGACCCGTGTTCTTCAGACGTCTGCATGGTGTTTGAGGTGCTGGGATATCATTTACTCAAATGGATCATCAAATCCAACTATCAGGGCCTCCCTCTGCCCTGTGTCAAGAGCATCATCAAACAGGTCAGATTTAAGTCTGCTGAGTGTCTGACCCTCTCTTCTGTGACCTCTGACCCTCTAACCCTCTTTTTTGTGACCTCTGACCCTCTGACTCTCTCCTCTGACCATCTGACCCTCTCCTTTGTTAACTCTGCTCCTCTCTTCTGTTCCTCTCTTCTCCTCCTCTCCTCTGATCCTCGCTTCCTTTCCTCTGCTCCTCTCCTCTGCCTCCTCTCCTCCTTTCCTCTGCTCTTCTCCTCTCCTGTGCTCCTCTCTTCTGTACCTCTCTTCTCCTCCTCTCCTCTGATCCTCTTCCTTTCCTCTGCTCCTCTCCTCTGCCTCCTCTCCTCCTTTCCTCTGCTCTTCTCCTCTCCTCTGCTCTTCTCCTCTCCTCTGCTCCTCTCCTCTTCTCCTCTCTTCCTCTCCCCCTCTGCCTCTCCTCTCCTCCTCTCCTGTCCTCCCCTCCTCTCCTCCTCTGCTCTTCTTTCACTTCATCTCTGTCGGTCTTCCTCTTACCTGTTCTTAACCTCTGACTCTACTTCATGTTACTTTATTAGATGATCAGTTCATTATCCAATGTTCCAGTGTTTATGGTCTAATTATGTTAACTACATTTCAGTGAAGTCCAGGTCTGCTCTGTCATCTGCATTTTATCTTTAGTTCTCAAACTCATGCTCCTCCAGGTGCTGCAGGGCTTGGACTACCTCCACACCAAATGCAAAATCATCCACACAGACATAAAGCCAGAGAACATTCTGCTGACGGTGAACGAGGCATACATTAGAAAGATGGCCGCCGAAGCGACGCAGTGGCAGAAGGCGGGAGCGGCTCCTCCCTCGGGATCTGCAGGTTAAGCCCTCTCTAGTATTTTACACTGGCCCAAGCAACTATTAAAGGTCCCATGTCTGTCTACATCTCCACAGCTCAAAATGCTCTGTTCCACCTTGTGATGTCATGAAGTGGTAGTTTTCAAGTTAACAGCTCCTTTTACCTTTAGTTCTGTAGAGATTGGCAACTCCAGAACTGAAATGATCCAGATGATTCTAGTGAAGGTGTATGGAGTTTAAAAACACAGTGGAGCACTTCCTGTATTAATCTTAGTGGGATTTTTTATATAATCATCATAATCGACAACAAAGATAATCGCCATTACATCAGCAGAACGTGCAGAAAAAAAGCGACTTAAGGGGTCAGTTGGCCCAGGCCCCAGGATCTTGGGGGCCCAGAATTGTGAGACTTCTTGACCCGGTCCAAATTTCTGTCGACGGCCCTGCTTGTCCGTAATGTTCTCTGGTAAACAAAAAAAAGTACAATTGTATATAAGTTGTTTCAACATGGAACTTTTTCATAACATTAAAATGATAATTATTCATATCCATTTTTAAACTGTCATCGTGATATAATTTTTAATCGCAGTTATTTTGGTCATGAGAATTGCCACACAAATTTCAATATCGTCCCAACCCTGGTTCGTGATAAAGTAACATTATAACATGGCTAAAAAAGGAGTCCATTTTGTGTTATACAGGACCTTTAATTGTATTTTAGCTCTATATTGAGTGAGCGCAGTCGTTACTTAAACAGCGGTATATGGCTAAGTCTGAACTCTGCTTCAAACCACATCTACTGCTCCTGATCAATTAAATCTTGAATTAAAATTGGATTAATGCCCCGTCCCAGACACTTAAATTAACTCAGTATTTGGAAAGTGAAGCCCAAATTCTATTATTTAGGCAAGTTTTAAAATGTGATGCGAAGAGATGTCAATGTATTTTACTGAAAAATTGTACATAACCCTTAACGTCCACTGGGAGGCGCTCACACCACTACATTAAAGGAAACACTGTTTTATATAAACTCATTGCATTAGTTGTTTTGTGGAGATGAGCCAAACCTTACAGAAATAAAGGTACTAAAATCCTCCATTTTCTTAAGTTATTCAGGGGTTGAGACCTCTCTCACCAGATTTAGCAAAGATTTGAAACAGTGACTAATGTTTTTTAAAGGTGCACTATGGAACTTTTCTGTTGGTAGCTTTATCATTTGCTTGTCTCCATGGAAATGTTATTGCTTTGCCAAGATAGTATAAAGTCAAATTTATTTATAAATCACATTTAAAAACACCCACAGCTGCCCAAAGTGCTGCACAAAGGCAACTTAAAGTGTAATTTTAAAACGAAACATGCAAAAACACAATAAAACAAAACAATGGATAAATAGTTTTCAACAAAGATTTAAACCTATTTAAAAGTAGGGGTGTTCTAACTCACAGACGGAGACTGTTCCAGATTCTGGGACCAGGTGCACCAAAAGCCCCACCCCTTCCAGTTTTAGCCAATAGTTTCAAAGTATGGCATAAAACGTTTATCTTTAATGTTCAGTTACAACTTTTACTGCTAAAAATAACTTTATTAATTCTGGAAAATTATTAATTCTGAGAAGAAGATCTGCTTGCCTCTCCACAGATCTGACTTGTCACCTGCTTATTTCCATGGCAAATGTAAGGATGAATCAGTAGCTAACATGCAATTGGATAAGTGCAAAAGAGAGACGTTAAATGCCATGCTGTGGAACATTCAAGATAACATGATAATCTCCATGGCGACAAGCAGGTGGGCGACAGTGGCTAAGTCGGTTGAATGTTTGTCCACTGAGCTGAATGTTGGCGGTTCCAATCCCGCTGTCAACATAAACATTAGTGGTAGAGCGGTGTATAAAAATGTGACAGTTTACAATTTCCACCAGAAAAGTTTCGTACTGCTGCTTTAATAACATAAGACCATTAAAAAACACATTCCCTGTTTAGAATGGCTTCAGATTTTTCTTGAATGCTCCGGTCTCTCGTCTCCCGCTGTGCGATGACTCACCTGTCGTTTTAGTAAATAGTGATTCTGCCTTTTTGTGATGCGTCTGCTGCAGTGAAACCAGTGTTTAGTTCAGCTCTAAGTGACTCACTCTGGGCTAATATTAGACCAGGGACACACACGGGCTGATGGGTAAAAGTACGACTGACAGACTGATCAAAACAGAATCAAAACAGAATCAAAATAGAATCAAAACATCAGTTTGAATGGAGGCACGGTCACAAAGGCGAGAATATTTAAAGTACAATGATTTCTTACACAGGTGTCAAAATATCCTGTCTTATTCTGGATAAAAACATTTAACCCTGTAGTTTAGAGCTGTACAAACATGTTCTGAAGTGTCCCTGTGTGTCCGATGCCCTCCCTGTGTGTCCGATGCCCTCCCTGTGTGTCCGATGCCCTCCCTGTGTGTCCGATGCCCTCCCTGTGTGTCCGATGCCCTCCCTGTGTGTCCGATGCCCTCCCTGTGTCTCCATGTCATCTTACTCTGCATAAAAACATCTAATCCTGTAGTTTAGAGCTGTACAAACATGTTCTGAAATGTGCTTGTCAGTTCACATTTTAGTGTTTTTGTGAATTCTTGTTTTACAATTTGAACTTTGAACAGAATCGAATTGAATTATTAAAACATAAATCTGAAATCACAATGCTTTGGATGTTTGTCAGACTAATGTGATTTTCTCTGTTTTGTTTGTTTCAGTGAGCACAGCCCCAGCCCCTAAAGCAGTAAGTACATACAAGTATTTGATGTATAATGCAAAGTACTTTTGTGATGGTGGTATTAGTGTGTGTAGTAATTGGCAGTAGCACAAATGGTAGTTGGGGTTATGTTAAAGGAACTGTATGTATGCTGCCTCTTACAGTTTGAAGAAGGTACTGCACCTACTCTGAGCCTGTGTGTCCAATAGAGATGAATCGATGTTTGAGCTTTTTAATGCATCTGTTATCGGCCTTAAATCTCAGGCACAGGCTGATATTTTGTTTTGGTCGATCTGTCATCTAGTAAATCCACACAAAACTTGTTATTTTCACTTTAATGCGAAGAGGTAGCTGCACTAACGTGACCACAGCTCTTTCGTAGGTCTGTTGTACAAAAGGGCTCTGAGGGAGTTAGTTGTAAACTGCTCTGGATTCTAAGCAATCTGCATCGGCCATGAAAAGAAAACGTCAGTTGATCTCTAGTTGCTAGAGTCTTGACCTGCAGACAGAGACACATACAGGTGTGTCTCAGTCTCAGTTTATGGACAAGCCTCATTTCAGAACCTCCAGATTCACTCCCTGAGTTGCAGAGACTGCACCAGCATTGAGTCCTGATTGTCCCTAGGTGCAGATCACATAGAGGCATTTTAGATTTAAAGAAACTGGATTTCAGCTTTGAACCTGGCAACACAAATGAGTCATGTGAGGCTCATTCTGCTTTCTGATTGGATAATTGTCTTGAACCAAAACATCAAATTACAACAAATGATTTGTCCATCATGTCCAGGTTTTTTTTTTATTTATTAAAACTAAATCAGCTTTAGGATTGTTATCAGTAAAATTTACAGTTGATTTGAAGATGTTTACCTATCTGGGAGCACAGGTCATGTTTTTTATTTAAACTGTAAATCTTACATACAGTTTAAAGCCCTACCACAGAACTATTGGTGTAAGGTAAAAGCATGTTTTGTTTCATTTTGGGTGTTTTTATTGCACTGAATTATATAGAAACACGTGTCCCACTGTAGACAGGCTCACATTGCTACAAACTTGACTCTCACTTGGCCTCCTGCTTGTCTCCATAGAGATGTGTTTCATTTGGCTAAAATGTTCCATAGCATGACATTCAAATGATGCATCTCCATGGAGAATGTTCCAAAGTATGGCTTTTATTTCCCATCCAAGGATCATCAGTATACATGCCGCATCTCACTGGTCAGAATTTAAAGTCAGCATGTCCACTGTTTTAGCAGATGGCCAAAATGTCAAAGAACAAGAAGAAGAAGATGAAGAAGAAACAGAAGAAGCAGGCGGAGCAGCAGAGACTCCAGGAGGGCGTGGCCATAGCGGAGGGAGGAGAGGCCGAGGAGGGCACAGCCGCAGAGGAACCGGCAGAGGGAGGAGAGGAGGAAGAGGAGGAGACCACAGAGACAACGGACACAACAGAGGACACCAACTCCTCTGTGACAATGGCCTCTTCATCCACTCTACAAGACCTGAGCAGCAACATCACAGGTGAGATTATAGTTTGGGACTGTGACTCACAATCACCCACAACGTTCAGTTCCAGTCAAATGAAGCTCATCAAGGCTAGCAGTTATAGCAGCGAATTCGGAGCCCAGTTTCATAATAGGAATTGCGACTACGAGTATCATAGCAACCATAGAGCCAATCTCAAGCGCGGCTGTTGAAGGTAACGCCCCTTCCCACCCACATCGCTGATTTAGCAGTTAGCAGATGCTTAGCAATGCTGTCAGTCAAACCTGTTGCTAACGCTAGCGGGAGCGACCTGAGAGAAAGAAGACGCCTCATTTGTCTAACTAATAATTCTCTCATTTGTGACGACGAGCCTGAGCTGTGTGTTTCATTATGGTTTAATATGTAGAAGTTGGCAGATGTTTTCAGATGTAGAATAAATGAATGAATCTTTGCTAAACCTTTGTGCTTTGGATTCGACTTGTTTCAGATCAAACGTCTTTAACTTACCCCTGATTAAACATGAGGCGGGTAAGTCTTAGCTGAGATCTGTAAAACCAGGATTCAAAGGCATTTGAAACCACAGCAGCTGAAGCTCTGATGTGTCAGGGCCAGTTCTCTACTTGGACTTTTTCACTTTACTCTCCATAATTATTTAGCTGAGCCATCTGTGTCTTGTTCAAAGCTCCCAAGTATCCAAATGTGTTTTTGTTGCAGTTTCATCTAGTCTTCTAACGCCACCTACGTTTCCTGGTTCAAATGCAGGACATAAAGTGCATATGGCAAGTTAGAATATTTCACTTAAAGATAAACATAATTAGGCTGGTATTTAAAACTTTACCTACTCTTTACCTACTTTTGTCTGTCTGTCGATGACATTCCTAGAGGGATTCTGTTGTACAACCCATCCCTACTGTTTTTTACAATGTAATGTAAAACTATGAAAAGTAAATCAAGTAATGATTAGAAAAACATGAAAACCTGTTGTTTGCACTTTAAGTTAAACAGAACCAAAAGGTCCTATGACAGCCATAAAAAATACTGTTCAAGAGTCAACAACTTAAATTAAATGTCTTCAAACTGTTCAGAAGCTCAATGAGAAGAAATGACTAGAACATGCATAAAGAGCTGAAGTTGTATTTGGAGTGATTCATGTTTGAGTAATCTTTAATCTCTTATTTTTAAGACGCCATTTTGTCAATCTGCCCCCGTTTAACCGCCACTGGTACATACCCACTGTGACACGCCCACTGTGACGTACACACTTCCTTCTCCAGTTTTATTTTCTTATCTGTAATACTCGTAGGAATCGGCAGCATCACAGTCATTTTGATACAACTGAAAAAAACGTGCTGCTCTAGTGTGATGTGCAGCTTTGTTGTGATGACGTTTACGGCGACATCAGCTCCCATTGGGCACTGCAGTTTTCCAACACGGCCAGCGGATGTGTTTCTTTTATGAAGCGGTTTTAGATGAATATTGTGATTTTAAATGTGTAAATTATAACAAAATGATACACAGAGTCAGAGATGAGAACCATAGAGACACAAGCGCTATAGGACTGGTTTCATTTCACCTGCTTATAATAAAATGATCTAAAATTCACTTAAATCTGGTTTCTTTCTGTTTTAGACGCCAGCCAAGAGGAGCAGCAGTCAACACATTTACCAGACACGCCCCAGGACGAAACATCTCAAGAAGAATCCAAGATGGAGGTCAACTGTAATGGACGCATTTCCACGATCCCGGACGCCGAAACAATACAAGACCAAACAGAGGATGAACAGAACGCTAACTTGCCCGACGCTAGCTCTGAAAACAACAACACGATAGCTAATGAAAATGTGCAGATGTGTAATGGGACTGAGGAGGGAGAGGAGCAGCAGACCTCAGCCGGGCCAGAGGAGGAAAGAGAGGAGGAGGTGACTGAGGAGAAGAAACAGGAGGAGATGGAGACGCAAGGAGAGGTGCAAGGAGAGGCCAAGACCAAGGAGGAGGAGCAGGAAGCAGATAATGGTATGTTTAGTGCTATGAGGCAAACTGTTTTGACACATTATGCGATTGTCATATGATTTTAACCCTTTAAGGACTGAGCACACTATGGGCCAGTATAGGTCACCTAGACTTTTATATTTTTCTTAGCCATAAAAATCATATTAAAGGAAGTATCAGAATTTACTGCACTTTTTCACACATCTACTTCTATTTTACACATCCATCTGTATTTTTTCTTTTACGCATCGAATAAATGACTGGGAAAATCCCCGCAGCACCCGCGCTCTCATTCGTCACCTTCGCGGAGCAACAGAGGCAGATTACCGTAACTGACGGAAAAATGGTTAAATAGCCCCATGTCTCCGCTTTGAGACGCCGTTTGAATTTACATGAGAGCATGACTGGTTGCCGAGTTACGCTGCTGGAAAGTCCGCATCCGCGCGCCATCGCCGACGATAGGATCCGACGCTATAGGGTTAAAGAGCCAGAACTGGTATTTGAGCAAAATGGATGTATTGTTAGCTCTAGTTTTTGTCTTTTTGCATTACCGTGATCATAAAACTCTGCTCTGGTCTCTAAAAGTTGTGAAAAGTGCTTATCTCTGTGAGTAATGAGGATGTTCTGAATACATAAGGTCAGTGAGGAGTGACTTTCGACCAAACTGTTTAAAATGAACTAGTTCTGTTTTTCACGTTTTTGAGACGATAAAAATCAGTTACATCACCTTTAAAATTGTGTTTTTTAAAGACCCTCTTTTCTGTATCCTCTGTTCCTCTGACTCTCTCCTTTGCTCCATCTGACCTGCTCCTCGGCATCCTCTGTTCCTCTGCATCTTCTGCTCCATGTGACATGTAATTTTTCTCTAGGCTCAGCTCCTCCTCTGTTGTCTCATTTATTATTTACTGTCTCAAATACTAAAATTCTAGTTTAAACTTCTGGATTTTTTGTAGTTTACTTTAAACTTGTCTTTACTTTACTTGTCTTCTCATTTCTTCACCCACTTATTACAGTTATTTTTATGCTTATTTCAGAATGTTCCAGTAGTTTATTAGTGAACCCTTTGGAGCCTGTTAATGCAGAGAAGCTGCAGGTGAAGATCGCTGACCTGGGAAACGCCTGCTGGGTGGTACGTGGCTTTAGTACAGTATTAAAAGACTTTTTAATTAACCCTGGACTGATTTCCCAGCATGCCTCACTGCTGTCTGTTGTTGTAGCATAAGCACTTTACAGAGGACATCCAGACGAGGCAGTATCGGTCTCTGGAGGTGTTGATAGGAGCTGGGTACAGCACACCAGCCGATATCTGGAGCACGGCCTGCATGGTGAGGAGCTGGAGACGATATTCAAGCCCTATCATAAGAAAGTACTAAATATGTCTGTTATGGTTGTCAGAAGTATCAGATATCTGATACTAATCGAATTTAAAAGTCTTATAGAAACACGACAAATATGAGACACATTTGGACACTTCCTGAATAGTTTTAGAATAATTCTGAGCTTTATAAGAACTAGGAAATGAACACATAAATATTTTATTGTCATTGTAGTATTTAAATCTGTGTCAAGTATCAAACCTATTCCTTAGTATCAAAGTTGAGTTTGCAATTTTAGTATCAGTACTAGTACCAGTGCTGTAAATGTCTTGGTTGAGGTTTAAATTTCAGACAAAACATGAGCGAGCTGTGAAATCGACTTCTAAAAAGCAGAAATATCTTATATAAAGGTTACTCTGCAAGGTTGTTTCGTTGTCATTTAAAATATTTTTTTGGTTTGTTTTGTAGTAGATTATAAGCCTTCAATCTTTTCACTGAGAGCTCAGATCGACACTTTGCTTCAGCCACTTTACTCCGTGCCGCTAGTAACACACTGCCTGGCCAAAAAAAAAAGGTCACACACTCTAATATTTGGTTGGGCTGTCTTTAGCTTTGATTATGGCAGGCATTCACTGTGGCATTGTTTTGATAAGCTTCTGCAATGTCACAAGATTTATTTCCATCCAGTGTTGCATTAATGTTTCACCAAGATGTTGCATTGATGATGGTCGAGTCTGACGCTACCCAAAGCCTTCTCCAGCACATCCCAAAGATTCTCAATGGGGTTAAGGTCTGGACTCTGTGGTGGACAATCCATGTGTGAAAATGATGTCTCATGCTCCTGAACCTCTTTCACAATTTGAGCCCAATGAATCCTGGCATTGTCATCTTGGAATATGCCCGTGCCATCAGGGAAGAAAAAATCCATTGAGGGAATAACCTGGACATTCAGTATATTCAGGTGTCAGCTGACCTCATTCTTTGAGCACAGGCTGTTGCTGAACCTAGACCTGACCAACTGCAGCAACCCCATACCTATTTGCTTAGTTAAATCCAGGTGGCGATTTTTTTTTTTGGCCAGGCAGTGTAATAAAAATATAAAAAAAAATATTAAAAAGCCAAAGTTAAATCTGTCAACTGGAGAAAAAGCTGTAAGAGTGAAGATGTTTGGCTGCTCATTCTTCAGTTCTGGTCAGATTACTGCTGGACACTTCCTTATATCTGTCTGAAGAGAGCAGCTAACTACACTGAAACTGTAAACAGTCAAAGACACTATCCACTCCTTTGAAGATACTGAGGTTCAGATCTGAGCCAGAGAAAAGAAATGGTTTGAGAGGGGAGTTAAAGAATCTATTTGTTAGGAACGACAATCCTTCCTTGAACAGGAATGGAGGCCTTGAGACACAATCTATCCCCCAACTCCATCCTCAGACCCAAAACAAACAAAGAAAAACAAAGAACAGTAGAACCAGCCAGGGCTATTAAGACTGAATGCAGACTGGAACTGTAAACAATAACTGTTTCCAGTTTCAGTATAGTTAGCTCCTCCTTTCATAATAAATTTTATTTATATAGCGCTTTTCAGGACACTCAAAGTCGCTTCACAGTAGATACAATAATAAAATATCACAAAAATTTACAACATAAAATCAAGCCTTAAAAGCGATTTTGAACAGGTGAGTTTTGAGTTCTTTCTTGAAGGTGGGGAGGTCAGAGCAGTCACGGAGGGGTTTAGGTAGTGAGTTCCAGAGGGTGGGGGCAGCGATGGAGAAGGCTCTGTCCCCCCAGGTTCGGAGCTATCTTTCAGACAGATATAAGGCGATGTCCAGCAGTAATCTGACCAGAACTGAAGATGCGGCTTGGATGAACAGCCAAACATCTTCACTCCTACAACGAATTGTCCAATTGACAGATTTAACTTTGTCTTTTTACTGTTGTTCAGAGCTGGATGACTGAGGGATTACACAGACGATACGCACTTTCACACTTTTGAAAACTAAGACACTTTACAATGCATTATACATTCACTCCACACATAGTGCTGGTAAGTTACTATTGTAGCCATAGATGCCCTGGGACAGACTGACAGAAGTGAGGCTGTGAATCTGAGTGAATGAATCATGCGAAAAATGACATGGAAAAATGTCTTGTGCGTTTTTAATTAAATCTGCTGTAATTCCACCACCTCAAACATTTTGGTTGTTTTTAGTCAAACTCCTTAAACTTGTTTTTGACTTTTGTATATTTTTATTTTCAGGCGTTTGAGCTGGCGACAGGAGATTATCTTTTTGAGCCTCATTCTGGTGAAGACTATTCCAGAGACGAAGGTCAGTGGGACATGAACTCCTGTCTAAAACTGAGAAAATGACGATTCTTCACTGTTTATGTCATGAAATTCACTTTATTATCATCAAATATGAGTTTATAAAGTTACTTCTAAATGCTGGAAATTTTGACTTCCAGATATTTGAAGTGATATTTGGCTTCAGGAAATGTGACAGTTGACCTAAGGCTTTATGTCATATAATAATAATAATAATGTAATGAAAGTCATTAAACATAATGGTCATAATACAGAGCATGATGAAACGGTGATGTAGTTTTTAAGCCTGATTTTCACGGTGTATTTTAGTTCAAATGGTTCAGTTCAGTCTCGTTTAAGGAGCTGGAAAAACCTAAAAGTCCAACTGCTTCATAAATGTTTAACCTCCGAGGACACGGACTCTTGCATGACATCCTTTATTCATTTCTCTTTGTTATTTGGGCTGATTGGGACCTGATGAGTGTAAAAACAAAGAATTATCTTTTTACATTATGTAGTTTCTGAGAAAAATGATGGCCACATATGAGGACATTCATTGTATGTTTTAATTATTTGAATGAATTAATATTTTTTGCAAATCATGATTCAAATGTCAAGTGTCTGAATCAGCAGCATTTGTTCTGAGTGTAAAAACAAAATGAGAAACAACAAGTGTGCCTCTTGGAACAATGTGGTTCATTTGAAGTGTTGCTGAGAGGAGCATGTGAAATGTGCCTTTTAAAAAAAAAAAAAGATAATATTCTGAACTTTCTAAACTCGTAAATATTCTAAATTGAACATTTTTGCACTGTTGCTGTTTTTGTATACGGTTCTTCTCTTTAATCCTGGTCTAACCCTGGTCTAACCCTGGTCTAACCCTGGTCTAACCCTGGTCTAACCCTGGTCTAACCCTGGTCTAACCCTGGTCTAACCCTGGTCTGTTGTTGTTTGTTTGTTTGCAGACCACATTGCTCTGATCATCGAGCTGCTCGGTAAAGTCCCTCGGAAGCTGATTACGACGGGGAAATACACAAAGGAATTCTTCACTAAAAAAGGTGAATATTCCAGCCTCATTATCACCAGGACCCAGAGTACAAATGTCCTATTTTAGGCCCAGCACCTGAATGCACCAGGCAAACATCTGCTCAGAGTCAGACATAACCTACAAACAAGAACCAACGGGGATGTTTGAAAGGACAAGTGCAGGGACTTGCAGTGAGGGAGGGGGCACAGGGGGGTGGCAGGTGCAGGAGAGGACAGCTGACAGAGCAGTTAATATTGTCTGTTTTTATGTCACAGATTATTACTGTTGAAAAGAGAGATTCCGTGTTTATTTAGTTGTCACTCATGTTTCTCCTGTTTCCAGGCGTGTTTGTTTTGTTGTCACTCATGTCTCTCCTGTTTCCAGGCGACCTGCGACACATCACGAAGCTGAAGCCGTGGGGTCTGAGCGACGTCCTGGTGGAGAAGTATGAGTGGAGCAAGGAGGAGGCGCAGTCCTTTAGCAGCTTCCTCTTGCCAATGTTAGACCTGGTCCCAGAGAGGAGAGCTACAGCTGCCCAGTGTCTGTGCCACCCCTGGCTCTGCTCCTAACGCCCACCTCCACCAACCTCCACCTTTGTCCACACACCTCCACACACCCCTCAAACAAGAATAAACAAGAGAGAGGAGAGGTACAGCCGCCCAGTATCTGTAACACCCCTGGCTTTGCTCCTAACGCCCATCTCCACCCTTCTCCACCCACCTCAGCCCAACTTCACCCTCCTCCACCCGCCTCAGCCCAATTCCACCCTCCTCCACCCGCCTCTCAAACAAGAATAAACCAGAGAGAAGAGAGCCAGTGTTGCTGAGTGTCTGTGCTACGTCTGACTGTTCGTCTCAGACAGGAAGTAAACAGGATCACTCAAATCCCCGGCTGTCTCACACCTGCAGGAATTGATAAAAATGCACAACTACTCATCAAACTTTTGAAACTTTTCGTTATTTTGCTTCTAAAAATCATTTTGGGCATTGTGATTTTAAAACAGGACAAAACTCGTTTGAAGACACCTGGACTGCCTGATGCAGAACATGATGCAAATGACAAACGAGTAGAAGTAAAGTTGTGGTTCCTGAGTTTCACCCACAGAAGGAGCAGGTCTGTACTTCAGTCTGTCTGAACTCGTCGCTCTCACAAACCCTTTGGCACATCGCTGACCTCCACATGTGTTCTTTTTCTGGGTTTAGAACAGTTTTGTGGACTGCCCAAGCACTGCCAATCAGAGTGCTGTTGCCGGGTAGAGAGGAAATAAAAATACTTCATTGTTAGCACAGCGGTCTCAAAGCAGCACTTGATCTTAACGAGACACTTTCAGTTTGAACCAGGGGGAAAAAAAGTTCAAATTCACCTGGACTGACCCACTCTTCATATTTTTAATCTAAGCCCCGATTCCCAACATAATTCGTTGCCATTTTGAACCAGGAAAAAAAAAAGTTTAAGGATTTTTAAAAACACCTGGACTGTTACGACCCTGAATATTACTGATACTTTGCTGTGACCTCACTCTGGGGGTGTTCTAGATGCATCTCTGTGGTGGAATGTTCAGCAGTTACCATGGCGTCACAATGCACACGTTGGCAAGTTAGCAAGCTTTAAGAGAGTCTGGAATCTCATGAAAAAATACAAACTGGATTTAAAGAGCACATTTTCGGGAACCTGAGATCAATCCAAGCATTCGTGGTCCTGTTCAGGAGCTGTTGGCTAATGCTAATGCTAATACTAGCTAGCTTGTGACTGTAATGTTATGTGAGAGGGACTTGTTTAACAGCACAAATCAGCTTAGATAAGTCAGTTCTTTATGGTCAGATTGTGTTAAAACAAAGCTCAAATTAAAGTCTTAACAGAGCTTCAGACGCAGTAGTGCCTTCAGATAGCATCACACCCCAAGGAATGTTGGTGACATCAGCAGCAAAGTATCAGTTTTATTGAATTTGGAAAAAAAAATTGAACGCACAAGTCATAAACTTAAAGAGCTAAATGTAACTTTTCACTTTTGTCTGCATGGAGATGTTAGTGTTTTGCTGAAATTTTCCACAGTATGGCATTCAGTTTGTCTATCGCCATGGAGACAAGCAGATGGCAGCCTTTGGCCATGTCACAGATCAGCTCTGTAGAAAGGTAAGCCCACTCACAGTGAAAAAGACAGCATGTTTATCAACGTCTATTTGAGCAGTAAAAATGTCTGTAATGAGTCAACTATGAGAGGTTTAATGCCATACTGCGGAACATCCAGAGGTTTAATGCCATACTGCGGAACATCCAGAGGTTTAATGCCATACTGTGGAACATGCAGGCAAAGTAAAAATAATCTCCATGGAAACATGTCAGTGCTTTAAACCTGTTCACTCTTAATCTTCCAACATGAAAAGTGCTTATTGTTGCACTCAAGATTCAAATGTTCCAGAGTTTTAAAACCTGTTGAAAAAAGATGCCAGATGCCCTTCCAGTCACCATCACGTTATTATTACTGGAGTTAGCATGTTAGTGTGGGTGACGTGTTAGCCCAGCGACACAACAACAACTTAATGTTGTAGTAAAAAATGTAACCAGCAACCTTCTGGTCAGAGGGCGAAAGCTCACTGACTGTGCCACTGAATCAGGCTGAGCAGTTTGCAGTGTTTGGTTTGTTCTAACAGTTTGAGAGCATTAAATGCTGATCATTTCAGTATTGCTCTTTTTAAATTTCAAAAACTGCTTTGATCAGAAAAAAATCTGTTTTGTTGAATGTATAGTTTTACTTAAAGAGGGGGTATTACACAAAACCATTAAAAACACATCTGAAGAGCATTTAAATGTCATTCATGCATGTTTGAGTAATCTAGCAATCTTTCCTGCACCTTATGTGTTCCAGTAAATACCCCCTCTTTAAAAAACAAAATGGTAACTTCTCCTCAAATCACATTTTGCTGTAAAGTGCTTCAGCTCTGAAACATTAAAAGCATGGCAGGGTCTAGTGTTTCTCCAGAGCCATGTGAATCTTAAAACATTGTATATTTGTAAAAACAGTGGAATAAGGTGCCATATTTACACACAACGCTGCATTTGAGCCCAGGCTTAAAGAGTCTGTTTCATTTGAGCCCAGGCTTAAAGAGTCTGTTTCATTTGAGCCCAGGCTTAAAGAGTCTGTTTCATTTGAGCCCAGGCTTAAAGAGTCTGTTTCATTTTAGCCCAGGCGTAAAGAGTCTGTTTCATTTGAGCCCAGGCTTAAAGAGTCTGTTTCATTTGAGCCCAGGCTTAAAGAGTCTGTTTCATTTGAGCCCAGGCTTAAAGAGTCTGTTTCATTTGAGCCCAGGCTTAAAGAGTCTGTTTCATTTCATTTGAGCCCAGGCTTAAAGAGTCTGTTTCATTTGAGCCCAGGCTTAAAGAGTCTGTTTCATTTGAGCCCAGGCTTAAAGAGTCTGTTTCATTTGAGCCCAGACTTAAAGTGTCTGTTTCATTTAGTTTTTGTGGCGTCTCTGTGAGGTACAGCAGGTCTAAATGTCTCAACATGAAGTTAAAGTTTCACTGTGTAACTTTTCTGAAGGAAGGTCAGTCACTTGCTTGTCACCATGGAGATAACTGAGTATAAAGCCATACAGTTGAATATTTAATTAAAAGTTGCAGGTCAGATCTATGGATAGGTGACGCTACTGTTTTGAGTTTTTTGTTGTTGTTTTTTTTGTTTTGTTTGTTTGGTTTTTTTTTGTTTAATAATAAATTTAAAAATGAGTTTAATGCCAAACTGAAATATTTAAGGGAAAGCCTAAGCTAGGTCTAAACCAGGTCTAAGCCAGGACTCAACCGGGCCTAAACCAGGTCTATAACAGGACTAAACCAGGACTAAACCAGGACTTTGAGGCTGAACTCCAAATCCACAGGACTAAACTCGTCTTTTCAGTTTTAGACTGAACAGGGCCATAGCAGTGCTGGTCCATATGGGGGCGCTGTCTCTCCTCATGAGCAAACTGCAGATTTTCAAGTTCATTTGTCAGACTGAGTAGAAAGTGTGTTTGTGTTTGTTCTTCTCAAACCAAAGAGGTGGCTCCATCGCAGGTGAACGCAGCCCAAACTTTAGTTCTTATTTTAGCATTTTTAAATCATTTTCTGAGGGTTAAACTGTAAAAGAAGATAATTTGTGTTTTTCTTAAATAATTCCATATCTGTTCCTGTGTCTTTCCATTTCTGTGTAGGCAATAATAATAATAATAATAATAAATTTTCAAAACAGATGGATCTTATATTTTCTTTGGAGGATTGGATTAGTTTGAGTCATAAATAGAGCTGGAAAAAGTATCGAGACAACAGTAGTAATAAATAAATTTTAGGTTTTATTGATAACTGAGCAGGTGGCAGAAAAGTTACATCATGCAGCTTTACAGGTCAGAAGGTTAAAATAATAAGGATGAAGTGTTTTCAGAAAAAAACATTTAAAGTCCATTGCTGTTTTGGAAGCACAAGTCTCTACAGGGAATTCAGTACAAACAGGTTTAAGCAACAGTTCTGACATTTTTAATTGACATTTAGCATGACTTTCTTTTAAAGCAGCACTGTGTAACTTTCTGGAGGTGGTACTTCACCTGTATGATTCCATGGAAAGAGAAAGTTAAAACCATGTTACGGAACATTCTCCTTGACTCAGTTATATTATAGCCAAAGGAGCTACATTTCCATAGAAACAAGCAGGTGAGGTCCTCCTCCAGGACAAATAAAAGTCATGTTTGTGGAGATGCGAGCCCACTCAGAGTTAGACACGTATTTTTTTAACATTTTCAGGGCAATAAATGCAACCAAAAATGAAGAAAACATGCTTTATTTTATTCTATTTGTTGGCTAAAAAGTTCCATAGAGGAGCTTTATACAGTCTGTCTTGCAAATATAAAAAATTGAAGTTGACGAGATGCAGACTTATTTGTGTATTTCCAGGTCAAAGTTCAAACTCCTCCATTCTCTCCACCCAGAAGATCTAAGCGTTATCTGCAAAAGACAAAGAGACAGTCAAGTTTATGTCCCGCTCACATGCACAGCACTAGCACGACCACAAGGGGGACCCACAGCTCAAGGCACGTGTGACTTTTATGTTTGAAGTCCACTAACTTACACAGACACTTATTATTGTTCTGCAGTGATTAAACCTTACTGAAAAATACAAAACCATTCTGGGGAGCTGGTGATGGTAAAACGATCATTTCATTTGTCCAGTTACAGAATTCACTTTTCTTTTGTGGTTGTTTTTATGTTTTTGTTTTATTCTGTTAGAGCAAATGTACCAACTCTTTTTGCTCATGAATATCTCTGTAATTCTGACAAAGAGGAATATTTTAACAACTTTAAACTCTACAGATACAGACCCAGCTCACTCCAGACTGACAAGACAGATCTGTGGAGTTGTTCACGTTTTATCTGGATCGGCTCTCACCGAAAGTGATCGGAAAAAGACCGAATGTCATGACAGATACTTGAATCTGAAGCAGAACAAGATGGAAATCTAGCTAAAATAGGCTGAGGTTTGTCTGTTTGTTTTGGTTCGCCTGTACGCTTCATCTTTGGCTCCACCCACACCTCTATGCTGCTCAGTGATTGGTGTGCCGACCTGACGGATTTTGTTGAGACCTCAAACATCTCCTGCAGGTTTCTACCTTTTCCCTCGACCTGGAAGTCCTCGGGCAGTAGCTTGTCCTGGCGGCTGCCGAGGCTGAAGGCGAGAAATGACAGGATGAGCGAGTCCATGATGGAGATGATGGCGAGAATATACGCCCAGCGAACCGTACAGTTCCCCAAAGTGTATTTGTCTGTGCGCTGACCACACATCCGCTTCACCTCATCCGAGTCCCAGCCGTCAGGGTAGATCATACAGCCGATCACCATGCACGTGCCTGCGGAGGTGAGGACGAGGTGAGGACGAGGTGAGGAGAGGAGGGAAGGAGGGAGGGAGGGAGAGAAGGAGGAGAGAGGGAGGAGAGGGGAGAGCCGGAGGTTGACCCTGTTCATAACCTCAATGTTAACAGCTTCATGTTTTATGCAGATCAGACTCAGGTGACACTGAAACATGAGAAACACAAACTCTCACTGTCTGTGTTTAATCGTCTCTTTATGATTTATTCACAAAGACTCCAGTGACACGAGCGAATGTGCAGTTTTAATGTGATAAATACATGTAATAAACCCGGTGTGGGTCCATGACATTATGAAGGAGGAGTGTTCGGGTGTGTATACAGGTGTGTACAGGTGTGTACAGATGTGTGTGTAGGGGTGTGTGTGTAGGGGTGTGTGTGCACAAGTGTGTACAGATGTATGTTTACAGGTGTGTACAGGTGTGTGTGTACAAGTGTGTACAGGTGTGTGTGTACAGGTGTGTGTGTACAGATGTGTGTGTACAGGTGTGTGTGTACAAATGTGTGTGTAGGGGTGTGTGTGTGTACAGAAGGGTGTGTACAGGTGTGTGTGTGTGTACAGGTGTGTAGAGGTGTACACTGTGCGTGTGTCTCACTAGAGGCCAGCTGCATCCACGCGCAGATCTTGTACACACTTCCCGCGTTGCAGAAGAAGAAGAGGCTGAAGCACACGATGCTGCCCACCACGAGCAGCGTGGAGATGCCCACGAAGAACATGGCGGTCTTAAACGCTCCGGACGGAATAGAGCCGAAGTCCAGCGCGCTCCCTTTGCACGTGAGCTCCGAGGTAAGCGCGTTCCCGATGCAGTAGTGGAAGAGGCCGAAGTATCCGGCCTGAGGCGTGTTCACGCTGTCCCCGATCCAGTACGGCTGAATAAACACCACCACCGTGATGACGGAGAACGTAATGGTGAACACTGTCCACAGCACGCCCATGGCGCGCGCGTTACGCACGTAGTTGGTGTGGTAGATTTTGGCGGCCTCCTGAGCCGGGAGCATGGCTCTGGCTCTGAGGGTTTAGGCCGTTTTCAAATGTTACACAAGTTCACAGAGAACTTCCAAGAAGTTTTAATAAAATTAGTCTCCCTCGAGACTCTCTTTACGCATGGACCCGCTGTCCAACAAGAACTACATCCAGAGAAGTCTCACCCACAGCCCACTGGAGGTCCCTCTGTTCCACTGGAGGTCCCTCTGTGTCTCTGTCTCTCCGTGCGTCTCTGTGCTTCTTCGTATGTCTCTGTGCGTCTCCGTGAGTCTCTGTGCCTGTGCCTTGTGCTTCGGGTCCCGGGGGAGACTCGGACTCTCAGACTCTGAATGATTCATGGTCATCAGATCCTCCAGTGAAAGCTCCTCCAGGTCACAGCTGCTTTGTCCGCGAGTCACTTTCTCCTGAGACTATTGTCCAGTGCACCACGCGCTCATGGTTCAGTTTTATTTTAAATTTGACATTAAGCGGATTTAAACACATTTATCTGTGGTCTGATCTGGTCCCAAACGACGCTCTCTGAAAAGTGGCCCTATTTCAAAATACTGATTAGGCCACTGCTCAAGTGTTTACTGCAGTTGTGTTTCCTAAAGTTGCATTTACTGCAGTTGTATTTTTGTTCTATTTGCTTTGACACTGACGTTCTACTAAAAACGTCAAAGGGTAAGCACTAGATGGCGCCATTGAGTCATTTGCTCAGTTTTCATTTCCTCCTTGAATAACATGACTTCTCCCTGTGTCGATCTCATCATAAATGTCTGTAATACTGAACCTACTCCTCTGGCTCTCTCCTCCTCTGACTCTGCTCCTCTGGCTCTCTCCTCCTCTGACTCTGCTCCTCTGGCTCTCTGCACCTCTGGGTCTCTGCTTCTTTGGCTCTCTCCTCCTCTGACTCTGATCCTCTGGCTCTCTGCACCTCTGGGTCTCTGCTTCTCTGGCTCTCTCCTCCTCTGGCTCTCTCCTCCTCTGGTTCTCTGCTCCTCTGGCTCTCTGCTCCTCTGGCTCTCTCCTCCTCTGGCTCTCTCCTCCTCTGACTCTGCTCCTCTGGGTCTCTGCTTCTCTGGCTCTGCTCCTCTGGTTCTTTGATCCTCTGGCTCTGCTCCCCTGGCTCTGCTCCTCTGGCTCTCTCCTTCTCTGGCTCTCCTGCTCTGGCTCTCCTCTGTCTGCTGCTCTCCTTTCGTTGTCCACATAACTCCATCAGGTAAATGGCTCTCCTGTGACTCCCATGTCGCTCCCCCCTGTGGCTCCCCTGCTGTGGCTTCCCCCTGTCGCTCTCTCTTCTCTGGACTGTGGCTGTAATGGGATTAGAACAGTATTTTATACAGAACAAAGGGACATGAAGCCGACAGACGAAACAAGAGCAGAGCCAACAACACGACGACAGAACCTTCAGACATTTAACAGAAACAATTTAATCATCTAGAACTTTATCCATGTTCTATTCGTTTCTTCTCATTGAGCCTCTGAAGTTGTATTTGGAGTGATTCATATTTGAGTAATCTTTAATCCACTATTTTCAAGACGCCATTTTGTCAATCTACCTCCATTTAACCTCCACCAATACACGCCCACGGTGACACGCCCACGGTGACACGCCCACTGTGACACGCCCACTGTGACACGCCCACTGTGACACGCCCACTGTGACACACTTCCTTCTCTAGTTTTATTTTCTTAATCAGTGATACTCGTAGGATTTGGCAGTATCGCGTAGTCATTTTGGTATAAATGGAAAAAAATTTGCTGCTCTAGTGTGATGTGCAACTATCCATAGGGGGCGCTGACAGCATGGGGCGCTTTGTTGTAATGATGTTTACGGTGACGTCAGCTCCCATTGGGCATTGGGTTTTCTAATGTGGAAGTCAGCGGATTGGTTTCTTTTATGAAGTTGTTTTAGATGAATATTGTGATTTAAAATGTGTACATTATAACATAATGATCCACAGAGATGAGAACCATAGAGACACAAGCACAACAGGGCTTGTTTAAGTCTGAGGCTCAGTGGAAAAGGCCCTATCGCTGGGAATCAGAGCCTTCTAAACTTCTATAATGTGTGTGTCCCACGTCTGTATTTTATGTTCTGCGCTGTTGGCTCGTTGTCGCTCCATTTGGCCTGAGAACAGGAAGTGTCCCAGTAACTCTGAGTGTGACCCAGAAGGAGACGGATCAGAGCAGCCTCCAGCCTCCAGCCCAGAGCCAGTGAGGAGGGACAGAGCAAGGCTAATGTCACGAGCTGCAGAAGAGGGAAGAGTCTCATTTACTTTGAGTATTTAAACCAGCCCTATAGTGCTTGTGTCTCTATGGTTCTCATTTGTGACCCCTGTGAATCATTATGTTATAATTTACTCATTTTAAATCACAATATTAATCTAAAACCCCTTCATAAGTGGGCGTGTACATCAGAGTCGGCGTGTACCGATGGAGGTTAAACGGGGGTAGATTGGCAAAATGACGTCTTGAAATTAGTCGATTAAAGATGACTCAAACATGAATCACTCCAAATACAACTTCAGAGGCTCAATGAGAAGAAACGACTAGAACATGGACAAACATCTGAACAGTTTGAAGAACACGGCGGATTTGACCAAAGAAAATCAAACAGAGAAAGAGTCAATAACAAACAGAACATCCACAGGAGCCAGATGGCAGTGAACTTTATGTGACTAACAATACACACTCTGTAGTACTGTGTAGTATTCTCTGTAGTATTCTGTGTAGCATTGTCAAGATTCCAGTCTGTTCCTGTGTTTCTGTGCTGTCTTTCCCCCCTCCCTTCTGTGTCTGTGCCGGGAGCTGGGCTCTGGACTCTGGCACCACCCACTACACACCTGCAGCCCATGAGCAATCAAGCCTGCACCTGTGGAGCACAAAGGGACCAAGGATCCAACACACGTCGCCAGATCATCTGTGTATCCCCCGTGGTACAGGTCCGCTTGGCTCAGTCTAGTTCTTGTGCATATGATCGCTGTACTCAGCTGGTTATTTTGGTTTTCATCAGATCCCGCTCCTTGGAACTACCTTGCACCTCCGCCTGTGACCCAGCTCCCCTCAACCGGTACGAACAGTAGGCGCAGTGCATGATGGGATATAGCAGTGTGTGCATGAATGCACGCATCGGTTATGGCCAATCTCCATGGAAACACTAAGCATGCAGGGCACTTTTATTGGGCACATTCGTCAGGTGCATTGAAATGAGACAGTCCTTGTCGCGTCGGTTACATAAGTGCCCTTTGATGCATTCTTCAAACGGTGCATTTAAGGGCATTTTGGCGAATCCAAGCCACACCTTGTAGTAGCAGTGAACCAGACTCCCAGAGGAGAGGGCGCTCTGATGTGGGTCACTCTTTAGTGTAAACCAGTCCCTTCCCCCTCTTTCTCTTTCTCCTCCTCCTCCTCCTTCCTCCTCTCTGCTCTGTCCCCTCCATCTCTCCTTTCATCCTCTTCCTCCTCTCCTCCTCTTTTCTGTTCTTATGTAACACATTTGAATAGTCTGTGTGACTGTGTTACAAACAGAGTCTGTTCTCCAGGTCACTGCAGAACACTAACTTTAAAGGAGCACCGTGGAACATTTTTATTTTAAATTCCATAAACATGATCTCTGTGTGACCCCCCAGATACGGGCTAAATATGTTCAAATCAAATATAACGTTTACTGATCGCTATTCTAAAGATTATTTTTTTCTTAGTTACAAAAACATTAAACATGATGGGCAAGTTGTTTCTGTTATAATTTTGTGTTTTGGTTCAAGGCAATTATCCAATCAGAAAGTAGTAGCCTCACATGACTCATTTGTGTTGCCAATTTCAAAGCTGAAATCCAGTTGGTTTAAATCTAAAATTCCTCTCTGATTTGATTTTTTTTTTCACTACATAAACCCCAGCACTTGCAGCCAATCAGGACTCAGTGCTAGTGCAGCCTCTGCAGCTCAGTGAGTGAATCTGGAGGTTCTGAACATGAGGCCTGTCCATAAACTGAAACAGAGATACACCTGGATGTGTCTCTGTCTGCAGGTCAAGACTCTGGACACACAGGAGGTCACAGGTCAGGCTACACACAGCGCCTTTTAAAGGGACATAGATTAATTTCATTATCAGCTTGTCTTTATAGTGGAGATAGACCAATATATTCCTCCTCTTCCTCGCCTGGCCCTCCTCCGCCCCCCTCCCTCATCCTCGCCTGGCCAATTTTTCTTGTTTTGTCTGATTTTTCCTGTTGTTTGATTTTCCTGTTTGTTTTTGTGTGTTGGCAGCACGGTGGCTGAGTGGCAACACTCATGCCTCACAGCAAGAAGGTTTGGTTCGATCCCCGGGTCGCCCAGGCCTTTCTGTGTGGAGTTTTTCATGTTTCTCCCTGTGTCTGGATGGGTTTCCTCCAGGTACTCTGGTTTCCCCCATCAACCAAAACATGAACGCCCTTCGAGACAACTGTTGTTGTGATTTTGGGCGTTACAAAAATAAAATGAATTGAATTGAATATTGGGCCGATACTTGTGCTTTTTACATTATATTTAGTTATTTAGCCCATAGTTTTAGCTTTACATAGAGGTGTTTGCATCAGAAACACCAGGCAGTCTTATGTGATGTCACATAGTACTTGAAATCACAGAGGCCACTGGGGGCAACACACGCTTAGATTTAGACAATTTTGTACGCACTTCTCTAGTTTTATTTTCTTAATCGGTGATACTCCTTTTGGTACAAATGAAAAAAAAAAAGTGCTGCTCTAGTGTGATGTGGAACTATCCATAGGGGGCACCGACAGCATGTGGTGCTTTGTTGTGATGATTTAAAAAATGTGGGATCATTGTTGAAGCAGAAACTGTTGTTTGGACATGATTCAAACTTAAAAGAAATAAAAACACATGAGCAGGTCAAACAGTCACAGAAAGAAAAAGAGCTTTGTTTGATTTAACCAAAAAAGTCCCACTAAAGTCATCAAAGAAGAGATGGCCTAAAGGAACACACAGTTTTACAGAACAGAGGGATGAGGGAGGAGGGAAGGGTGGAGAGACAGAGAGGGAGAGAGAAGAAGAGAGGGTGGAGGAGGAGAGCGAAGAGGTGAGAGATGGAGAGAAAGGAGAGAGTAAGAGAAAGAAAGAGGTGGAGAGGGTGGGGGAGGAGAGAGATGGAGAGAAGTGTGGAGGAGAGAGGGAAGGAGGGGAAGAGGGAGAAGAAAAGAAGGGAGGAGGTGAGGGGCAGCAAAGAAGGAGGAGGAGTGTCCTGTCTGAGCGCTGACCATAGTTAAAAGGAGATCTACAGGAGTCAGTGCTGCTTCACTGGAGCCGGACCCAGACCTCAGACCTCATGTGAAATACTACTATAACTACTACTGCTACTACTACTGCTACTGCTACTACTATTACTATTACTACTACTACTACTACTATTACTACTACTACTACTACTACTAATACACTCTCAGTCTCTGTGAGAGTTTTATATTTTCTCAGGGAGTTTAAAGCATCTCTGCTGTGTCTGTGCAGAACACCAGCCTCCAACATATATATGCACACAGACATATACATATACACATACATATACATATGCATATACACATACACATACATATACATATACACATACATATTCATATACACATACACATACATATACACATACTTTTTTTTTTTTTTTTTTTTAAATACAAATAAAATAAGTGCTTTTGAGCCCTTTCTCTGACAGTGTATTCTCATAAGGAGCTGCAGGGGGAGCTCTATCGCTGAAAGTTCCTTAGTTCTGCTTTAATAATAATAAGTTCTTACACCTGTAGTGCTCTGCAGACTCCTAGAAGTCTCTCAAAGCTCTACACTGTGTCAGTGTTCACTCATTATCATGCTGTTGTAGATTAAACTGTAGTGTCCGAGAAATAAAAACACAAGACACGAGGACAGAGTTTGAACAAGACGTTTATTTACATCACCATGGTTCCACCTTCAAGGAATCACTCACACACACACGCACACACACAAATACTTTCATACCCCTTGTCTTGCTCAAGAGGATGCAAATCTGAATATTAAAACTCTGTCCACATTTACTGTTTATTAACCCTGAAACTTGAAATGCTTCAGACTCAAAAAACACTACAGAAAAACATGCCTCCTCTCCAGTGCAAATGTGAATAATTATGATTGACTGACTATAATTCCTGGTTTCTGATTGGTGCATTGATTTCCTAGCCAATCACAGGCCTGGGTTTCTCCAGAATGAAGGATTATCTTCAAAGGCAGATTTTTTTTTATTATTTTTTTTCAAGGGCAGATTTTGAATGGGAAAGATGGATTAGAGACAGTGTAGGCGCGCACATGAGGGACAATATACACTGCGACACATGAGGGACGATATACACTGCGACACGTGAGGGACAATATATACTGCAACAAGCATTTGCATGAAAGGATGAGTGATATTGATAGTGATATCATCACTTAGCAGCACCATAATGGCGAGTGGGAATCACCAGATGTGTGTCGATATACACTGCAACACAAGAGGGACGACACATGAGGGGACATTATACACTGCAACATATGAAGGGGACATTATACACTGTGACACATGAGGGGATATTATACACTGTGACACATGAGGGACGAAATACACTGCAACACTGTGACACATGAGGGGACATTATACACTGTGACACATGAGGGACGAAATACACTGCGACACATGAGGGGACATTATGCACTACGACACATGAGGGGACATTATACACTACAACACATGAGGGGACATTATACTCTCCATGTTAAAAATATTCACTATATTTACAATGTGTTTATGGCCTAATGTCTGTATGAAGGACCATGGGTCAGACTGGTCCTGGTTTAGATTTGGTTAAGTGGTTTAGACTGAGTTTGGTCCTGGTTTGATCCTCATTTAGACCTGGTTTGGTCCAGTTAACGTACAATGCTAAAACAGTATCTTTTTTGACTAAATAAATGTTTAGTGTCAGACATGCTGTTTTTGTACTCACCTTGTTTGAAATGATTAATCAAGTACTTTTTCAGGAAACGTTTTTCTCTATGTGTGAACTCGAATGGATCAGCAGAGACAGAAAATGAGTGAAGGACATAGCTAGTACTAAAACTACTGCTGTTACTATGACAACTACCACTACTACTAGTACTACTACTACTAACACTGCCACTACTACTACATTGTTCCCACATTCCAAACCGTGATGTCGAAAGCTCGTCCTCGGCTCATGACATAATCTTTTCTGATCCTTTGGAGACGTTTCCACAGAGCTCCGGCCTAAAGCTGCTCACATGTACAATAATAATCCTACATACACGTATACAAATACCACCAGAACTGATGACATAACAGTAAAAGTACTGCACCCAGACAGTATAAGGTACTACACCCAGACAGTAGAAAGTACTGCACCCAGAGCCCTATTGGTATTACAGATGTGTCTGCGCCTTTAAGAACTGGGGGTAATACAGGTGTGTCTGCCCCCTTTAAGAGCAGGTGGTAATACAGGTGTGTCTGCCCCTTTAAGAGCAGGTGGTAATACAGGTGTGCCTGCCCCTTTAAGAATCGGTGGTAATACAGGTGTGTTTGCCCCTTTAAGAGCCGGTGATAATACAGGTGTGTCTGCCCCTTTAAGAGCAGGAGGTAATATAGGTGTGTCTTCCCCTTTAAGAGCCAGCGGTAATACAGGTGTGCCTGCCCCTTTAAGAGCAGGTGGTAATACAGGTGTGCCTGCCCCTTTAAGAGCAGGTGGTAATACAGGTGTGCCTGCCCCTTTAAGAACCGGTGATAATACAGGTGTGTCTGTCCCCTTAAGAGGAGGTGGTGTGTCTGTAAAGGGACAGACACAGATACAGGTGTGTCTGTCCCTTTGAGGTGTTAATACCGGTGTCTGTCCCTTTAAGACAGGGGTCTCAGACTCGCGGCCCGCAAGCTAATTGCGGCCCAGGGGCCACAAACTCGGGGCCTTAATATGAAAGTTTAATGTTAGTGCGGCATGCGAGTTTGATATGTATGGCACTTTACAGTGTTGTGTGCGGAGCTGAACAAACCTACCAATCACGGTGGGGTATATGGCTCTCAGGGCGGGACATTAGGCTGATGCAGAGAAACATTTCTGAATGAGTGAAACTTACAGCAGCGTTGTCATGGAGTGTTTTCTTCCGTGCCTGACTGGTGCATCATTTCTATTGGACACACGCGGACATTTGTCCCAACGCGCTGTGTTCATAGCACTTCAAAAAAATATATATATATAATTGCTGCTGAGCTGGACATTATACGTACATATACGTATAGAAATGTGTATAACTGTATACATATATTTATACACACACATAAATGGCACTTAGAGAGTTAATATAAGCGCTCAAATCAAAGTGATGCGTACGCAGCGGAATAAAAGAAAAGTAAGGAGCTCAATGCAGTGTGATGTGTCTGCAGTCAGGTACACGTGACCTACAAACCCACGGTGCGACCGTGTCCCAATCCGCCACATGCACAGTTCAAAGTGCCGTTCGAAGTACCCGGCCAACGGAGGGGACTCCTCTGTGTACCCGCCTTGGCGCTGAAATGGGACACGGAGCGAACTTCAACCTCTGGCTGTGCGCTTACGTGACGTCGCTGAAATAATTAGTTGTTTTTTTTTAATATATTTATTATTTAATAGAAGAAGAGTCAAGGTGTCGTCGTCGCAGCTGTTTATTTCTGTTTAAATTGAATGAAGTAAGGAATTAATCTTTCCCTTTTAATATCAATAGACAAATATAAGGTTCGAAGTGATTTTTTTTCCCAATTGTAGCTTCTACATAACTTTAACAATATATACTTTGTTAAAATGTAATTACAGAGACAGAGGAAACAGTATCATTTTTACATTCATAGTCTATAAACCAGAGAACACAGATTAGTTGTACATAAAGTGGGATATTGCAGTTTAACGGTTCTGTATTTGGGCCAGGTTTAATTTGATCTGTGGCTAAATAACTGCAATACCAGTAGAGGGCGCTGTTTACCTCATATGCCTTCTATACCTGAGTGTGCCACAGCTGTACAAGTGTTTTAATCATTAAACACATATACTACACACATATACACATATATTTTTATTCAGATTTTACAGTTTCATGTAGCAACAGTTTCATGTCGCACTGTTGTAGGTGACGTAAACCAGTACTTACATTTGAACGTGTATTGCGTAGCGTACTCCATTTGCATAGGCGCGGTGCATGATGGGATATAGCAGTGTGCGAAGTGTGCTCATGTGCATGCTCCGGCTACGGCCAATCTCCATGGAAATGCATGACACATTTTCGGCTGCATTCGTCAGGTGCATGAAATGGGACAGCACTTGTCGCACCGGAAGTTACATAAGCCCTTGAATGCACAGTTCAAATGGCACTTTGAATGGTGCATTTTTTAAATAGCATTTCCTGTGGAAAACCTAATGCGGCCCAGCCTGACCAAAACTCTGCCTACAGTGGCCCCCAGGTAAATTGAGTTTGAGACCCCTGCTTTAAAAGGCGGTAATACAGGGGTGTGTCCCCCTTTAAGGAACGGTGGTAATACAGGAGTGTCTGTCCCTTTAAGAGCCGGTGGTAATACAGGTATGTCTGCCCCTTTAAGAGGAGGCGGTAATACAGGTGTGTCTTTTCCAATTCACTTTATTTCTACAACACATTTTAAAAAGTTAAATATAAAAATCCAATGTAAAAATGAAAATTTACATACATTTACACACATACACACACCCCTACACACCCCCACCTACATACACACACACACACACACACACACACACACACACACACACACACACACTGATTTACTATATTCTAATTTTCAGTGATTATGATTGCCAGTGATTATTTTGGGTAAGTTACAGTAGTATCTGCAACCAGGATCCACAAGAACAAGAGTAAACTCTTTAGAGACGGAGCCGTTGTATATGTTATATTTATGTTCTAAAGTTACTCCTCAAATGTGCAGGAGCTGAGACTGCAGTGTGAAAACAACACAGAAGAGTTTCAGGCCATCACAGTTTGACCAGGACCAGTGTCCACCCAACATACATCATTACATCATTACCTTTCTCAGCACAGCCAGCTTAGCACCTGTCCCAAAACTACTTCCCCGTGCTAACTGTCCCTAAACTTGACGCTATCATCAGACATTTGCTAGCATAGCCACCAGAGCAAAGGCTGTACAGCGAGCTCACGACAAACGAATAACATGTATATGGCAATAATTCAGCTGGTAGTTGGTCTGCTGATCCAAAGGTTGCCCGTTCAAATCCCTCTCTCGACATACACATCACCAGCTCCCACAGATGGATGGTGTCGCTGTGTCCTCTCCCCTAGCATCTGCGAATACATTCACATAAAGAAAGCAGTCCAAACTGTCCAATTTTTTTAATATAAACCCAGGAAAAATAAGGTCTCGAGAATTGAATCTGAAGAATCTATAATGTCTATTGCTTCTTCATGTAGTGAAATCTGAATTAATCCTTTTTTTTTTTTTTTTTAGAGCCACGTTTGAACACTGGAGCTCTGAAGAAGACAGATATTTCACAATTGGTGGAATGTCTCCTCAGACGATGTCTCTGGTCCTTGACTGGATTTACACTGGATCCACTTCCCTGAACTCGGAGACAGTCCAAGACCTTCTGCTGGCTGGCGACATGCTGCTCCTCCACAGACTCAGCCAAATCTGCTTCCAGTTCATGGAGCAGAACATGGACCCCGAGAACTGGATCGGCATCTGGAAGTTCTCAGATGTGGTGTTGTCGATCAAAACACGGGATCTGGCTCAGAGGTTCATCCTGAGGAATTTTAAGGAGGTGATGGATGTTGAGGAGTTTCAGGAGCTCACTGCAGAAGATCTGGATCGATTTATAGAAAACGATGAACTCAACGTCAAAGATGAGACCGTCGTTTTCAAAGCCATTCTGCACTGGATCAACCACGACCTCCAGAAACGTAGAGACGCATTCCCACATCTATTGACAAAGGTCAGTGGTTCAGAGTTTGTTATGTTTACTTCTACAGGTTATTAAAGAGGGGGTTTGATACCCTGTATTGTTTTGCATCTTTAAGGTCCGTTTCGCTCAGATCTCATACGACTTTGTGAGGAACAATGTCCTCAACAACCCCCTGGTGGACAACAACCAGGAATGCATGACCACAATGATCAATACAAGGCATACCATCTTGGAAGTTGCCCTAAACCCGAGGTCCCAATTCCGCCTGGCCCGCCCCCGGCTCCCCGAAGCCATCCTATTGGCTATCGGAGGCTGGGCCAGCGGCAATCCCACCAACATCATCGAGGCGTACAACTACAAGACCGATTGCTGGGTCAACGTCACGAACCACGAGGAGCGGCCGAGGGCGTACCATGGCTCGGTGTTCCTCGACGGATCAGTATGTCGTGTGGGAGGATTCGACCGTACGGAGCATTTTAACAGCGCCTGGCGTCTGGACTTGACCAAGAAAATCTGGCATGAAATGCCCCCCATGTACCACAGACACTGCTACGTGAGCATGGTGGTGCTGAGCGGGCATATCTACGCCATGGGCGGGTTCAATGGGCATGCCAGGCTCAAGATGGCCGAAGTGTTTGACCCCCAGATTCACTGCTGGACCCTGATCGGGCCCATGAACGAACAGAGGAGCGACTCCAAAGCTGCAGCGCTCAATGGAAAAGTAAGAACAGAAAGAATTATGGGTAACTTTATAATAACTGTTTAAAATGAACTAGTTCTGTTTTTCAGGTACAGAGGCTTTAACTCAGTCCTATTGAGCTTGTGTCTCTATAGTTCTCATCTCTGTGGTTCATTATGTTATAATTTATACATTTTCAATCACAATATTCATCTAAAACCACTTCATAAAAGAAACAAGTCTGCTGTCTGTCAATGTGGAGGCGTATGACCCCCTAGTGGACTCCTGGACTATACCATCTCCCGAGACGCTCTTCCTCTGCTCGACCTGGAGTCGCTTGAGTGGGAAGAGGTGGAGATGGAGGAGGAGGCCACTTAAACAGAGACCCTCAACCCCTCAACACCAGCTCTGAGGGAATTGAAATAAATAACCCAAGCATCCAAAATGTTGAGTTTTTATTAAATGAACACTAACACTAGCAGGAGCTATTTCGGGGGAAAGAAGGCGCCTGATTTGTCTGTTATTAATGTTCATATCTTGATTTACAGACACAATAGTGAAATAAAAACCCCAGGATCATGTAGAGAGGGTTAATATGAACATTTAAGACCAAAATGATGAGTCTAACAGCAGCAGTTACAGAGAGAGGGGACAGAAAGTGAATTGACGGAGTCGATGGAGCTGGAAGTGCACCCATGATCACTTCCTGTTTGGAATGCAGTGGCTAGTAATGTAGCTATGATTGGTCAAACAGCAGCAGAACAAGCCGAGAAACCAAACTTTGGTTAAATCCAGTTTAGAGAAAAGCTCAGATGTCTTTCCCTCCACAAACACACACAGCTCCTCCCCTACAGAACAAAATACTGTAATGTTTTTATATTTTTTTGTTTTTTACTCTGAGTCACGAGTCTAAGATATAAAAATCTTTACAAATTTTTGGGCCTTGGAATATGAATGTGCAGCTACATAATGTTAAGAAGTAGACCAACACGTGAGTAACACCACACACAAGACGCACAACACCTCCTCCCTGTGTCTCCCAGGCAGAGTGGACAGTCCCAGTCCAGTCTTATTTTATTTGTAAAGAGACACCACATATTAATGAATATTTAAAAATGTAAATATAAAATATAAAAGCCAAAGTGGTTCATTTCCTTTATCTTCAGTTCCCAGTTGATGTTAAACATTTGACAGGACAAGAAGAGAACAGCAACAATAACACAAAAGTAAATGTGTCAGAGTCCCGGTCCAGCCCCTGTCTCAGTCCCAGCCTCAGTCTCAATCCCAGTGTCAGTCCCAGCCTCAGTCCCGGTCTCAGCCCCGGTCTTGGCCCCAGTCTCGGCCTCAGTCTCAGTCCCAATCTCAGTCCGGGTCCCGGTCTCCGTCCCGGTCTCCGTCCCGGTCTCCGTCCCGGTCTCCGTCCCGGTCTCCGTCCCGGTCTCCGTCCTGGTCTTCGTCCCGGTCTTGGTCTCGATCTCAGTTTGGTGCAGGGCTGTGCTTGGGACCAGAGCGAATATATTTGTGGATTTGTGGATTTGTTTCATAATCGCGTGTAGATCCAGATCTGCTTCTAGACTCATACCTCCGCACAAAACAAAACATAAGCCACTCATAAACGCAAGGGATTATGGGTAAGGCAATGTACACAGGGTTTCATAATCACACAGGCAAAATCATTTCAGGATTTCTGCAGAGGTTTTATCAATGGTAAATGTTAAGACTCAACCCAGGGACAGGCAAATGCTCCATACTGAAACTTAAAGGTGTACTATGAAACTTTTCTAGTGGAAAATATGGAATAGCCAAGCCATAGTGTCCAAGGGTAGTTTGAAAAGTATTTATAATCCATAATGTGGAATCTTTAATATGCTCATTTACCATTTTACTATGATGTAAACTTACGCAACAATTAGCATGCAAGCAGTACTTCCTGATTACAAAACACTTTATAATTAGATACAGACTGTACACAGCTGACTTATTTTGGCCTCCAGAGCTGCTTATGCCAGATATCTGTACTGGGATGAGACATATTTTGCTAGGTACCTTTGCTAAGATACAGGCTCTTTAACTTTGATTCTATCTCGCAATGCCTACACAGTTTAATTTACATTCAAAATGTGTTTTATTGAATGTAAACAACAGATTTGCTTTATGTGTATTTGAGGAACTTTGCCACAGGGCAAAACACTGCAGGGGACAGTAGTTCCTCTTTCTGGCCCTGACTCAGCATTTAAGGAAGTGAAGAGAGTTCTGCTTCAGATCTCAACTCTCCTCCATGTTTCCCTCCAACACAATAATAACCTTACACACGTCTCTCACCTTTGACCCCGAGGTGCTGCAGGCGTGTGGGCCCCACCTTTCCGCTCTTGAGAACAGGCGCGCGTCTGTCTGTGAGTAAATGTGACCCAGGTTTGTGTTTGGAGGGGTTTAGAGCAGCGGGTTTGTGTTTGAAGCGGGTTTAGAGCAGCAGGTCTGTGTTTGGAGCGGGTTTAGAGTAGCGGGTTTGTTTGGAGCTGGTTTGTGTTTGGAGCGGGTTTAGAGCAGCAGGTTTGTGTTTGGAGCGGGTTTAGAGCAGCTGACAGGAGAGGCGGGACCAGACGGCACAGGCGGGCTGGGACTGGTCAGACGGATGTGATTGACAGCTGGGGGTGTGAATAGTGGTGGAGCCGCAGCCTGTCAGTTTAAAGAGATCATGCTGCGTTCAAGGAAACTGTAGAACGTTTAGCCTCCAAACATGGTCTATGAGGTGATTAAATGTTTGGTGATGACATATTTAAAAGAAATACTAAATACTCAAATTTCAAACTTGATTTTGACACTAAGGAATAGACTCGATGCCGATTCCAATAATAATAATAATAAAAACCCTCTTTATTTACACACTGTGCACATTAAATGTACTTTGTGTTCTATTCCCATGAGTCTTATATCAGTGTCCAGTAGGTTCATAGTGGTTCATGGTCCTGTTTAGTCCTGGTTTGGTCCCAGTTTGGTCCAGGTTTAGTCCAGTAGGTTCCATAGTAGTCCAGATCCAGTCCACTGTATTTCTGTAGCACATTTAACACAGTTTCCAAAGCTGGAGTCACTACACTGCTCCAGTCGTCTATAAATCCATAAATGATAATTTCTGTTAGTGCCAAGGTCCATTCTTCTGCTGTATTTATCCAACCACACCACAAGGTATGGGATGGAAACAAAACACAACTCCAGGTCTGTTTGAGATGAAAAAAAACAACATTAGAACAGATCAGAGAATAGTGTAATATGAGCCCTGTAAATAATATTAAATGTTCAGAAATCATATGATCAAATTTTGATTAAAACCCTGTTTGTTAGATTTGATATATAACATTTGAAATTCTTCTTGCACAATGCTGTATTTTAACTGTATTCAAACTCTATACTAATGTTCTATTTAAATGGTTAGACTAGCAAGATTTACGCACAGAATCACACAGGAACAGATGAAATTACGCGTCTTCAAAAAAACTGGAACGCCTTTGTGTTTTTTCTTCTGACGAATGTGAGATTTCCATTTTTCCCAGGTTCCATGAACGCGCCATGAGCCCTTCACTGGCCTCTCTCATTCACAGCGTGTCGGTGAGGCTCAGACAGCAGTGTGCAGTGGTGTGCCTATGCAGACGTGCGCTCTTTACGCGCGGATTAAAACAGGATGTAGCGGTTTAACGCTGACTGCGGAAGAGCTCACTTCAACCCCGCTTTGACGCGCGATGTGACGGATAACTTCACCCAGAAATGTCCGCTCCTACCACCACCGACACCACCACCAACACCCACACCAGCCCCACGAGCAGCACCACGGAGGAGCAGCCGCCGCAGCACACTCCAGGAGCCTCCCCCGCGCGCAGCTCTGTCCCCGGGTGTCTCTGCTCCTGACGCCCGCTCCATGCAGCTCTGTCCCCGGGTGCCTCTGCTCCTGACGCCCGCTCCATGCAGCTCTGTCCCCGGGTATCTGTGCTCTTGACCCCACTCCATGCCTCCTCGTAGCCGCTGCTTTCTCCACGCGTGTCTCTGGTTCTTTTCTGGGTTTTAAGAAGGGGAAGCGCTAATGGCCAACCCGGGAGACTGCTGCGTAAAGGTGGCGCTGAGGTGAGTCTGACTCCTCTGTCCCTGTCTGTCCCTGTGCTTAAACATCTCTGCAGCTCTGACAAACGCGTTGGCTCCCCGGGATATCATTTTTTGTGTTAAACCTTGTGTTCACGTGTCACTCCTGAACGTTGCAGCTGGTTTTGCGCTGACTCGCCTGAACACCTTGCTTGGTAATAGCACAGGGTGGAACTGTGTTGATAAAGGCACGTTATCTGCACATGCACGAGTTCACGGCGCGTCTGGGCGCAGGGGCAGTGGCTCTAAACGCACAAGAACACATTTGTGGCTAAATAAGCACATTTTCTTTTAATTCCGCTGCTGTTCTACCGCATTTCTCCCGCACACGGCTCTTTACAGTGGCACACACGGCTCTTTACAGTGGCTCAGTGCGTCTTGCTGACTTGCATGACAAAAGAGCCGATGCTTTCTGTGTTATTGCCTTTGTTAAAGGAGCCTAAACCCGTCACTGCAGCCTGGAGAGAGGCCAGCTGGAGGAGGGCTAGACATAATTGTAGTATTGTTTTAAATGGGCTCTTGTAGCTAACGGGGAGCACTTGTTTGGCTAAAACTGGAGGTGTGACAGCAACGTGATGTGATGTGGATCAGGCTTTGTGCAATGTGACTTTTGGAGATTCATTTTACTGATTTGACCTGCTCCTAAATTTCTACATTTTCAAGCAATTATTTGGCTATGTTTTATTATACGATTGTCAAAAGTATCGACACTAGATCCTCATGTTTCACAGGTATCGATACTAAAAAAGTCCCATTGACAGAAATGAACATTTCCTGAATCTGTTTATAATGATGTTGAGCTGCATCTTTCACAAGTATAACGCACATAGACTAGTATACACCCATGGACCACTATGAATCTATTGGACTAAATCAGGACTAAACCAGGACCAAACAGGACCATGGATCACTATGAACCTACTGGACACTGAGGGATTACACAGATATAAGACACATTGGAACAGAACACAATGTTGAACAGCACAAAGTCTAAAGAAAGAGGGTTTTTATCATTGTGGGATTGGGATCGGTATCGAGTATTGATATTGTGGTTGTAATAGGCAAAGGTGATAGCAGAGATATCAAACATGTATTAAAGAGGAGGTATTACGCAAAATACACTTTTTAAATCTTTCTCCCCTGTTATAATGTTCTTCTATATCCATGCATGTTTGAGCAATCTACTGATCTCTCCCAGGCCCAATACAAACCTAATTACAGTTAACAGTACGAGTATGTACAAGGCTCCGCCCACAAGCCAACATCACCCATGCTCCCAGACGACAGTTCTGCATAAATATAAAAAAAAAACATGATACAAAACTGTACACAGTAATTTGACAAACCTGATGTGATGTGCAGTTTCATTAGTGGGATGCAGCTGATTGTGTTGTGATAGTGCTCTGAAGGAAGAGGGACTTAGAGCAGAGAGCAAAGGGAGCTAATGAGTTGTTTTTGGGTGAATATAGAATTTTCAAAACAGTAAGGAAACATGGTGATAAAATATGTTACGTATTACAGTTAATACCCCATAGAAGTGTAACACCTCCTCTTTACTGTATACAGTGTGTCATCACTGATATGTTTTATGTGGAGGTGTTGTTTGATTTTCACCCCCTGTTGTCAGCGGATATGGAACTTTCCGATCACAGATGTGAGGGCAGGTCAGGGGCAGGCGCAGGAGCAGGGGTAAAAGGCCTTTCTCTTCACTGTAAATATTAGCTTTAGCCGTTTTAACTGACTCATGTGACGACACGTGTGATTAAATGCTGAGCTATAATGAACCATCTGAAATAAGAACCATTTAACATGTGGCAGTTCTATGTTATAAATGTGTTTATGTTTACATAATTTCAGTCTATATAAAGATTAATTTACTTTGACTTATTTATATTTATTTATTTGTATTTTAAAGTCTTAGTTTGTAACTTTTTAGCCAAAACAGGTTAGAAACAGCAGTTGTTGTTTTGTTTTTTTTCATTTTGGATGTTTTTATTGGTCAGAAAAACTTGGGTCCTCTGAGTGGGCTTGCATCTCCACAACCCTGACTCAGCACCTCTTCCTCTTTCCATGGAAATGATGTAGAAGTGACAGTAGCTCAGTTCGTAGAGCATTTGTCCACTGATCTGAAAGCTGATTGTGCGATTCCAGCTCCCACAAATGAATGCTGTTGTTGTGTCCTTGGGCAAGACACTTAACCCTCCTCTCCCTCAGTATCTTTGTACAGTGGTGAATGTGTGTGTGTGAATGGGTGAGTGTTTCTTTCATGTAAAGTGCTATATAAAAAGGTGACTGTTTACCATTTCCTACCTCATTGGAGAATGTTCCGAAGTGTGGCTTTAACTTTGTTTCCATGGCTCATACAGGTGATGTGCCACCTCCAGAAAGTTCCACACTGCACCTTTTAAGTGATTAGTTTGTCCTCTGAGATAAACAGGCCTAAGTGAATATTGTTACACACTTCCTACACCAGTGAGAACACACCTGACTCTTTGTGTCCTTGTTTACGTTCGCTGTATGCTAATGCTAATGCTAACCACACAAACTGACCCACCTCCTCGATCTGTAACTGAAATGTAGCTTCATAAAGGAGCCATTTTGAGGACCATTTGTGGTGCACTGATTAGTCCTGAGGGGATCCTGGTTTAGTCCTGGGTCAGACCTGGTTCAGACGTGGTTTAGACCTGGTTCAGACGTGGTTTAGACCTGGTTCAGACGTGGTTTAGACCTGGTTTAGTCCTGGTTTAGTCCTGGTTCAGACCCGGTTTAGACCCGGTTTAGACTCGGTTTAGACTCGGTTTAGACCTGGCTTAGTCCTGGTTTAGTCCCTGCTGGAGGTGGCCCTGGAGGGGGGGATGTCTGGGTGGGTGTATGGGGGGAGAGGGCAGTGTTTTTGGGCCACAGCTGATGTCCCTGTCCCCTCGGGACGTGTGAAGCTCTGGAGGTCTTTGTGTTTGGGGCTGGTGGAGGAGCAGAGGGGAGGAGAGAAGGAAAGGATGAGCAGAGAAGGAGACGAAAGGAGGAGGGGAGAGGAGGAGGATTGGGGCAGAGCTGACAGCTGCAGGAAACACTTTTATTGATTTACGGTTTGACAAAAAAGACTTTCATTAATGATGAGACTGAAGACATGGGTCATTATGAGACTTAGTCCTGGTTTAGTCCTGGTTTAGTCCTGGTTTAGTCCAGGTTTACTGTAGTCTAGGTTTAGTCCAGGTTTAGTCCTGGTACTTTTCTTGTCCTCTTTTTGTGATTGAGAGATGAGCAGGAGAAGTGTAAGTGCTGCCATGTTTCTGTGCCCTCAGGCTCCTCTCTTTCTCTTTTTCTCTGTCCACAGAGCGACTCCTCTCTCCACTCCCCCCCCTCTCTCGCTCTCTGTTCAGTTGTTTTAGGGTCAAATGCTTCAGTCATCCCTGTCCTCCATTAGTGCAGTCTAGTGTTTTCTCTCTCCCTTTCTCCGTTCATTTACAGTTGTTTTAAGGTCAAAGTCTTTCTCTTTCATTCTATCTCTTTCACTCTTTCTCTCTCTACGTTTACAGTTGTTTTAAGGTCAAAGTCTTCCTCTCTCACTGTATCTGCGTTTACAGTAGTTTAAGGGTCACACTCATCCCATTTCTTTTAGTGCAGAGTTTAGTTTTCTCTCTTTTTCCCTCTCTCTGTGCACTTGCCTTAAACGACTCGCTCTCATCTGCCCTCCTTTAGTCCATAATAAAGTCCACTCCTCCTCCTTCTTCTTTTCCTCCTGTATAATTGTTGTAGGGTCAAACTCCTCGCTCGCCCCGTCCTCCATCAGTGTACACAGTTTAGTATTTCCTCTCTCACTTTCTCTTTCTCTCTCTCTTTGTCTCTCTCTGTTCAGTTGTTTTAGGGTCAAACTCTCTCCCTCTCTCCTTTAGTGTACACAGTGTAGTATTCCCTCTCTCTCCTCCCTCTCCCTTTTTCTCTCTGCACATCATTCTGTTGTTGTTGCCCCCCCTCCTCTCTCTCCTCCATATCTCCCTCTCCCTTTCCTTCTTTCCCTCTTTATCTCTATACATCATTCTGTGACCTGTTGTTTCTCCACCTTTCTCCTCTCTCTCCTCCCTTTCTCCCTTTCCATCTTTGCATCTTTCTCTTTCTCTCTCTACCATTCTGTGACTTGTAGTTTCTCTCTCTCCTCTCTCTCCTACATCTCTCCTTCTTTCCTTCTCTCTTTCTCTCTGTCCATCATCCTGATGCTATAAAACTTTTCATTTCCAAATGGCCCTGGCTGGGCTCCAGACTCTGCTCCTGTTTTTTTCTGATATGAGTCTGACCGGAAGTGTGTGATTGACAGGTGGATTAGCCAATCAGGGACAGTCTTGACCCGCCCCTATCAAAACAAACATGGCCGCCCACGAGGAAAAAGAAATGAACAAATATCACAGCCGGCGTCACAACAGAGACAGACAAATAAAGACCAGACACACAGAGAGGAGGAAACAGAGAGGGGGAGGGAGGAAAAGAGAGAGACAGGGGAGGAAGAGGAGGAGAGAGAGGGGGAGGGGGAGAGAGAGAGGGGGAGGAGGAGAGCGAGAGAGAAGGAGGAGGAGAGAGAGAGGGGGAGGAGGGGAGAGAGAGACAGACTGACAACAACGGGAGACAGAGACAGAGAAATAAAAGACCAGACACAGAGGGGAGGAAACAGAAAGGGGAAGGAAACGGAAAGGGGGAGGAGGGAGGAAAAGAGAGAGCGAGAGAGAGAGGGTGGGAGGAGGGGAAAGAGGACAATGGGAGACAGAGCCAGACAAATAAAGATCAGACCCACACAGGGAGAGGAGAGGGAAAGAGGGAGAGAGGGGGAAGAGGGAAGGAAAGGAGGGGAGTGAGAAGAAAGAAAGAGAGGGAGAGAGGAGGGAGAGGGGTGTGAAGGAGAGGAGAGAGAGGGGGAGAGAGAGGGGGAGAGAGTAGGGAGTGAGGACAATGGGAGAAAGAGAGACAAATATGGCGCTCGTACTACTGTGAACGAGAGACGAAGAGGAGGACGGTGAGAGACAAGAGAGAAGAGAGAGGAGAGAGAGAAAGATGAGAAGGCATAAAAAGAGCAGAGAGGGAGAGCGAAAGAGGTAAATAGACAAGGGGGAAGAGAGGAGGAGGATGAGAGAGGGAAAAGGGGGGAGGTAGAGAGGAGGACAGGGGGAGGTGGTGGTGTTGTGTTTTAATTGTGCTGCTGTAGTCTGCCCTGTTTCCTGTGCTCCAGCCTAACTTGTGTGTGTGTTCGTGTGCGTGTGTGAGTGAGTGTGTGTGTGTGAGTGCGAGTGAGTGCGAGTGAGTGCGAGTGAGTGCGAGTGAGTGCGAGAGAGTGCGAGAGAGTGCGAGAGAGTGCGAGAGAGTGCGAGAGAGTGCGAGAGAGTGCGAGAGAGTGCGAGAGAGTGCGAGAGAGTGCGAGAGAGTGCGAGAGAGTGCGTGAGAGTGCGTGAGAGTGCGTGAGAGTGCGTGAGAGTGCGTGAGAGTGCGTGAGAGTGCGTGAGAGTGCGTGAGAGTGCGTGAGAGTGCGTGAGAGTGTGAGTCATTTGTAATTTATTAAGAAAAGTCAGAATAAATCACATTTTACCACTTTCTTAATCTGTTCATCACACAGACAGGGAGGGCATCTGACACACAGGGAGGGCATCTGACACACAGGGAGGGCATTGTGCCGTTTTCTTTTGTCTATTTTGTTTGTGGGACTTGTTGTTTTCTTAAACGGATCGGGGTCAAAGGGAAGTGTGAAACCTTTTTCATTTCTCTCTCTATCCCTCCATCTCTCTGTTATCTTCTTTCTCTCCTCTATTATCTCTCTTTCATTCTCCATATTCTCTCTCTTGATCTGACTCCCTCTCACTCTCCTCACGTTTTCCTCTCTCCCTTCTCTCCTATCACTTCTTCTTCCTTTCCTCCTCCTCCCTTTCACTCCCCCTCACTTTCTCCCTCCCTCTCATTTTCTCTCTCCCTCTCCCCTCTTCTCTCCCTCTCTCCTCTCCTTCTTCACACTTTTTCCTCCTCTCTATCCCCTTCTTCCTTCTCTCCTCCCCCTCCTCCCTCTTCCCTCCTCACACTCCTTTCCTCTCTTTCTTCCCTCACACTCCTCTCCTTCCTCCCTCTCTTTCCTCTCCTCTGTCTCTCCTCTCCTCCCTCTTTCCTCCCTCCCTCCCATTCCTCCCTCCCATTCCTCCCTCCCTTTCACTCCCACTTGTTCCCTCTCCCCCTCTCTCCTCCCGCACACAATTTTTCCTCCTATCTCACCATTCTTCCTTCTCTCCTCCCACTTTCCTCCCTCACAGTCCTCTCCTCTCCACACTCTTTCCTCCCTCACACTATTTCCTCCTAACTATCTTCCCCTTCTTCCTTCACTCCTCCCTCCCCCCCACACTCCTCTTCTCCCTCTCCTTCCGCACACTCCTCTCCTTCCTCTTTCCTCCCATCCTCTGTCTCTCCTCTCCTGTCTCTCCTCCTTCTCTCTCTTCTCTCCTCTCCTCCCTCACACTCCTTCGTCAGTGTTTCTTGTACTTTACTGTGAAATTATCAGAATTCTTGTGAAGCGATTTGACTGAGCAGTGTTCACAAGCTCCGCCCACCTCCACCTGCTCCGCCCGCTTTCACAATCTTCTACAAGCTCCGCCCACCTCTCATTTTCAAAGTCAGATCTGAAAACCAAATGTGTGTCACCTTCCCCTGTTACATAATCTGACCTCTGACCTCTGAAGTCCTGGAATTTCCAATCTCTACTGAACCCAATGTAAAACGAGCTGTTAACTTGAAACCTACCACTTCATGACATCACAAGGTGGAACAGAGCATTTTGAGCTTTGGAGATGTAACAGACTAATAATAAAGTGTTACTCAAACACGTGTGAATGAAACAAAACACAACTCCTGGTCTGTTTTTGAGGTGGAAACAGCATTAGAACATGGATTAAAGTTACAAGAGTCAGTTTTGTGTGATACAGGACCTTTCAAAGTTCACATTTTAAAATCCTCTGGAAGGTTTGAACTGACAAATGCAAGAATCACATTTTGGATCATGTTTGTTGCCACGAAGGCCTAAATTCCTCTGACCGGTGTCGGCTCATGATGGACATGGAGCTGGTGGTAGTAGTGAGCCCAGTGTTTTGCCGTTGTTGCAGAATGACTTCCTGTATCATGTCTTCACTTCCTGTATCGAGTCGGCACTTCCTGTTCACTTCCTGGTTTTCAGCCTCAGGTCTTTGTGCAGTTTATCAAGTTCACGTCTCTCTGTTTTAAGTTTGTTTTGGTTAAATTTGAACTTATGGTTCTTTTTGATGAGGGAAAAACAGTTTTTTATTTTAAAGTTTATCATTTTAAGTTCATAATGTTGATTCTAATATTGAGTGTATGATCAGATTTATAATGTTTAGATCAAGAGTCAGTTTACAGCACACACAGTTTGTCCAGATCTTTCTCCTCTTTTTCTCCTTTTCTTCTTTCCCCATCCTCTCTCCTCTCTTTTCTTCTGTCTCTTTCTTTCATTTCTTTCTTTCCCCCCCTAATTTCTTCTTCTTTTTTGTCTCTTTCTCTTTCTCTTTCATTCTCTATCATTCTCTCCTTTCTTTTTCCTCCTTCATTCTTTCTTTCCTTCTCATTTCTTCTTCTCGCTCTCACTCCCCTCTCTTTATCTCCTCCTTCTTTCCCCCTCCTCTTTCTCTCCTCTCTCTGTTTTTGCCTCTTTCTCTCTCTCCGCTCACAGCTGCAGATGACACCACTTCTCCTCCTCTCTCTCTTTCTCTCTCTCTTTCACACAGTAGCTTATGTGTGTATATTTAAATGTCCTTCTCTCTGTCCTCTTTCCTCCCTCTCTCTCCTTATTTGAATGCCCCCCTCCTTCCTCCCTCTCTCTCATGCACACACACCTCTTCCCTCTCTTCCTCTTACACAGTTGCATTTTTCAGTAGTTTCTTTCTCTCCCACTGTCCTCTACCTTCTCTCTTTTCCCTCTCATCCTCTCCTCCCCCTCTCTTTCTTTCTTCTTTCCTCTCCCTCTCCTTCTCTCTCCTCTCTGCCCACTCTCTCCTCCTCTTCTTCTCTCCTCCCTCCTCTCTCCTCTCTCACACAGTAGCACATCTCTCTCCTTCCCCTCTCCTCTCTCATCCTCCCCTTCTCCCCCCTCTCACAGTAGCACATCTACCTCTCCTCTCCTCTTATCCTCCTTCTCCCACTCTCACACAGTGGCTCTTGTCTCTCTCCTCTACCCTTTTCCTCCCTCTTTCTCTCTCACATGGTGGCTGTTGTCTCTCTGTCTCTCTCACTCTCTCTGTCTCTCTCTCTCTTTCTCTCACACAGTGGCTCTAGTGTCTCTCCCCCTCTCCTCCTCTCCTCCTCCTCTCCTCTCCTTCTTTCTCACACAGTGGCTCTTGTCTCTCCTCCTCTCCTCCTCTCTCTCACACAATGGCTCTTGTCCCTCTCCTCTCTTCCTCCCTCTCTTTCTCTCTTTCACACAGTGTGCGTTGTGTGTTTGTATTTAAATGTTCTTTGGGATGAAAGAGACTTCAGTTGTAACATTTGCATTTGTTCATTATCAGGTTCATCATAAAGTCTCTGGTCTCGCCTCTCCACAGACGTCGCCTCTCTTCTGTTTTGAAGTCTTTTTAACGTCTCTGTCTCTGATTTTTACTGTTTTAAAACATGAAAAACAGAATGTGTTCAATTTAAACATTTGGTTCAAAGTTACATCCTAATTACTCACCATTATGAGTTTATAAGCACTTTTCACAACTATGAGAGGCCAAAATAGAGTAAAGGCTAACAACAACTATCATGCTAACTGTGCACTTCCTGATTAACGGACAATACGCTTTATAAAATGCTTTTTAATTGGATACAGACAGCACACAGTGGACTTATTTTGACCTCAAGAGTATGACAAATCGTGTTCAGATCCTTTTAAGCAACGATTTTCCCCAAAAAAACACATTTTTTTGGACATTTTTAATCCGTAGACAGTTTAGGCATTACTTAGTGAAAGAAACTGTGTAAATCCAATTTCCATACTGAACTTGAAGTGGCCATGAGACTGAGTTTGGTGAATGAGTCCATCTGCCTCATAATCACCTCAGTGTAATCAGCTTAAACACCCAGACCTGAGCAAGATGGCCGCTGTCAACAAACTAAGCTACTCAGACTAGCATTATTAGCTACATGTGTGAGGAAGAGGAGAGGGAGAGAGGAGAGAGAGAGTAAAAGGAATGGAGAAGGGGAGAGAGAGGTGGAAAGATGAGAAGAGGGACCATCAACCAGTCTATCAGTCGTTCTGTCGCTCACTTGTTTAGTCGCTCAGTTGCATCACTCAGTTGCAACAACAAACTAAGCTACCCATGCTAGCATTATTAGCTACATGTGTGAGGAAGAGGAGAGGAAGGAGAGGGAGGGAGGGAGGAGAGAGAGTAAAAGGAATGGAGAGGGGAAGAGAGAGGCAGAAAGATGAGAAGAGGGACCGTCAACCATTCGCTTAGTCGCTCAGACGTGCAGTCGCTCAGACGTGCAGTCGCTCAGACGTGCAGTCGCTCAGACGTGCAGTCGCTCAGACGTTCAGTCGCTCAGACGTTCAGTCGCTCAGACGTTCAGTCGCTCAGACGTGCAGTCGCTCAGACGTGCAGTCGCTCAGACGTTCAGTCGCTCAGACGTTCAGTCGCTCAGACGTTCAGTCGCTCAGACGTTCAGTCGCTCAGTCTCTTAGTGGTAGTTGCTCAGTCGTTCAGAAGAGGAAAGGAAAGAGGAGATGAGAGGGAGAGAGGAGGGATGGAGAGGAAAGAAGAGTAATAGAAGGAAGATGAGGACAGAGAGGGGAAAGAAACACGGTAAAGGAATGGAGAGAGGGAGAGAGGAGGAAAAGGAGAGAGAGAGGAGAAAAAAGGAGAGAGGGAGGGAGGAGGAGAGAGTAAGGGGAGGGATAGTGGGAGAGGAAGGAGGTAAAAGTATAGGGAGAAAGAGAGAGGAAAGAGGAGGAATAGAGGGAAGATGAGGACAGGGGGAGGAAAGAAACACGGTAAACGAATGTAGGGAGAGAAACGAGAGAAGGAGGAGAGGAAAGAGAAAGGAGAGAGAACAGTACTCGGTGTTCAGCTACACACAAGAGGATAGAGAGGATATTTTCAGGCCCAATGGAAATGTTGTATATTTTTGGCATTTTGAAATTAAATCTAATATTCCATGAAATTCTAGGAAAATGCATTGATTCTTTAATAATGAAAGTCTTGTGTTTTGGGTTGGTGTCTGTTTAAGATCGAGTATCAGCCTTTCACCTCTGACCTGATTCACACAATCGTCGTCTCACGGCTCAAAACAAAATCTCAAATGAATCTTAATCATTTTAATGGGAACAAATTAATGTTTTCAAACACATGAATATATTTCTCTTTCTCTGGACGATATTTGCCAGAAAAATGTAAAAAAAAAAAAAAAAATCTATTTTGGCCAATAGGGAATAAAAGTTAATAAAAGTTTCAAATAAATTTTCATTTTAGGTTTCTGTTTCTGTCATAGACTGTTTATATAAATGGACATAGCAAACATGCTAGCCGCCGCGTTCCAAACAGGAAGTGATCATGGACACACTTCCTGCTCCATTGACTCTGGCTCCAATTCACTTTCTGTGTAAAAACTGTGTCCTCTCTCTCTGTAACTGCTGCTGTCAGACTCATCATTTTGGTCTTAAATGTTTGTATTAACCCGCTCTACATGATCCTGGGGTTTTTGTTTCACTATTGTGTCTGTAAATCAACATATGAACATTAATAACCTTCTTTCCCTGAGAGATTATAACTATAGAGAGACACAAGCAGAAAGCAGCAGATTGAACCATTTTCTTCATACAGTCCTCCATTTTGTCAGTGTTAAAGTCCTGTCTGCTCTGGTGTGTTTGTTTGTGACGTTTCCTTTTGTCGTCGACACATGAATAAACTGATTGACCACACGACGACACGCCTTTAACGCAAAACTATGAGAATCTCCCTCCTCTTTATCTGTCACAGAGGAGGAGGAGGAAGGAGAAGGAAAGAGTGGAGGGAGAAGGAGACAGGAGGAGGAGAGGTAGTTGGAGGCTAATTTGGCGGCCATGTTTGAGCAGAGGGACACAGCTGGGGAGGGATTAAAGGAGGTGTTTAGTTCTGTAAGGCACAGTTTACAGTGAGGAGCGTTTGAATAAGGCCCTGGAGAGATCTCTAGATTACTGAAACACAGACGACATACAACATTTTCAACATTGAGAAGGAGAACACTCTGGGGAGGAGGACACTCTGAGGAGGAGGACACTCTGAGGAGGAGGACACTCTGAGGAGGAGGACACTCTGGGGAGGAGGACACTCTGGGGAGGCGGACACTCTGGGGAGGAGGACACTCTGGGGAGGAGGACACTCTGGGGAGGAGGACACTCTGGGGAGGCGGACACTCTGGGGAGGAGGACACTCTGGGGAGGAGGACAATGAGAGAGAGTTGTTGGGGTATAGATATGGGATATAGGGGAGGAGAGAGTGGAGAGGAAGGGGAGGAGAGGAGGAGGGGGGGGGGGGGGGATGGAGCCCAAACGACGCGTGACCCAGAATTAGACCCAGTGACGCAGACGGACACTCGTCTGAAACACTCAGACATCACAGGAATCAGGGACACATCTATGTCTCTCTGTCTCTCTGTCTCTCTCTGTGTCTCTCTTTCTCTGTCTCTCTCTCTCTGTCTCTCTTTCTCTGTCTCTGTCTTTCTCTCTTTATCTCTCTCCCTCCAGAGTGGACACTATAATAAGGAAAAATCTCAAAGTAGAATAGTATTTTGTTGGTATATTTATGTATTTATATATTCGGGGATTTATATATTTGTATATTTATACATTTGTATTTGTATATTTATACTGCAGTGTCAAAGTAAAAGTTTGGGCTGTGATGGTCAGATTGTATAGAAGAGAAAGCTCCCACTGAACGACGGAGCGACGGAACGACTGATCTGAGACTAAAGTTTGGACCAATCGTGTTAAATGTGATTTTAATGTTTTCTATTTTAATGTGACTCTTTTACAAACCCTCGTGTCATTTTATCGATCGTTTTTGAGGCCGTGGAAATAATAGTTTAAGTAAAGTAAGATCTATTTTTTTATTTCTTTCATATTTGTCTCTCCAAAAAGGAAGCAACTCCATCCATCCATCCCTCCATCCCCTCCTCCTCCTCCTCCTCCTCCTCCTCTCCTCTTTTAAATGTAGGTCTGTGTGAGCCGAGCCTGAGGGCGGCTCCATTCAAATCATTCGCTCTTTTTGGGTCAACCCCCCTGTCTTCCTGTCTTCCTGTCTTCCTGTCTTCCTGTCTCCTTCTCTCTCTCTTTTTGCAGAGACAGAGAGGGAGAGACATTTGATCTTTTTAGATTATTTGTTTAAAAAAAATCAATTTGTTCTGATTAAAAGAGCGATTCAGCATCTGCTCCAACCCTGCAGGGCATCTGAGCTTTTTCAAACAGGAAGTGAAACCAGAGTCATTAAGTCCTCCACAGGGACAGAGGAGAGGAGGAGGGGAGAGAGGAGGAGGGGAGAGAGGAGGAGGGGAGAGAGGAGGAGGGGAGAGAGGAGGAGGGCAGAGAGGAGGAGGGCAGAGAGGAGGAGGGCAGAGAGGAGGAGGGCAGAGAGGAGGAGGGCAGAGAGGAGGAGGGGAGAGGGGAGAGAGGGGAGAGGGGAAAAGACAGAGGAGGACAGAGGAGGACAGTTGCTGTTTTTTTGCCTAAAATGTTCTGACCTGTAACTTGTGTCTCCGTGGAGTACATGTTTAATGCCACACTGCGGGACTTTGTAGCAGAAGAAAAGCCCAGCGTGGAGTCTGTTTCTCGTCTTCTGTTCATCCATCTCTTCTCCTCTGGGCTTCTCCTCTTTCACCACTGTCACTGATAACTCCATCCATCCCTCTATCAGTCTATCTCCCCTCCTCCCACTATCTCCCCTTCCTCTCTCCTCTCTCTGCTCTTTCCTCCCTCCTCCTCCTCTCCTTACCTTTTCTCTCATCCCTCTCTTCTCTATGTCTCCTTTCCCTCCGTTTCTCTCTCTCTCCATGTGAAACTTTACTAACCCTTGTCTCTCTCTCCTTCCCACCCTCCCTCCCTCCCTCTCTCTCCCTCCCTCTCCCTCCCTTCCTCTCTCCATGTGAACCACTCCTTCTCTTTCTAGTCTTTCTTCTTTCTTTCTTCTTTGTCTCTTTAATGTTTTGTTAAACTTTTACACAGATGGAACACTTAGATATAGACATCAAACCACCACGCCTCCTCTCCTTCTTTCAGCTCCTCTTCTCCTCTTCCTCTCCTCCTCCCCTCTCTTCCCCTTTCCTCCTCTCTTCCTCCTCCTCCCCTCTGCTTCTCCCCTTCCCTCTTCCTCCCTGTTCTTTTGTCTGTTCTGAAAAGGTGACTCTCCCTTTGCCCTTCACTCTCCTCCTCTCCTCCCCTCCCCTCTCCTCTTCCCTCCTCCCCTCCTCTCTCCTCCCCTCCTCTCTCCTCCCCTCCCCTCTCCACCTCCCCTCTCCACCTCCCCTCTCCTCCCCTTTCCTCCTCTCCTCCCCTCTCCCCTCTTTCTCCTCCGTTCTTTTGTCTCCTCTGTAAAGGCGACTCTCCCTTTTTCCCTCCAGTCGTTTTATGAACAGATCAAACCTGAATTTTATTGTTTTGTTTTAAATGTAAAATTGTCCAAACTTCCTGCTGCTTTTGTGTCGTCTGAAGTAGTTTTCTTTTCAAACCTCGTCTTTTGTTTCCACGCCGCTGAAGTGGGCGGGGCTTGTTTATTGTGGCGTTTGGCATTTAAAGGAGCTGTAACCTGCTTCTTACTGTTTTAAAACGGTTCAACCCTCCCACCTGACCCCCTGTGTGTCCAGAGCCTTGTCCTGTGTCCAGAGCCTTGTCCTGTGTCCAGAGCCTTGTCCTGTGTCCAGAGCCTGTGTCCAGAGCCTTGTCCAGAGCCTTGTCCTGTGTCCAGAGCCTGTGTCCAGAGCCTTGTCCAGAGCCTTGTCCTGTGTCCAGAGCCTTGTCCTGTGTCCAGAGCCTTGTCCTGTGTCCAGAGCCTTGTCCTGTGTCCAGAGCCTGTGTCCAGAGCCTTGTCCTGTGTCCAGAGCCTGTGTCCAGAGCCTTGTCCTGTGTCCAGAGCCTGTGTCCAGAGCCTTGTCCTGCAGACAGACACACAGGTGTGTCTCAGTTTATGGACAGGCTTCACTGAGTCCTGATTGGCTGCAGGTCAGACCAGCTTTGAACCTGCAACACAAATGAGAGAGTCATGTGACTTTTTCCTCGTATTGATCAGAATTTTTTTTTTAGTTTTATTTATTATTTATATTTATTAGTTTTATTTATTTAAAACTGGCTGGCCTGGGAACGCCTTGGGGTCCCACCGGAGGAGCTGGAGGACGTGTCCGGGGTGAGGGAAGTCTGGGAGTCCCTGCTTAGACTGCTGCCCCCGCGACCCGGCCCCGGATAAGCGGAAGAAAATGGATGGATGGATTTATTTATTATTTTATTTGCCTTATTAAAACCAAAACGGAAATTCATTCAATATAAATATTTCTGTCTGCTGTTCTCCCACCTTATACTGTCTACCTGCTCCTGTCTGCTCCTCTCTGCTCCTGTCTGCTCCTCTCTGCTCCTGTCTGCTCCTCTCTGCTCCTCCCCGCTCCTCCCCGCTCCTGTCTGCTCCTCTCTGCTCCTGTCTGCTCCTCTCTGCTCCTCCCCGCTCCTCCCCGCTCCTGTCTGCTCCTCTCTGCTCCTCCCCGCTCCTGTCTGCTCCTCTCTGCTCTTGTCTGCTCCTCCCCGCTCCTGTCTGCTCCTCTCTGCTCCTCCCCGCTCCTGTCTGCTCCTCCCCGCTCCTCCCCGCTCCTGTCTGCTCCTCTCCGCTCCTCCCCGCTCCTCCCCGCTCCTGTTTGCTCCTCTCTGCTCCTCCCCGCTCCTGTCTGCTCCTCTCTGCTCCTCCCCGCTCCTGTTTGCGCCTCTCTGCTCCTCTCTGCTCCTCTCTGCTCCTCCCCGCTCCTCCCCGCTCCTCTCTGCTCCTCCCCGCTCCTCTCTGCTCCTCTCTGCTCCTCTCTGCTCCTCCCCGCTCCTGTCTGCTCCTCTCTGCTCCTCTCTGCTCCTCTCTGCTCCTCCCCGCTCCTGTCTGTCTGTTCTAATCTGAGTGCACCGTGACGTGGCAGATGGAGGTTGTGTAATCTGTCCATTATAATCTGCCCTGGAGCCGCTGAGTCAGAAACAAACAGCAAACTGCAAACAGCCCAGTGTAGTTTAAAGAGCGTCTGCAGGGGGCGCCCTTCACAGCCCAGTGTAGTTTAAAGAGCGTCTGCAGGGGGCGCCCTTCACAGCCCAGTGTAGTTTAAAGAGCATCTGCAGGGGGCGCCCTTCACAGCCCAGTGTAGTTTAAAGAGCGTCTGCAGGGGGCGCCCTTCACAGCCCAGTGTAGTTTAAAGAGCGTCTGCAGGGGGCGCCCTTCACAGCCCAGTGTAGTTTAAAGAGCGTCTGCAGGGGGCGCGCTTCACAGCCCAGTGTAGTTTAAGGTGAGCGTCTGCAGGGGGCGCCCTTCGCATAAACATAATCTACATAGGCTCGCGTTTTGAACAAGCCAAAGTCTGATAGTCTGATTAATTTGTTGTGCAGGTGTGAGTGTGGCTCCTCTGTTGTACAAGTGTGAGTGTGGCTCCTCTGTTGTACAGGTGTGAGTGTGTGGCTCGTGTGAGTGTGGCTCCTCTCTGTTGTGCAGGTGTGAGTGTGTGGCTCGTGTGAGTGTGGCTCCTCTCTGTTGTACAGGTGTGAGTGTGTGGCTCGTGTGAGTGTGGCTCCTCTTTGTTGTGCAGGTGTGAGTGTGGCTCCTCTCTGTTGTGCAGGTGTGAGTGTGTGGCTCATGTGAGTGTGGCTCCTCTCTGTTGTACAGGTGTGAGTGTGTGGCTCGTGTGAGTGTGGCTCCTCTTTGTTGTGCAGGTGTGAGTGTGGCTCCTCTCTGTTGTACAGGTGTGAGTGTGTGGCTCATGTGAGTGTGGCTCCTCTCTGTTGTACAGGTGTGAGTGTGTGGCTCGTGTGAGTGTGGCTCCTCTCTGTTGTACAGGTGTGAGTGTGGCTCCTCTGTTGTACAGGTGTGAGTGTGTGGCTCGTGTGAGTGTGGCTCCTCTCTGTTGTACAGGTGTGAGTGTGGCTCCTCTGTTGTACAGGTGTGAGTGTGTGGCTCGTGTGAGTGTGGCTCCTCTCTGTTGTACAGGTGTGAGTGTGGCTCCTCTGTTGTACAGGTGTGAGTGTGTGGCTCGTGTGAGTGTGGCTCCTCTCTGTTGTGCAGGTGTGAGTGTGTGGCTCATTTGAGTGTGGCTCCTCTCTGTTGTGCAGGTGTGAGTGTGGCTCCTCTCTGTTGTGCAGGTGTGAGTGTGGCTCCTCTCTGTTGTACAGGTGTGAGTGTGTGGCTCGTGTGAGTGTGGCTCCTCTCTGTTGTGCAGGTGTGAGTGTGTGGCTCATGTGAGTGTGGCTCCTCTCTGTTGTGCAGGTGTGCGTGTGGCTCCTCTCTGTTGTGCAGGTGTGCGTGTGGCTCGTGTGAGTGTGGCTCCTCTCTGTTGTGCAGGTGTGAGTGTGTGGCTCGTTTGAGTGTGGCTCCTCTCTGTTGTACAGGTGTGAGTGTGTGGCTCGTGTGAGTGTGGCTCCTCTCTGTTGTGCAGGTGTGAGTGTGTGGCTCGTTTGAGTGTGGCTCCTCTCTGTTGTACAGGTGTGAGTGTGTGGCTCGTGTGAGTGTGGCTCCTCTCTGTTGTGCAGGTGTGAGTGTGTGGCTCGTTTGAGTGTGGCTCCTCTCTGTTGTGCAGGTGTGAGTGTGTGGCTCGTGTGAGTGTGGCTCCTCTCTGTTGTGCAGGTGTGAGTGTGTGGCTCGTGTGAGTGTGGCTCCTCTCTGTTGTGCAGGTGTGAGTGTGTGGCTCGTTTGAGTGTGGCTCCTCTGTTGTGCTGTCGGAGCTGTGCAGGCTCCACTTCAGTTTCACTAGTTTTAACAAATTATTATAATTAAACAAATCAAAGCGTTTTAGTTGAATTTCTCGCTTAATCGTTTCAGCCCTAAATTCATACTTTCATATTTCATATTGTTTATGTAATCCCTCGTTCAGACGGTGTAAGGGTTATGTAATCCCTCAGTCACAGGACATAGGGCCATGTGAGGAAAATAATCTGCTCATATTGATCATGATTTACCAATCTGATTTTACTCCAGGTTTGTTTTTGAGGAGGTGACGTTATAACATGGCTTCGAGTTAATTTTGTGTAATACAGGACCTTTAAGAAATGTAGGCTCTTTGTTTAATACTACAGTGTGGAACATTCACACAAAGGACACACAGGATTTGAACAGTTCTGTAATAGTCAGTATGTATTTCCATGTCCCTCTGAGTCTGAATGACTGGACTTAATGTTTATGTAAACAAGGACCTTTCAGCTGTTCACTCCACACGTCCATGTGTGACACAGACCTTTCAGCTGTTCACTCCACACGTCCACGTGTGACACAGACCTTTCAGCTGTTCACTCCACACGTCCACGTGTGACACAGACCTTTCAGCTGTTCACTCCACACGTCCACGTGTGACACAGACCTTTCAGCTGTTCACTCCACACGTCCATGTGTGACACAGACCTTTCAGCTGTTCACTCCACACGTCCACGTGTGACACAGACCTTTCAGCTGTTCACTCCACACGTCCACGTGTGACACAGACCTTTCAGCTGTTCACTCCACACGTCCATGTGTGACACAGACCTTTCAGCTGTTCAAATAGTAAAGTACTGTACTCAAGTAAAAGTTTTAGGCATTTGTACTTTACCTTTAATAATAATGTTGACACAAACTGGTCACCTCCCTTTAAATGTGTCTTTTGTATACATTTCCCAGGATGCACTGGGGTCAAGTCTGCTGTCATCACTGTGATGAGACTCTGTTTATGTGTAAAACAGGAGCTGAAGGAAGAATACAAAGAAAGAATAGAACATAAATAGGAACATGTGAGAAGGGAGAGAAAGAGGGAGTGATAGAGGGAGAAGAGGTGAGGGAAGAACGAAAGAGAGAGCAAGAGAGAGGTAGCAAAGTAGAGGGAGAAATGGAGAGAGGAGAGAGTGAGTGTGAATGGGTGATGGAAGAGGGAGATGAGGACAGGGGATAGAGAGGGAGAGGGAGAAATGTTTGTACTGTTCATGTTTTGCATTCAGTGAGTCGGAGAGGGAGGAAGGGGAGGGAAAGACGGAAAGAAAGGGACACAGAGAAGGAGAGAGAAGAGACAGAGAGAGATAGTGGAAGAGAGGGACAAAGCTAGTGGAGAGAGAAAGAGAGTGGGAGAGGGAGAGATGGCTTGAGTCATGTCTTTTGTTACTGACCATTGTTTTTACTGAAAACAACCTGAGAAGGAGAGAGAGAGAAAAGGGAGATAAGACTGGACTTGTTTGTTTACCTGGATTCTCACACTTATGTTTTTCACAATAAAACTAATAAAACCTGAGCCCCTGTGATACAGATCACCATATTTTCCAGACTATAAGTGGCACTTTTTTCATAGTTTGTTTGGGGGTGTGACTTATACTCAGATGTGACTTTTATGTGAAATTATTAAAATATATAATTTCACATTGTTGTTGTCACACTGACAACTGTGTGAGGTTTACTCTAGACTTGTGTACCAGTATGACAGCCATTTACCTCCAGAGCGATGCTTCATTTTCCTCCGGAGCAGGTGGAGTTGTTCAGAAGTGACACCGAGGATGAAGAATTAAATGGATTTATTGATTTGGAGTGAGATCCAGAGTAAACTTTTTAGCTTGTTTTTTATGCTTTAGTTATGTGATTAACTGTTAATATGTTATTTAAACAGACCAGACAGTTTGTTGTCTGTGTTACATTAGCGTGTTAGCGTAGTATTCAGCCTGTTGTTGTGTTTTTTATTATTATTGATAAAATCTGTCTTGGTCTCAGATTTGTAAAATACATTTCCCAAAAAATGTGACATATAAATATATATTTTTCCTTCATTATGATGCATTTTTTCGCCAGTGTGACTTTCCAGAGTATAGTATAGTTCTGAAAATATGGTAATAAGAAGAGGCTCCAATTCTGGGCCCCTAAGACCCTGGGGCCCCGCACAGCAGACCCCTTTGTCCCCCCCGTTGACTCCCCTGTGGATAAGTCGTTTTTCTCTGCACATTCAGGTGATGTAACTTTCACTGTGATAACGATGATAAATCTGGTCCTGTCTCTTTAAATCGTCTGTGTGAGGTAATGATTGACCCGCTGTGTTTTCATGTGGGGGGTCAAAGGTCAAGTGCAGTCTGACGCTTCAGGACACGACTCGGGGTTTATGTTCTGATGGTTATGTCTCTGTAGAAGACGACACAGCTGAAACACAGGCTCTGGCTTTAGACTTAAAACAACACATAAAAACATGATAATTCAACTGGCCCTGGGTTTCAGAATGACTGTTGCCATGGCGATTAACAATTAAAAACCAAATATGTCTTTGAAAGTGGAAAAAGTCCTCAAAATGTCGACAACAAGAAACAAATCAGGAAATTGCTTTTCGTACGATCAGATCAAACTAAATGCTGTACAGTCGGTTTGTCCTGGTGTAAAGTTGACCCAGTTTTACCTGAATGTTCCACAGTGCGGCATTAATCTGATCCATTGAGCGCTTGTTCAGTTAGAGATGAAGTTATAGGTAAATAAACCCCTTTGTGGAACATGGCAAAGCAATAACATCTCCATGGAGACAAGCAGATGACAGATCTTCAACTGGAAAAGTTACAGAGTGAATCTTTACAGTGAATCTTTAACAGTTTTGTGATAAGCATGTGTAGAGTCTGTGGAGGGGAGTTTAAATACTGTGTGTGTGATGAGAGAGACGAGGGGGAGAGATGAGATAAAGGGGGGAGAAAGAGGGAGAAAAGATAAAGGGGGACAGAGAGGGAGAAGAGATAAAGGAGGGAGAGTGCAGGGAAAGAGAGGAGTGGAGGAGTGGAGGGAGATGTGGGTGGGGCAGAGGTTCGAGGAAGTGGAACCGTGTGTGAAGAGCAGACGGTTATTTTTGTGGTAAAAGGAACAAAAACACAAATGTAAATGACTCTGCTCCAAATACAACTCACAGATGTAAATGTGTGAACTGTGATAAACCAGAGCGCCACCTGTGTCCTGGGAGGGGAAGGAATAAAAAAGAATTTAAAAAAAACAAATTTGAAGAGAGAGCTGAGCCGTGGTTTGACTCTCTCGTTTGTTCAGTTCAAACTCTCTTGTTCTTCTCTGTTGGGTTTGTTTAACGTGTATCTGACTCACTCCCGTAAATCTGCCGGGGTCGTACTGTGAGTGTGTGAAGAGGAGGAGAGGAAGAGGAGGAGAGCAAGACGTGGGGATTTGTGGTTACTCCCCCCACTGATTAAACATGGAGGGAGGAGAAGAGGGGAGGAGGAGATAAGGAGAGTTGGAGGAGAGGAAGCGAAGGAGGAAGGGAGGGGGTGATGAGAGCAGGGTGGGATGAGGAGAGAGGAAGAGAGGAAGAGGAGGGAGGGGGGTACATTTGTGGTTATCCCCTGCTGGTTAAACATGGATGGATGGAGGAGGAGCAGGAGGAGGAGAGGATTAGGAATAACGAGGAGAGGAAGGAGGGGGTACATTTGTGGTTACCCCCCTGTGATTAAACATGGAGAAGAAGGAGGAGGAGGAGCAGGGAGGCGATAAAGAGAGGCGGAGGAGAGGAGGGAGAGGAGAGAAGGGGGTACATTTGCGGTTACCCCCTGTGATTAAACATGGAGGGGGGATGAAGGGAGGTCCCATGTGGCGATGTGTAAACCTCATAAACTGCTCGCTCATGGTTTCGTCCACAGCTTTAAATGATTATTTCCTCTGCGGTGGCGCTGCAGGGCTCAGTCTGTGTTTAAGCTCTTCTTACATAATCCTGATTCTACTTTTTACACTTCTGTTCATTATTTCTTCTTCTCTTTCGCTGCGTGTTGTAGCCACAGCTGTCCCGGGGCAGAGTGACAGAAGTGAGGCTGCCAATCTGCGCCACCAGCCTCTCAACACACACACACACACATACACACACACCCCCCCCCACACACACACACACACACACACACACACCCCCACACACACACACACACACACACACACACACACACACACATACACACACACATCATTCATACTAGACAATGTGGGAGCAGTGTCTTGCCTAAGGACCCACTGCTGCCCCCCTGTGGCTCCTCGTATTCCCTGCGGTCTCCCATCCAAGTCCTAACCAGTTCCTGCTTAGCGTCAGAAACTACACGAGATCAGGAGGTGGTGTAGGGCTCAGCGGCTGGTTCACACTAAACTGGGGCAGACCAGGTGAAGTGTCTTGCTCAAGGGTGTGGGCTGCAGAGGGTTGCCTGGTTTTGCCTCGGCTCTGCTCCTGTTTTTGTTCGTTCTCGTCTCACTCCATTCAAACCCAAATGTTTCAAATCTCTCCTTTTTCTTCTCGGTGATATTTTTAGATCCGTCTCATGTTTTGCCAAATGTGTTTACAATGATTCAAAATCCTGCTCCACCATCTTGTCTGACTTCAAAGCCTTTCTGTCTGCTCCTGTCGAATGCTGTCTAATTTAAAATGACTTTCTCACCAAAGCTAATGACCTTTAATGAACCTCACCTGTCACTTTACAAACTCAGCTCAGAATTATCCAGGATTAACCTTTACCTCTGAAGCAATAACTCATTTTCCCTCATAACTCGCTCTGCACCTGTCATTTTCTATAACTCTCTGCACCTGTACCATCCTCACACTGTCGCTGTAGAAGTGGTTTGGGTTTATGGCAAAGTTTAAAATATGATTTAAAAGAAGTGAAGTTTTTGTCCTGACTATGAGCGAGCTCGCATCTCCACAAACATGACTCATACTTGGCCTGGAGTTTGACCTCCTCCTGCTCATTTCCATGGAAATGTTTGTTTGGCTGTAATATTCTGACCTGCCCCGTGTCAGATTTATATTTGTAACATTCTCAAGTGAGTTCTACACATTATCAATGTGGGGAGAGTTAAAGCGCTTGGGACGTATCAGGAGGCATGGGGACAAATTGGAGCATATGGGGACACATCAAGACATATGGGGACGTATGGAGACACATCGGGATGTATGGGGAATTATCGGGATGTATCGGGGCATATGGGTAGGTATCAGGAGATATGGGGTCATTTGTGGAGGTATTGGCAGGTCTGGGGACAAACTGTAACCTTTAGTTAAATCCAGTGAGAACATCAGACTTCTTTTTCTCTGCGTGTTTTTCACAAACAAAAATAAAACAATAAAACTCTGTGCCTCTGTCTGTGCCGCCATGTTTGTTTTGGTTCATTGGGGCGTTCCACCTTCGGCTGCGCCCAAACCACATGCTGCTCTGTGATTGGTCCAGTCTCTGGCCCGTCCGCGGGAGCCAAGATGGAGTCTTATGTGGCTCACAAATATCGTGAGAATTCTTCTTGCCGGACCGGGTCATAATACGACAAAGTTATCCCCAAAGAATGGATTTAACTTTTTATGTCTATGGAATCATGCAGGTGATGTGAAAGAAGGTTCCACAATACTGCTTTAAACAGAGAACATTGTAGTGAAATGGTCTCACCTTGAGCCTCTACACCACAGACGCCCAGACGCTGGCGCACATTTGGTAAAACGCTCCCTAACTCCGCCCTGTTTATCTGTTTAGGATCCGTCCTCAGATGGCCAAAGAGAAGTTGGAGGGCTGTCATGTCTGCACCATGGTGACCCCCGGAGAGCCCCAGGTGCTTCTGGGTAAAGACAAGGCCTTCACGTTTGACTTTGTGTTTGACCTGGACTCCGAGCAGCAGCAGGTCTACGACAGCTGCGTGGACCGGCTCATCGAGGGCTGCTTCGACGGCTACAACGCCACGGTCTTGGCGTATGGACAGGTCAGAACAGAGACGTCAGAATTTACTCTGCAACATCTCTGACGTTTACTTTATGGGTTTTTAGTTATATAAAGTCACAAATAAAACAGAACAATATGAACATCGTGATGGGAACAGTTCAAACCAAACATTCTAGACATGGAGCCAGACAAAGTTCAGACAGCAGACGACTTCGATGAAATTTCCAACTTTGGTTCCAACTTTGTGAAACTGCAACAATAAAACACATACATAAATGTGTATTAATATTTGTGCTAACAACAACTACAGATTATAAGTAGTACCAACAATGTCACATAGAGAATGAATTTAAGTAGTTAGCATAGCAATTAGCAACATAAATGAGCAACTGGCGAACTAATTTACATAATAAACACATGAATTGACCCAGTAATTTCAAGCTTTAAAAGGCAATGTTACAGATGTCTAGTTATTTTCCACCGTGTAATACTCTCAGACGATGCTTAAACAAACAACAAATAAACATCAAAACTGAAGTGAGACCTAAACAACTACTTCCTATTACTAAAAAAGATCAAATTAAAGTGACCACTAGACGGTAAACATAATGTAAATGTGAACCATTTCTACCAATATTCTTCAAAAACATCCACTTGTAATGTCTGCTTAAATCTTATTTTTTCAGTTAGATGTAAGATTTTGTACGAGGCTCCGCCCACAAGCAAAACTGTACACAGCAACTTGACAAACCTGATGTGATGTGCAGTAGTTTCATTAGTGGGATGCAGCTGATTGATTGACTATCATTGTTGTGATAGTGCTCTGAAGGGGGGGTGACTAAGCACAGAGAGCAAGAGCAAAGAGAGGGGAGACTCATGTTAATATGTTGTTTTGGGTGAATATAGCATTTTCAAAACAGTAAAAACATGGTCATCTAAATATGTTACAGTTAATATCCCATAGATACACCCTCTTTAATACTCCATAGAAGTCAAATAACCCCTCTTTAATACCCCATAGAAGTCAAATACCCCCTCTTTAATACCCCATAGAAGTAAAAAAAACAAAAAACCTTTAATACCACATAGCAGTAAATACCTCCTCTTTAACTCTTCTTTCTCTCTGTTCTAGACTGGTTCTGGTAAGACGTACACTATGGGCACTGGGTTCGACGTGAGCCTGAGTCCCCTGGAGAGGGGCATCATCCCCCGGGCCGTGCACCAGCTGTTCCAGGGCATCCAGGTCAGACGAGAGAGAGCGCAAGAAACAGGAGTCCCACCGCCTGAGTTTAAGGTCTCTGCTCAGTTCTTAGAGGTAAGACATGACACTCACCTCCAGACTGGTGCTCAGAGGAGAGACTGAGCTGGGACTGAACCAGGACTGAACCAGGACTGAACCAGGACTGAAGCTCAGCTAAAGCAGAACTGAATGAATCAAGTCTTTACTTTAAAACTAAATAAGACAAAGTGGTAAAGACATTTGTGCTTGTGTTTTATAGTGAGTCACTTCAGGTAGTTTAGAAGTTTTCTTTGACGTCTTATTTTGAAGAAGTTTCCTCTTTAGTCTCGAGTGTTTTATTCTGACAGGAAAAGTTTTTGGTTCTTATTTTGACGTGTTTGTACCAGACCCTGCAGGAAAACAAAAGCTGCTGACAGGTTCAACTTTGTTCACCCAATCAGGCGCTAAGGATCATGGGAAATCAGCTGCCTGACACGATCCCACACAGGAGGCTCTGTGGCGTGGTGCAATATCACAACAGGAGAAAGGGCGAAGTGGGCGGGGCTAAACGTTCAAACTCAAATACTGTCCTGACTCGTGGTTTGAAATCACATCCAGGCGAAATAAAAATAAATATAGAAAAAACTGAGAAGAAGGTAAAAGGTAAAGCAAAGAAACAGAAACATGGAGAGGAAGACGAGACTGGACTGGGTCAGGTTTAAACTAACACAATCTAGTCTTTGCAAACGGAGAGAGAGAAAAAGAGGGAAGGAGGGAGAGATGGAGAGATAGAGAGATAGAGAAAGAGAGGGGGCAGAGATAGAGAAAGACAGGGAAAGAGAGGAAGAGAGGGAGAGCTAGAGAGAGAGGAAGAGAGGGGGGATAGAGAAAGACAGGGAAAGAGAGGGAGGGAGAGATGGGGAGAGAGGGGAGAGAAAGAAAGAGTGGGGAGAGAGAAAGAGCGGGTGAGGGAAAAATGGAGAATGAAAAAGGGGGAGGGGGATGGAGAGAGAAAAAAGGGGAGAGAAGGGAGGGAGAGGGAGAAGAGGCAGAGAAAAAAGGGAAAAATAGAAAGGGCGAGAAAGAGGGAGAGGAGAAGAGGCAGAGAGAATGAGAGGGGGAGAGAGAGCAAGAGGAGGTGAGAAAGAGAGAGAGAGATGGAAAGAGAGGGGGAGGGAGAAAGAGCAAGAGGGAGGGAGAGAAAAGAGGGAAAGACAGCAAGAGGGAGAGAGAGGGAGAGAAAAGGAGAGAGGGAGAGAGAGCAAGAGTGGGGGTTGAGAAAGGGAGAGGAGATGGAATATGAGTGGATTTGTTGAACCTGATGTTGGGGGAAACTGTCCTGAATTAAAATAAAAACTTAAATTGTCTTTTGCAGCTTGGTTAAAAGGTGAGACCTTAAATGGGTCGTAAATCTTTCTGTGGTTCAGGGGAGTGGACGGGGGGGACAAAGGGGTCTGGGTCCTAAGGGGCAGAATTGGACTCTTGCTATTTAATTATATTGGAGCGGGGCCCATGTGAATTTCTGTCTATGGACCTGGTAGTGGGTGATCTAAACAAATTAAAACTAAACTGAAAATTGATATTTTGAATATTATGAATTATTGTCATTTGAGGAAGAGAGGAGGGAGGGGCGTTAGGAGGAGGAGAGGAGGGAGGGGCGTTAGGAGGAGGAGAGGAGGGAGGGGCGTTAGTAGGAGGAGAGGAGGGAGGGGCGTTAGGAGGAGAGGAGGGAGGCGTATGTATGAGGCTAATGGAATTATCCAGACAAATGAACCCTGGGTTTGGGGCCAGAGCAGAGCGTTATCAGTGAGACCCTTATGTAACCCCCATTACCCTAATCACATGACCCTAATCACATGACCCTAATCACATGACCTACAGGTGTGTGGGAATAATCTGGGCTTTCATGTTCATTTAGCCAAACTCTGCAAAGATGAGTTTAAATCACTAAAATAGTTGTTAGAAAAAAGTGTTTTATTTCACAATTCTAGCACTATTTCTATAAAACCAGGAAAAACACAATGAGTTAATTTTAAACAGTTTGGTCCAAAGTCACTCCTCACTTACCTTGTGCATTCAGAACATCCTAATTACTCACAGTGATGAGTTTATAAGCGCTTTTCACAACTCTCAGACTAGACCAGAGCAGAGTTTTGTTGACATTATAACTCTGACAACGACTAGCTTGCTAACAGCGCACTTCCTGTTATGCTTTATAATTAAATGGCAGGACTGAACCAGGACTGATAAAAGACTGAAGAAGGACTTAACCAGGACTGGACCAAGACCGGACCAAAACTAAGACCTAAAGCAGGACTGAGCAGGAACTATACCAGGACTGAACCAGGACTAGGCCAGGATTTTAGTCCATTTATCCCAAATAATCAAACATGATTTTTTTTCTCAGTTGTACAATGAGGAGATCCTGGACCTGTTTGATGGATCCAGAGACCTAGAGTCCAGGAGCCGGAAGTCCAACATCAAGATACACGAAGACGGGAACGGAAGTATCTACACCACAGGGGTCACCTCCAGACTGGTGGTCTCAGAGGAGGAGGTGAGAACCAGGACTAAAACTGAGTAGGTCTTAAGCAGGACTGAACCAGAACTGTACCAGAACTGTACCAGAACTGTACCAGAACTGTACCAGAACTGTACCAGAACTGTACCAGAACTGTACCAGGACTTAACCAGGACTTAACCAGGACCTAACCAGGACTTAACCAGGACTTAACCAGGGCTAATACAGGGCTAATACAGGGCTAATACAGGGCTAATACAGGGCTAATACAGGGCTAATACAGGGCTAATACAGGGCTAATACAGGGCTAATACAGGGCTAAACCGGGGCTGGTGCACTCAGAAGGCTATATATATCTGTGGATGTAATGACACAGGCCTCTCCTGGATCCACAGGGTCAAAATGCTTCTCTTTGATTGACATTAGATAAGCTGATTTCACTATTGTGACGAGCCTCAGTTCTGTTGGTGTAGATGTACTTCACTCTGGATCCTCATGTGTCTTGTCTTGGCTGCAGCTCTTACAGTGTCTGAAGTTGGGTGCTCTCTCTCGGACCACAGCGAGTACTCAGATGAACGCCCAGAGCTCGCGGTCTCATGCCATCTTCACCATACACCTGTGTCAGATGAGGATATGTACAATGGAACAGGTAAGGAATACTGCACTACCGTGTTGTAGTACTGTGTGTAGTACTGTGTGTAGTACTGTGTGTAGTACTGTGTGTAGTACTGTGTGTAGTACTGTGCGTAGTACTGTGCGTAGTACTGTGCGTAGTACTGTGCGTAGTACTGTGTGTAGTACTGTGCGTAGTACTGTGAGCACTGAATGTAAAAGTACTATGCATCTGTGTAAGATGAGGATATGTACAAGACAAAAAAGGTAATGAATACTGCAGTACTCTATGTAGTACTTTGAATACTTCATGTTACTGCATATTATATATTGGGTAACCTCCAGTGAAATCCTACGAAGGTCCACTGGTGCAGATTAGGAGCCAGATCTGTGTCATTTAGCCCCGGGGCAGATGTGGCTGTTGTAGCGTATGTGAGTGTCTTTAAAGTGCAATGTAAGATTCTCTCTTTCTCTTCCTCCCTCACTCCTTAATCTCTCTCTCTGTCTCTCTGTCTTTCTATTCCTCCCTCTGTCTCGTTAATATCTCTCTTTTTTACATCCGAACAGAACGGCGCGGAGGAGAGTGTGGAGGTGAACGGTGTAGACTCGTCTCTCTCTCAGCCCGAGTACGAGACCCTCATGGCCAAGTTTCACTTCGTGGACTTGGCCGGATCCGAGCGACTGAAGAGAACTGGAGCCACAGGAGAGAGAGCGCGGGAGGGCATCAGCATTAACTGTGGACTGGTCTGTACTCTGTTCACTCAATACTTTCTTTTTATATATATATATTTTTTTGTTTTTTTAATCACACAAACACAAAATAACTATATCTGTTAAAGGTGCAATCCTCCTTGTATCCTAAATGATACATGTTTGAAATTGTAAATTTGTTGCTGTAGCTGGCTCTGGGAAACGTCATCAGCGCTTTGGGCGATCAGACCAAGAAGGCAGCACACGTCCCCTACAGAGACTCCAAACTCACACGACTCCTGCAAGACTCACTGGGAGGAAACAGGTGAGGAATCAAACCCACAACCTGCTCAATGAAGGGAGGAGATGGGATAGCCCCTCTGCCACAGTCACACAAGTTCACATGCACACTCCACTCAGAAAGATCAGGAATCAAACCCACAACCTCCTCACTGAGGGGGGGAGGAGGTGGTAGGTTCCAGCGATTTGCCTCAGAAAATGCAAAAGTATTAAGCCTAATTAAAGCGACAGTACGTAACTCTGTAGGTGGAGAGTCATCTGCATGATTCCATGGAAACGGAAAGCCACACTTCGGAACATTCTCCGTAGAGTTAGAAAGTTTAATGCCTATCCTGGAATATTATAACCAAAGGAACAACATTTCCGTGGAAACAAGCGGGAGGCTCAACAATAAGACAAATAAGAGTCAGGTTTGTGGAGATGCGAGCTCATTCAGAGTCAGGCAATAAAAAAATCCATAATTAAAAAAATATTTTATTGACAGAAAATGTTACATAGTGGGGCTTTACACATGTTAAGCCCTTTTAAATATTTGATGTCGATCTTAATGTTTAGGTGTTGATCAAAAACATGGGAAAAGGTGACACCGTGTCCCAGTTAGAAGGTTGTACACCCACATTGTTTTAGTGTTATGAGACTGAGGCTGGGGTCAGAGGTCATGTTGTTTTTTAATTGTGTTCTTATTTTGCTTGTTTCTCTCTTGCAGTCGTACAATGATGATCGCGTGTGTGAGTCCCTCGGACCGAGACTTCATGGAGACTCTAAACACACTGAAATATGCAAACCGAGCGCGGAACATCAAGAACAAAGTGGTGGTGAACCAGGACAAGACGAGCCAGCAGATCAGCGCTCTGAGGGCGGAGGTCGCACGGCTGCAGATGGAGATACTCGAGTACAAGGCTGTAAGGAAATATCATATAAACAGACACATAGAGACCACGCAAACTCCACACAGACAGAGAGAACATGCAACTCGTTTAACTCTTTTAAAGGGCCCATATTAAACTATTTCCTGATCTATGTTATAATGTTGTTTCCTGGGGTTGTTTTGTTTCATTCAGACATGTTTAACACACTCTGCATATTTAGAAACTGAAAGCACTATGTTCCACCTTGTGATGTCATCATGTGGTAATACAGGAAGTGCTCCACTGTGTTTTTAAACTCCACACACCTTCACTAGAATCATTTGGATGATTTCAGACCTGGAATTGCTGAATCTCTACTGAACTTAAAGTAAAAGGAGCTGTTAACATGAAAACTACCACTTCATGACATCACAGGGTGGAACCAAGCATTTTGAGCTTTGGAGATGTAGACAGACTAATAATAAAGTGTTACTCAAACATGTGTGAATGAAACAAAACACAACTCCAAGTCTGTTTATGATGAGGAAACAGCATTAGAACATGGATTAAAGCTACAAGAGTCAGTTTTGTGTGATACAGGAGCTTTAAATGTGTTTATTCTGTCTTCTTTCTGCTGTTGTTTATTTAAATTTGCAGTTTTACTTACACAGTCAGACTAAACTTAGCTCTGCTCTGTTTTGAAACATTTATTAACCGTTTAAATAAGAAGTTTCACAAACTTTTAGCAAATATTTATCAGTAAACACAGTGTAGCACTTCCTGTATCATGTGACATCACAAAGTGTTTTGGTTTGACAAAAGAACTCAGCCGAGGAGTAAATTTGATCGAACGAATCTGAAAAAGTGGTTTTGTCCAGAGTACGGTTACTGTGGCAACTTGAGCGCTCACACCAAAGCATCTGGGCACGCTCAGTTTGAAAAATGGTGCCAAAGGAGGAGGAGAGGAGGAAAGAGGAGATGATAGAGGGAGGAAGGGAGGAGAAGAGGAGATGGAAAAGGGAGGCAAATTGGAAGAGGAAGGAGGTAAAAGAATGAGGAGAAAGAGAGAGAAGGGAGGAAGAGGAGAGGAGAGGGAGGAAAGAAACACGGTAAAGGAATGGAAAGAGACAGAGGAGGAAAGACGAGAGGACAGGGAGGGAGAGATGGTAGGGGAGGGATAGTGGGAGAAGGAGGTAAAAGAATGGGGAGAAAGAGAAGGAGAGGAAAGTGGAGGAACAGTGGGAAGATGAAAAGAGGAGGAGGAAAGAAACACGGTAAAGGTATGGGGAGAGGAAGAGGGAGAAAGACAGGAAGGAGGTAAAATAATGGGGAGAAAAAAGAGGGAGGAGGAAGAGCAAAGAGGAGGAGTAGAGGGACAATATGGGGAGAGGAGGAGGAGGAGGAAAGAAACACGGTAAAGGAATGGAGAGAGAGGAGAGAGAGGAAGGAGGTAAAATAATGGGGAGAAAGAGAGGAGGGAGGAAGAAGAGAGGAAAGCAGAGAGGAAGAGGAAAGAAACACAGTAAGGGAATCTAGGGAGAAAAGAGAAAGAGAGAAAAGAGAAAGGAGAGAGAACAGTGCTCAATGTAAGAGATATTCAGGAAAAGGTTCATTTCAGTGAGGATCTAGTTTTGATACTAGTTTTAGTATCAGTTTGTATCTGATTTTCGATTCTCGTTGACAGAATAAAGAGCACATCAGGTTTATAATTACAGATGGATTATGACGGCACTGACTGATGATTATAAACGAGAGGAGACCAGCCCTGCTCCTGCTTTAAACCTGATCATTGAGACGGTTTTATGAGCTGAACCTGTATAACCAGATGAGTCCGTGCTAGCTCAGCGTTCTGTTGACATATGTTAGCATTATGCAGCGCGCGCGGTGCATGGATCAATAGACAAGTGTATACTGGACTGAAATACAGACTGATTTATGAAGGAGACTGTGGAGGACATTATGTGATGAGCTGAAAGAAAACATGTACTTTAAAGTCCTATATTACACAAGATTGACTCTGTGAGATTTAATCCATGTTTTAATGCTGTTCCCTCCTCAAAAACAGACCAAGAGTTGTGTTTTGTTTCATTCACACATGTTTGAGTAACACTTTATTATTAGTCTGTCTACTTCTCCAAAGCTCAAAATGCTCTGTTCCACCTTGTGATGTCATGAAGTGGTAATTTTTAAGTTAACAGCTCCTTTTACCTTTAGTTCAGCAGAGATTGGTAATTCCAGATTGGCTGAAATGATTATAGACCATTATAACTCTCCTAAACTTTTATGCTTTTTAGCCATAAAAATCATGTTAAAGGAAGTATCAGAATGTACTGCATTTTTTTCACACAACTACCTCTATTTTACATATCCATCTGTTTTTCCTTTGATGCATCGAATAACTGACTGGAAAAATCCCCGCGGCAACTGCGCTTTGATTCGTCATCTTCGAGGGACAACAGAGGCAGATTACCAAAATGACAGTAAAATATTTAAAGAGGCCCATGCCTCTGCTTTGAGACGCTGTTTGAATTTACATGAGAGCACAGTTGGTTGTGGAGTTACGGTCATGGAAAGTCCTCAAACGCGCTCTATCGGCGACAACAGCATCCGCCACAATAGGGTTAAAAGCACAGTGGAGCACTTCCTGTATTACCACATGATGACATCACAAGGTGGAACAGAATGTTTTCATTTTCTAAATATGCAGGGTTTGTGTGTTAAACATGTGTGAGGTCTATTTGTGATGAGGAAACATTAGGACAGATCAGAAAATGGTGCAAAAAGGCCTTTAAAGACAGATTTTTACTTAGTTTAATGCTCATGACTGATATGACTGATCTTGCATTGAGACGTGTTTTAGATTCCCAAATTTCAGCCATTTGCCGGATTTGCGTCAGTCATGCTAGCCGTTAGCGTGACTATATCAGTCAAACAGTATTTTCTATTGTATTTTGAGATTATGAAACCAGCTAAAGGCTGAAACTGAATAAGAAGGTCTTTATGTGGGTGTTTTAGGCTCAGTTTAGTCCAGCTACGATAATCAAAAACTACAACTACAATTACTTCTTATAGTTGTCGTCACGATTAGTCAGTTAATTAAAGCCCTAGTATGTAACTTTTTTTTGGCCAAAAAAATTTACTAAAATAAAATATTTTTCATTTTTATTGCACTGAAAAACTCTGAGTGGGCTTGCATCTCCACAAACCTGACTCAGCCTCGTGCTTGTTTCCATGGGAATGTTGTTCCTTTTGGTCATAATATTTCACAGTATGGCATAAAACTTGTATATCTCCATGGAGAATGTTCTGTGTGGTTCTAACTTTGTGTTTCCATGGATTCATGCAGCTGACTTTCCATCCCCAGAAAGTTACATATTATCACTTTAATATCCTGGGGTTTTTAATTTCACTATTGTGTCTGTAAATCAAGATATGAACATTAATAACAGACATATCAGGCGCCTTCTTTCCCCAAGGTCGCTCCTGCTAGAGTTAGCAGCAGGTTTGATTGACAGTGTTGCTAAGCGCCCACTCCCTGTTAAACCAGTGGTGCAGGCGGGAAGGGGCGTTACCTTCAACAGCCTCTCTCCGGATTGGCTCTTTGGTTGCTATGATACTCGTGGTCAAAATTCCAAATATAGAACTCTGCTCCAAATTAGCCGCTATAGCTGTTAGCCTCGATGAGCTTCATTCGGAGCTGAAGCTGTGGTGACGTCACACTCACTCAGTCACTTCTTTATACAGTCTGTGGCTTGTGCTTATTCCCTCTGTTCAGCTGTGGATGTAGCAGAGTTCATATTTGTTTTGTGCTTGTTTTGTGCATGTTTTGTGTTGTGTTTGTCCTTATAGCAGAGGCTCATAGTGATGCTGGTGAATGGAGAGTCTGTTTACAGCTTCAACAACAGAATTTCAAGAGCATTAATCACCAGCATCACCACAACACTCAACAAACAAACACAATACAGGGAGTCACCAGGTTATGCAACAATAGAAGAATAAAATAAAGCTAGCTCCTTTATTAGACCAGTCCTATTGTGCTTGTGTCTCTATGGATCATTTTGTTTACACATTTTAAATCACAATATTCATCTAAAATGTCTTAATAAAAGACACAAGTCCTGCTGACTTCAGTGTTAGAAAACTGGGGTGTCCAGTGCTGTAAGTGACGTGACGTGCTGTAAACACCATCACAACAAAGCGCCGCATGGACAGCTGCACATCACACTAGAGCAGCACTGTTTTTACATTTGTACCAAAATGACGACGCGATGCTGCCGAATCCTACGAGTATCATCTATTAAGAAAATAAAACAGGAGAAAGAAGTGCATATGTCACAGTGGGCGTGTCACAGTGGGCGTGTCACAGTGGGCGTGTCACAGTGGGCGTGTCACAGTGGGCGTGTCACAGTGGGCATAAAAGTGAAATGAATCCGCTTGAGGACGTCCTGATGAAACATGTTTACAGATAGTGATACATGAAGTACTCAATACATCTACTGGACTGGAGTACTCAGTACTTTAATACCTGTTTCAAAAAGTGTTTCTTGCAGATTTTGAGTCTTATAAAGCTTCAAATGTGGTAATAATTTATTTGAGATTTGAGCTGAAATGAAGAAACAATTCAATTTATCGTTTTTTTTGTCTGTTTTTATTTGTATATATTTGTTTTGTTCATAATATGAACGTGTTAAAATAAATCCTCAGCCTTTTCAGCAGGTCTCACACTACTAAAAATACTTTTACTTTCTACTCCACTACATTTTTGAACTGGACTGAAAAGTAAAATACTTGCTCTCAAATGTGGTGAAGTAAAACTAAAAAGTATAAGTTTTAAGTATGTACAGAGACCTAAATTTTTAGTTAAGTACAGTACTTTACTACTTTTACTTTGTCACATTCCATCACCAGACAAAAGTATTCAGATCAAAAACTCTGCATTTCCACATTTCCGTTGTCTTTTGGTCCTTCCTGATCTGATGAGTCAAGTTGTGAAAAGCACTTACTGATACTTTGCAGTGACATCACTCTGGGGGTGTTCTATATGTATCTCTATGGTGAAATATGACTAAATATGACTAAACACTGTCAAAGTTTTTAGATTATCTGAAAACTCAAGAAAAAATACAAAATAGATGTGAACAGCTCATGTTCAGGAGCCTGCGGTGAGTCCGAGCTCATGGTCCTTGTTTGAGAGGGACTTGTTTAACAGCACAAATCAGCTCACCTGTTGTAGTTTCAGCTTTTCAGTCAGTTCTTCATGGTCAGATTGTGTTGAAATGAAAATTTGATTAAAGTCTAACAAAGCTTCAGGCAGATCAGTGCCCTAGTTAGCATCACACTAATCTCTACAATGTGCTGATATCTGTTGTCTGTTTTCAGGGTAAGCGTGTAGCATGTGAGGAGGGCTCAGAGGGCTTCAGCGATCTGTTCCAGGAGAATTCGATGCTCCAGCGAGAGAACGACACTCTACGGCTTAGGGTCAAAGCCATGCAAGAAACGATTGACCACCTGAACAGCCGAGTGAGCCACCTGCTGGCCAACCAAGTCAGCCACCTGCTCACCAAAGCCAGTGAGAAACTGAGACTCATCGTTATAAGTCTGTGTTTTTGCTGTGATGGTGCCCAAGTCCAGTAAGAAGACGCAGAACAAGCTAAAGGGCCGGCATCATTAGCCTGTACTATACGTGTCATAGAATGTCTCTAAATGGATGTAGCTAACATGCTAGCCGCTGCGTTCCAAACATAAAGTGATCATGGGCGCTAGAGATGCACGGGTCGGGCTTTTTTCCAACCTGCTGGTCCCACATTTCTGATAATGTACGGTCCTCCCCGGCCTCCCCCGGGCTGCTCCGGCCTTCCTCGCACAACAGAATCTATTTACACAACCTTCCTGACCTGGAAATATTAAATACACTGTAAATACGTCAATACATGCAGCTTTATTTTATTGAAAAAAACGTGCTTGAAAACAGACATAATGTGAATGAATCCATCAGTATGATGAACCAGCTGCAGTTTTCTTTTGAAACAAAATAATACCTCATCTTCCATCTCCAAATCGCTTCTTTTTTGGCTTCATTTACTGTGACAAATGGTTGTAACCAGTGGCTCCAATTCGCTTTACATTAGAAAACTGTGGCCCCTCTCTCTGTGGTATTTTTATGTTTCTATTGCGTCCGTAAATCAAGGCATGAGTGTTAGCAATGCTGTCAATCAAATCTGTTGCTAAGTGCCCACTCCCTGTTAAACCAGAGGTGCGGCTGGGGAGGGGCGTTGTGTTCAACAGCTTCACTCTAAATTGGCTCTTGGGTTGCTATGATTCCTAATATTGAACTCCGCTGCAAATTCGCCACTATAACCACTCGCCTCGATAAGCTTCATTTGACCTGAACCAAACGCCGTGGGTGACGTCACACTCACTCATTAGTACGTCTGCTCTGTTTGTAGGTGAGGGGAATGAGGAGATTGGAGCACTGGTCCAAAACTACATCAGAGAAGTTGAAGAACTGAGGTGAGCTCAAATGTTTAGATAATTAATGACATAACATGACACTTTATGTTATTTTGTGTAAGGTTAAGTATGTAACTGTGGTTCTATGAATCCACATGACAGTAAATGTCTGAGAGTTACCACATGAAATCTGTAAACGTAAGTAATAAACATGAAGCTAGAACACCTGATTTTTCCTTTTTTTCAAACCATGAAAAAATATCTAGTTCAGAAGCCGTTGCTATGGTGAATAAGAATATTACAGTGGCAGCGGATTTGTTATAACTGTTAAAAGATGTTACTCATGGGTTTATTGCTATGGCAACCGTCCTCCGTGGTCATAGTGATTAAGCAATTCATATTAAAATATTACATCTTTTGAATGGTTAAAGGACAGAAATGGATTTAGAATTAGACACGCCCAGTTTGAAAATCCAACCAATCACAGCGCAGGTCTCAAGAACTACAGAACAGGAGCTGTAAAAACAAAGTGATGTCATTTTGTTCTTACAGCTTCAGCTGGAAATTACTCAGAAGTACAGATTTTTCCAAAAGTTACTCAAGTGACTGTCTAGGGAAGGGCATCTGGCATAAAACCTTTCAAATCAGTGATATTTCTTTATGGAAGTAACATATGTATTCCCTCTCTTCAGGTCTAAGCTTTTGGAGAGTGAAGCGATGAACGAGTCCCTGCGTCGTCAGCTGACCCGCCTGTCCACACGTTCCCCCTTCCCCTCAGGCTCTGCCCCCGGCCCCGTCGGCATGGAGACTGAGGCCAGCGACGTGATTCGCCGAGCCAAACTGGACATCGAGAGGCTGAAGAAGGAGAGGAGGCAGAGGAGGATGAGGTACACCAACCACAACCATCATTAAAGACGCACTGCATAACTTTTCTGAGAGATCTGCATGAGGTTAAATGTGTTCATCGTCAAGGAGACTTCTTTCCCCGAGGTCGCTCCTTCTAGTGTTAGCAACAGGTTTGATTGACAGCGTTGCTAAGTGCCAGGTCACGCCTTCACTAGAATCATTTGGATCATGTCAGCCAATCTGGAATTGACAATCTCTACTGAACTAAATGTAAAAGTCACTGTTTACTTGGAAACTATCACTTCATGACATCACAAGGTGGAACAGAGCATTTTGAGCTTTGGAGATATAGACAGACTGATAATAAAGTGTAAACTCAAACATGTGTGAATGAAACAAAACACAACTCCAGGTCTGTTTTTGAGGAGAAGGGAACAACGTTAGAACATGGATTAAAGCTACAAGAGTCATTTTTGCATAATATATTACTTTTAATTTAAAGTTAATTAAAAACGAACAGAAGGTGTTAATTGCTTGTGCCCTTTCCTTTAATCTTCTTTATAAACGTGTTGCGTGAGGCTGTTCTGGTCAGTCTAGTTTGGGTTCAGGGGTCAGTCCAGAGGAGAGTGAGTTTAACAGGCTCATTAGGCTTGTACGAGCTTAAGAGCCAGAGCTGAAATGACTGCGACGAGCTGGACGACAGTTTACAGGCAGTTGTTAAAAAAAAGTAAATGTAAAAATGTAAAAACAAGATCCAGATGTTTTGAAGGACTCTGAAGATCTTTGGTGTTAGCTTGTGAGTTCGCAAAGCACCCCTGACACTGTATGTGCTTTATTTAGACTTTTCAAAAACGATTTCTCTCAGTCTTTTAAGGAATTGGCCTAGTTTTAGATGAGAGCCGCTATTTCTAGGCTTGAAAAGCACTAATGTCACTAAATCTCTAAAAATAAAAATAAAACTGATGTTAGACGTTTGCTTTTCAGTAAAATGTTCTAAATTTGTTCTGTCAGTTAAATCACATGGGTTTGATGCCTTCTTCTTCATGTACTGGTGAGACAACAGCGCCCTCTGCTGTTGGACTTATGCAGGACACAGATTGGTCCTCATTCTTTCTGTTTCAAGTCTAATGGGCAAGATTCCAGATTAGAATTGCCTTTTTACTGCAAAAACTTACAAAAATGTCTCATATTTTTCCTCCTAGTTGGGTATTTTATTATTTTATTGACTTAAAAATATGAAAAAACGACTGATCTCTAAGATTAAACTGCCTTTTTATATTAAGGATTAGTGTAAAGATCTTTTCTCTTCCTTTTATAACTGTCATATTCAGTTTGATGCAGTCACGCGTCTTTGTCTGGTTCTGATTTGAGCCCAGTGAAGTCCTGGTTTAGTCCTGGTTTAGTCCTGGTTTAGTCCTGGTTTAGTCCTGGTTTAGTCCTGGTTTAGTCCTGGTTTAGTCCTGGTTTAGTCCTGGTTTAGTCCTGTTTCTGTTGTGTTGTGTTTGAGTGCTACAGCTGTAGTTGATCAGTTTTGAGTCTCAGTGACATGAAACACTGCAGTTCAACATGTTTTTCTTTTATTTCACGTTAAAACTAAGCCACATTTCAGCCTTTTTCAAAATCATAAAAACATAAACACCACGGTCAAACAGTTGAAAATGAGTCCAACTCTAACTTTTCCTCAGGTTAAACTTCCACATTGTGTTAACTGTTTTTTGTTTTCTCTTTCATTCAGTCCAGAGATGGAGAAGGGACTGAAGAAGCGAGTGAAGCTCCACACTCAGGAGAACGGAGAGAACGGCCACGGAGGAGAGGAGAACGGGCAGAATGGACAGAACGGACAGAACGGAGAGATAGACTCAGACGACAACTACACAGAGGTACAGCAGCAAGATGGCGGCTTTAGACAAAATAAATCTAAGCTCTTGGTCAGTCTATGCTCAAAGGGAGATGATACTCTTAAATTCCTTTTAGAAACTACAACAAACATGTTTTTATATATTTACTAAACATCTCAATCTTACTCTTTCCGTGTTCAGAGCTGCTTTTCTCATGGTGCAGTGTTTACTGACCTTTTAAAGATGTTTTTTTTTATCAGCATTTGTGTTGTGTTTTCAGGACCTGATGTCTCCACTTCAGGAGGAGAGCGGGTGTGAGGAGGGCGAGGAGGAGGAGGAGGGGAGAGAGGAGGAAGACTTCGACAGCGATGAGAGCTGTGTGGACTCAGACTCCGACTCGGATGACAAAGGTGTGTTCTGGTGTTCATTTATCGCATTAAAACCTATTTGTGAGACTATAGCCATATTCTAATGCTGTCCCCTCCCCGAAAACAGACCTGAAGTTGAGATTTGTTTCATTCACACATGTTTGAGTAACACTTTATTATTAGTCTGTCACATCTCCAAAGCTCAAAATGCTCTGTTCCACCTTGTGATGTCATGAAGTGGTAGTTTTCAAGTTAACAGCTCCTTTTACCTTTAGTTCCGTACAGATTGGCAACTCGAGGACTTAAATGATCCAAATGATTCTAGCGAAAGTGTGTGGAGTTTGAAAACACAGTGGAGCACTTCCTGTATTACCACATGATGACATCACAAGGTGGAACAGAGTGTTTTCAGTTTGAGAGAAGAACTCAGTCTAAAGCAGTGGTTCTCAAATAGTGGGGCGTGGTGGTGGTGGTGGTGGTATGACACTGTAGTACTGTACGCAGCAAAGAGCAGGAGAGAGCGAACAGATCGTGACACAGGGCAGTGAACAAGAAACACTTTTGCTAACGAGACACTTTGGAAAATATTTTAACATGGATGAAAAGAAAGGCGGATATAGACGGAGGTAAAATCACCCGAAAAATAAGACGAGGAAGTCTGATGAAGCGTATTTAGCACTTGGCTTCACCGTGACTCCGGTGGGACACGAGGACAGACCGGTGTGTCTGCTGTGTCTGAAAATGTTGTCAGTGGACAGTATGAAGCCAAATAAGTTAAGACCCCACCTCATTACACTTCAGTCACGCTGATAAGACGCTGGAGTTTTTTCAGCGTAAACGTGCCAAATATTAACAACAATCATCCACTTTGTAAATGTCACTTAAAGCAGCAGCACTGGGCATCATATAAGGTGTCGTACCAAATTGCTAAATTACTTGTTTTAATTTGATATTTATTTAATTTTAATGTATTATTTTGATATTTATTTAATTTTAATTTATTCATTTGATGTTTATTTAATTTTATTTTTTATTTGATATGTAATTAAATGTTTTCTTCTTTATAGGGGGGGCATGATAGAAAATAATTGAGAAGCACTGGTCTAAAGGGAGGGACAAAAGGAGATAGATCCTAATGTAAAACTAAATATGAGATACAGAACTGAAGAGAGATGAGTACTGCACAACCTTAGTGAGTACAGAGGAGGGAGGAGGAGAAAGGGGGAGGGATGGGGAGGGACAGAGTACTGCACAACCTTTCGTGAGAACAGAGGGGAGAAAGTGAGGGAGGAAGAGGGGCAGGGAGGAGAGGGAGGAGGAGAAAAGGGGAGTGACACACTCCCACACGACAAAATTTCTGTATCAATATTTCTGGGAGCTGCTCTTGGACATGACTCTAGCAGAGCACTAATGTACAAAGAAAACAGCAAGGGCCCTAGAATGGACCCTTGTGGCACTCTAGTGTGTATTTGTAATAAGTGTAATGAGTGTTCTTGTGTGCTTCTTGTGTGTTGTTGTGTTGTTTAGCAGGACACTTGCAGGCCGACCTGGCGGAGCTGACCTGTGAAATGGAGATAAAGCAGCGTCTGATCGATGAACTGGAAAACAGCCAAAGACGACTCATGACTCTGAAACTACAATATGAAGAAAAACTGATACTACTGCAAAACAAGATCAAAGATACTCAACTGGAGAGAGACAGAGTGCTCAACAACCTGAGTGAGTACAGAAGGAGAGAGGGAGGAGAGAGGGAGGAGAGAGGGAGGAGAGAGGGAGGAGAGAGGGAGGAGAGAGGGAGGAGAGAGGGAGGAGAGAGGGAGGAGAGAGGGAGGAGAGAGGGAGGAGAGAGGGATAGATTCCTCAAAAAACTGCGTGAGGACAGAGGGAGGTGAGATTTAAAGTGTCAAAAAGTGAAGTGTATAAAACATTTTAATACGTTGGGTGAATATATCATTTTCAAAACAATAAAAGTAGACATGAAGATCTAAATGTGTTATGTGTTACAGTTAATACCCCATAAAAGTAAATACCCCCTCTTTAAGTTTGGACCAGATGTAAACCTGCTGACCCCTCTGCTGACCCCTCTGCTGACCCCTCTGCTGTGTCCTCAGTGTCTATGGAGAACTTCACAGAGGAAAAGGCCAATAAAGTCAAACAGGACTACGAGAAACGACTCAAAGAAATGAACCGAGATCTACAGAAACTCCAGGCTGCACAGAAAGAACACGCCAGACTCCTGAAGAACCAGAGCCGCTACGAGAGAGAGCTCAAGAAACTGCAGGGGGAGCTAGAGGACATGAAGAAGGCCAAGGTATGAAGGCGGGGGGGGGGGGGCTGAACTGAACAAACTCTGGTAGAAGCAGTGTTCTGGGGAGGGTCAGCATGTGAAGCAGTCCTGTGTGTGTGCTGCAGGTGGCGCTGATGAGGCAGATGAAGGAGGAGCAGCAGAAGAGGAAGATGGTGGATGCCAAAAAGAACCGAGAGATTGCTCAGCTCAAGAAGGAACAGCGCCGCCAAGAGGTAAGACCTGCACCCAACACACGTCAAAGACAAGTATTCAAAATGTACGATTATTCTGAACACGTCCTCCACCCCTCCTTCTCTCTCTCCTTCCCTCCCTCCCTCTCTACCTCCTCTCTCTCTGTATCTGTCTCTCCTCCAGTATCAGATTCGTGCTCTGGAGTCACAGAAGCGTCATCAGGAGCTGGTTTTGAGGAGGAAGACGGAGGAGGTGAGCGCCCTCCGCAGGCTGGCCAAGCCTCTGTCTGACCGCGCAGCCGGGAGAGTCGCCGGGCGCTGGACACACGGCTCTCCAGACTCAGGGGCCGAACTGTCCGGCTCCGCCCCCACGTCAGAGCCCGATCCCGGGAGAGCGTCGGTCAGCGGCCTGGTGCGCCACTGGAACAACAAGAACAACATGTACGGCGGATATTTGGCCGAGAGCGAGGGCGCCGTGGATGGGACCAGGGTCATCGGGTTAGAATCATATTTCACTTATGTTTAGTGTAATAGTGGCAGAGTTGTTAGCCTTTGTCAGATTTTGTTTCGATACTAAGGAATATACTCGATTCTCGATACCGATACCACGACTGCCCTCGATAGTGCCCGCTCCCAGCTAAAACAGCCGTGTGGGTTGGAAGGGGTGTTACCTTCCACAGTTACGTTCCAGATTGGCTTTTTGGTTGCTATGACACTTTCGGTCAGAATTCCAGATACAGAACAGAAAGAAAAGCTGCCATTTATCAGCCACATTCACCTGAGTCGACATAAATAGTCTGAACTCGTGTCTTCTCTATCGCTCTACAGCAGTAGGAGGAAGCTGGTGCGTAAACCCGCCCTCCTCCCTCACCTTAGCCCCACCCACAGAGCTGGCTCCGCCTCCAAAATGGCACGTCAGAAATGGCAGACGCTAGAGCGAAGGATCAGGGACATCGTGGTGCAGAGGATGACCATCGCCAACGTGGAGGCCGATATGGACAGGCTCATAAAGGTACAGAGGATTTTCATGGGGAATCTGTGTAAATGTGAGGATGTGTTGTGTTTTGGAGCAACTTTTAATAAAAACACCACCAACAAGAATTAAAAAATGAAAAAAGGGATAAAGAGGAGCAGAGGATGCAGAGGAATAGAGGATGCATAGGAGAGAAGCAGAGGATACAGATGAGAGTGTTTATGGGTCTATAACATTTTTTTGTTCTGTTCTTTTCACAGAAGCGGGAGGAGCTGATTGCCCAACAGGAGGCACTATCCCATAAAAGGGAGGTGCTTATGGCGGAGGGGGAGGGGCCAGAGGCTGAGGACCGCCTCCTTCAGGAAATAGGGGAAGACATGGAGGTCCTGAATGCAAACATCGACTACATCAACGACAGCCTCTCCGACTGTCAGGCCACGATAGTACAGATCGAAGAGACCAAGGTAATAGACATGTATATACATACATATACACACACACATTTGTATAGACACACACGTACACATACACACATAAACACAGGTCATGTACTGCTGTTCTAATGAGAGTAGATTTAAAATATGAAGCTCTCTATCGCTCCCTTCTGTTTGTCTTCAGGATGAGCTGGACTCTGTGGACACCTCTGTGGTCATCAGCTCCTGTTCTTTGGCTGAAGCGCGCCACCTGCTGGACCATTTCCTCAAAGCATCTATAGACAAGGTTAGACTTTAGCATCACACAATGTTTCTTAACTTTTAAATTTGCAGCCAATTAGCAACCAGTTAATATCAAAATACACAAGAGATTAGCCTGTGTGTTAACACTCTGAGGATTAGCTATGTCCATTTACATATCAGTCTATGATCTGGAACAGCTGAAAGTGATCGGGAAAAGGCGGTAAGTCAACACAAATATTTTAATCTGATTGATCGACGCATTACAACTGCAGAACAAGTTGATAAAAGCAGATATCTTTCCCTTCACTTCTTCCCTCGGCACTATTTTCAAAAACAAAATACTCAAAGTTTCTCCTAAAATTTAGGTGCTTCACCTTTGGCTCTACCCTAACTGCAATCCTGCTCTGTGATTGGTCTGTTGTGATTGGCGTCCCGGGTCAGATGGATCCTTGTGAGTGTGTGTGTGAGAGTGTGTGTGCGTGTGAAGGTTAATATTCCGTTTGTCCCCAGTTCGCAGTGTGTGTTACTGTTACGTTTGGGTGTATTTAACATTTTTTTCTGTGTTCAGAGTTTGCAGGTGGCGCAGAGGGAGTCTCAGATCCGCCTGTTGGAGGGGCAGCTCAGACAGACCGACGTGATTGGCTCATCCCAGAATCACATGATCCTGGACGCGCTCCGAGAGAAGGCAGAGTGTATCCCAGAACTACAGGCGCTGATACACAATGTAACACAGGGTAAGGACTGGGACTGGACCTGGACTGAATCGGTGTCTGTGTGTGTATATGGAGTCTGTGTGTGTGTATGGAGTCTGTGTGTGTGTATATGGAGTCTGTGTGTGTGTATGGAGTCTGTGTGTGTGTGTATATGGAGTCTGTGTGTATATGGAGTCTGTGTGTGTGTATGGAGTCTGTGTGTGTATATGGAGTCTGTGTGTGTATATGGAGTCTGTGTGTGTATATGGAGTCTGTGTGTGTGTATATGGAGTCTGTGTGTGTATATGGAGTCTGTGTGTGTATATGGAGTCTGTGTGTGTGTATATGGAGTCTGTGTGTGTGTATATGGAGTCTGTGTGTGTGTATATGGAGTCTGTGTGTGTGTGTATGGAGTCTGTGTGTGTGTATGGAGTCTGTGTGTGTGTGTATGGAGTCTGTGTGTGTGTATATGGAGTCTGTGTGTGTGTATATGGAGTCTGTGTGTGTGTATATGGAGTCTGTGTGTGTGTATATATGGAGTCTGTGTGTGTGTATATGGAGTCTGTGTGTGTATATGGAGTCTGTGTGTGTGTATATGGAGTCTGTGTGTGTGTATATGGAGTCTGTGTGTGTGTGTGTATTGGGTCTGTGTGGGGGTGTGTGTGTATGTGTATGGAGTCCCTGGTTATATGTGGAGTCTGTGTGTGTGTATATGGAGTCTGTGTGTGTGTATATGGAGTCTGTGTGTGTGTATATGGAGTCTGTGTGCGTTTTTTCTTATAGTGTTTGTTTGTGCAGAAAACGGCTACACGAGCACAGACGAGGAGCCGTCTGAGTTCAGCCAGGCCTCAGACTGCAGGTACTACACTCATACCTCCAAGTACACAAGTAGCAAATACACAAATATACTTTGAGCAGTGCTATGGAAACTGTAGGTGAAATGTGTAGAAATACTTCTGTACCTGTTCAGCTGCAGCCTCCTCAGCTGTCGTTTATGTGGCTTCTGTGTTGATATGTTTAATTGGTCTAACCCTGCTCTCTCCTTCTTCCTTCCCTCTTTCTCTTTCTCTTCTCTCTCATCCTTTTCTCTCTCTATCCTTCCTCTCTCCTGTCCCTCTCCTTTCTCTCTCCCTTCTCATTCTGTCCCTCCTCTCTCGCTCTTCTCTCTCCTCTGTCTATCTCTCTTCATTCTATTCCTCTCTCCCTCCTCTTTCCTCATTCCTTCCCTCTTTCTCTCTTTCTCCCTTTCCTTTCCTTCTCTCTCTCTCCTGTCTCCTCTGTCCCTTCTCTTTCTTCCTTCTCCCTCTCTCTCTCTCTCTCTCCCGGTCTCTCTCTCTGTCCCTCCTGTCTCCTCTCTCCCTGTTCTCTTCTTCCTTCTCTCTCTCCCTCCTCTCCTCCTCTCCGTCTCTTTTTCATTCCTTCTCTCCTCTCTTTCTCTCCTCCTCTCCTTCGCTCCTTCTGCCTTCAGTGTGTCCCAGATGAAGGAGTCAAACAGTCAGGATGATTTCAAGTTGAAGGTCATGCAGGTTTGTCTCCATTTCAAACTTTTACTTAAAAAATGTTTAATATTCGCAGCCTGTTTTTCCGTTTTCTCACACTTCCCCAGGACAAAAACGTGTAGCTGCAGTTATAATTTCATCCACACGGGGGCAGTGTGAGCCAACTTTTAAACCAGCAACAATCACTTCACTTGTTTCCACTTTTTCAGTATAAAAGCTGCAAACCCTGTCGTTTAGAGCTCTACAAACGTGATCTGAAATGTCCTTGTGTGTCAGATGCCCTCCCCGTGTGTGTCAGATGCCCTCCCCATGTGTGTCAGATGCCCTTCCTGTGTCTCCATGGGGTCTTTTTGAAATATCGATATTACTATGATATTTTAATGTACTTTTTGACACAGTAATTTCACTTGAAAACATGAAAACAAAACAAGAGACAGAACAACCTTTTTATTTTAACTCTTTCAGCTGGAGTCTCTATGTTTTGTTGTAATATATGTAGTTACAGTCGTATTCATCGTATTTGCCAATATCACGATTTCGATCTTTTATTTTTTGTGTTGTATTCAGCAGATCATGTTTCTTCTTTGTTGCATTTGCAGTCGGAGCCCCGCCTCTCCGCTCAGATAAAGGCCATTTCCGCAGAGTACTTGGGTCCTTCGCTGGATGGTAGTAGTAGTAGTACTTGTAGTAGTAAAGTGCAGTACATCACAAAGTCCCTGGCGTCTCTCACTGATATTCAAGAGGATGGATTGAGCTGCGCCAGCTTCAGTTTGTCCCTGAGAGAACCGATGCAGCGAGAGAGAGCGTCCCGGACCATCAGCCTGCCCATACGAGGACACACTTTGTAAGTCCACTGCAAAGAGACACTGTGGAACTTTCCTCCCTCCTCTCCCTTCTCTCTCTGTCCCTCCATCTCTCCCTCCTCTCTGTCCCAGTTAACTTGAAAACTACCACTTCATGACATCACAAGGTGGAACAGAGCATTTTGAGCTTTGGAGATGTAGACAGACTAATAATAAAGTGTTACTCAAACATGTGTGAATGAAACAAAACACAGCTCCAGGTCTGTTTTTGAGGAGGAAACAGAACATGGATTAAAGCTACAAGAGTCAGTTTAGTTTAGTAATACAGGAGCTTTCAACTATAAACAAACTTTTATGTAATGAGACAGATGAGCTCTAAACAGCGGGAGTAAAAACCCACTGTTTTGTTTAAAGTTAAGTTTTAGCTGTAGTTAATGCACACCACCCACCTCTGCACCTCCTCCCTCTGCAGAGAGCACAGAGGAGCCAGACCGCTGCAGGGAGACGGAAAAATCACTCAAATTAGACAAACGAGAACAGAACTGTCAGAGCAAAGTGAATGTTTAAACAGAAAATATTACAGTTTTAATGTTGGTTTATCAGATAAATAAGATTATTATTATTATATAGATGAATAAATTAGGATTAAAACATTCAGAAAATGGGAAGAGCAGAGGAGGGGGTCAGAGGAGCAGAGGAGTAGAGTGTATTTTGAATTGCATGTTATAAATCTATAATGTTTGTTTATTTTCTTTTGTTCTCTTGTTCCAGTCCACGTCAGTCTCGTGGATATGACACGTCTCCTCTCACCAGGAGGAAGTCGTACGATCGACCGTACAGGTACAGACTCTGCTCATGAAAAAGGCTCGTTTATTCAGTCGAGACCATATTCTGTGTATATAAATGGACATAGCTAACCTGCTAGCCGCCGCGTTCCAAACAGGAAGTGATCGTGGACGCACTTCTAGCTCCAATTCACTTTCTGTGTAAAAACTGTGTCCTCTCTCTGTAACTGCTGCTATTAGACTCGTCATTTTGGTCTTAAATGTTTGTATTAAGCCGCTGTACATGATCCTGGGGTTTTTATTTCACTATTGTGTCAAGATATGAACATTAATAACAGACAAATCAGGCGCCTTCTTTCCCCGAGGTTTCCTCCTGCTAGCGTTAACAACAGGTTTGATTGACAGCGTTGCTAAGTGCCGGCTCCCTGTTAAACCAGTGGTGTGAGCGGGAAGGGGCCTCACTCAACAGCCTCGCTCCTGATTGGCTCTTTGGTTGTTACGATACTCGTGGTCGGAATTTAAAATATGGAACTCGACTCCAAATCGTCCCCTATAACTGCTCCAGCCTCGACGAGCTTCATTTAGAGCTGAACGCTGTGGGTGACGTCACACTCAGTCCACTTCTTTACACAGTCTGTGGTTCACACACATCAAAACTCTGACTAAACTGAGCCTAATCCCAGAACTAAACCAGGACTAAACAACGACCAAATCAAGACTGCATCAGAGGTACAAGGTTTGAGTTTCAGACTCAACACAATCTTTGGTTTTGGAGCAGAGTGTAAAGATCTGAACTAAAACATGAAATTAATATTTGCCAACAAGAAACTGAGGGCGAATAACAGAAACATATTTATGAGTAAAAAAGGTTTGCATATTTTAAAATCTCGTTTGATTGGCCAAAACTCAAAGAGTCCATCAGTTCAAGAGTCCTTCAGCAGGTTACACAGTGCTATTCATGTTTTCATGTTTTAATATCAACCACTCCTCCCTTTTTCTCTCCCTCCCCGTCCTCTTTCTTCCTCAATCTCTTTGTCTCTCCCGCTCTCTCTTTCTCTCTCCCCCCTCTCCTCCTCTCTCTCTCTTCCCTCTCTCTCTCTCTTCCTCCCCCCCCCCCCTCCTGTCTCTCTCTTTCAGACCAACCGATGGTTACACTCCTCCCTCTTCTCCTCCGCTGAGAACCAGAAATGACAGAAACGTCTTCTCTCGTCTCACCAGTACTCAGGCCCAAGGCTCGGCTCTGGACAAGTCAGTACCACACCACATAAACACTGGATACACTACATACACTATAGACATTATATACTCTATATACTCACTGTATACTCTATATACTCTATATACATTATATACATTATATACACTATAGACATTATATACTCTATATACTCACTGTATACTCTATATACTCTATATACATTATATACATTATATACACTATAGACATTATATACTCTATATACTCTATATACTCTATATACATTATATACTCTATATACATTATATACACTATATACTCTATATACATTATATACACTATATACTCTATATACATTATATACACTATATACTCTATATACATTATATACACTATATACACTATATATATTATATACACTATATACATTATATACACTATAGACATTATATACTCTATATACTCTATATACATTATATACATTATATACACTATAGACATTATATACTCTATATACTCTATATACTCTATATACATTATATACACTATATACATTATATACACTATATACTCTATATACATTATATACACTATATACTCTATAGACATTATATACTCTATATACACTATATATATTATATACACTATATACATTATATACACTATAGACATTATATACTCTATATACTCTATATACATTATATACACTATATACTCTATATACATTATATACACTATATACTCTATATACATTATATACACTATATACTCTATATACATTATATACACTGTATACATTACAGACATTATATTCTCTATACACTATATACATTATATACACTATATACTCTATATACATTATATACTCTATATACATTGCAGACATTATATTCTCTATACATTATATACACTATATACTCTATATACATTATATACACTGTATACATTATATACTCTATATACATTATATACACTATATACTCTATATACATTATATACACTGTATACATTACAGACATTATATTCTCTATACACTATATACATTATATACACTATATACTCTATATACATTATATACTCTATATACATTGCAGACATTATATTCTCTATACATTATATACACTATATACTCTATATACATTATATACACTGTATACATTATATACTCTATATACATTATATACACTATATACTCTATATACATTATATACACTATATACATTATATACTCTATATACATTATATACACTGTAAATGCTAACGACACTAGAGATGCTACAGATGCTGTTGTTTCCTCGGTCTTTCCTCACATCTGACCTGTCCTTCATGTTTCTCTGGTGAACTTTGAGTCCAGGGCAAATCTATGAACTTCAGATTTATAGGAGAAATTGTGTTTTCATTGATGAACTTTTGTCGTACATTTCTGGACTATACTAAACCTGGTCCTCAGTCCTGACTCCTCGGTCCTGACTCCTCGGTCCTGACTCCTCGGTCCTGACTCCTCGGTCCTGACTCCTCGGTCCTGACTCCTCGGTCCTGACTCCTCGGTCCTGACTCCTCAGTCCTGACTCCTCAGTCCTGACTCCTCAGTCCTGACTCCTCAGTCCTGACTCCTCAGTCCTGACTCCTCAGTCCTGACTCCTCAGTCCTGAGCCCTGAGTCTTGCTTCACATTTTCTGTTTGAGTTCATTAACTTCTTCTGAGTTTCCGTCTGCAGCTCCTGAGACAAGAATCAGTGAAAAGCCGATTGTAAAATAAGCATAAAATAAACAGCCCACGTCCAGAATCGATGTGTTTGGTGAAACTGAGCCTGTTTATTGGTTTAGCCTCAGGGAGGGCATCTGTATTAATCCTCTGTATGCGTCATTTTAATTGGTCAATCAATCAAGAGGTTTAACGCTGAGAATTAACAAAGTTCTCACAAAATACCACCTCAGAGTTTAAGCAGTGAAACAAGAGACAAAAGGAGTAAACTGGGACAAGACCGGGACAAGACCGGGACAAGACCGGGACAAGACCGGGACAAGACCGGGACAAGACCGGGACAAGACCGGGACAAGACCGGGACAAGACCGGGACAAGACCGGGACAAGACCGGGACAAGACCGGGACAAGACCGGGACAAGACCGGGACAAGACCGGGACAATAACCACACAGCCCCTGTATTGAAAAGCTGCTTTTCAGAGCAGATGTCTGCAGTGTTCTGTTGGCATGCCGGTCTCTCTGTGGCCTTGTCCCTCATTAGTCCTGGTTCAGGTGAATGAGCTGTTCATGTCACAGCCACCACTTTGAATCCTGCCTGTTACGAAAATGAGGACGAATATTTGTGTTCAGGGTTTGTGCCATGGTCCACGATGCACTGGGGCAGGACACAGAGGCTGGCAACGTCCCTGTTTTTCAGAATAGAATTTATTTGCTCCAGTCCAGCAGTTTTATTTTTTATTATTTGTAAAGATCATTTCATGCAAAATCGACTTTTTGTTAATACCCCATAGAAGTAAATACCCCCTCTTTAATTCCCCATAGAATTGAAATATCCCCTTTTTAATAAATTAACAAATAATGACAAGTTTGATCTTTTAAACAGCAGGGAAAACATTATTTAAGTTCTTTTTTCTTAAATGAGTAAATGTAGTATTTTTCCGGAGTGTTTTTAAAAGCTGTGACAGAATGAGACCGCTGCTCCGTCTGCAGCTCAGAATAACATATTTTTATTTCTCTGTCATGAACTGGCTCAGGTTCTGACAAAATGAGGTCTGCACAGGTTTAAAAAGTCACTCTGCCGAGGGCTTTGAGAAATGAACTGAACCTCTCCTATTGTCCTATTTAAAGGATTACACAACCTAGAATACACCTAGAATCATTCGGATCATTTCAGTCCTGGAATTGCTCTACTGAACTGAAGGTAAAAGGAGCTGTTAACTTGAAAACTACCACTTCATGACATCACAAGGTGGAACAGAGCATTTGAGCTTTGTAGATGTAACAGACTAATAATAAAGTGTTACTCAAACATGTGTGAATGAAACAAAACACAACTCCAGGTCTGTTTATAAGGAGGTAACAGCATTAGAACATGGATTAACATGGATTAAAGTCACAGAGGTTTGGATTAAACATAAAAAGTAAAGTAAATTAAAGTACGGTAAGTAAAAACACACTGTCATAACGAGTCTATGACACAGGGTCATAACGAGTCTATGGCTCATTAGCCGAATAATTCTCACTGATTATAAAAGTTTAATTGGCCCATTTTTCTGCGCTGAGCCGATTCTTCGTGTTAATAAAAGATCACAGACCTGAGCCTCTGCTGCTCTTAAGAGTAACAATAATTCAGTGTTTGGTGACACTTCAAACTGTGGGAATTTTTTTTATAGAATTAGCAAAGATTTTGATAAAAATAGTTATGATTTTCAGGAATAATCTGTCAAGAATGAATATGGGTCTACTGGACTAAACCAGGACTGAACCAGGACTGAACCAGGACTGAACCAGGACTAAACCAGGACTGAACCAGGACTGAACCAGGACTGAACCAGGACTGGATCAGGACCAATGTGGGTCTATGTGGCTCATTCACACAATCTTCTGCTCTGAGCGATTTGTGATCAATTAAGTAATTACTAAATGGCTTTAAAGGTTCAGTATGTAACTTTCTGAAGCTCCTACGTCATCAACATGATTCCATGGAAACAGAAAGTTAAAACCACACTTTGGAACATTCTTCATGGAGATATGTTTTATTTCATACTGCGGAATATTATAGCCAAAGGAACAACAATCTCCATGGAAACGTAAGGACAAAAGCTTATATTTTGTCTAAAAAGTTACATACTGTAGTTTTAAATGATTTTCCAGTTTAAGATGTAATATTAGCCGTTTTGTAGCTCAATGGAAACCACATTTATCTGACTCATGAGATGTGTGGAATTAACAATGACAAAGGTGATGGAACAGTTGCCCTTTTACCTGGAGGTTCATGGTTCAATTCCAGCTCCGACCTGTACATACTTAAGCCCTTGGGCAAGACACTTCACCCACAGCGTCGTCTTTGTGAGTGACTCCTTGTGCAGCTGTTGAGGAAGTGAATAAAGCTGAAACTGCAGCCCGTCATTATGTAAACACAGTATTTAAACTGTTGTTGTGTCTAATTCTCACTCTGTGTTTGAGGTGGATCCATTACTTGTATAAGGTGTAATTTAAAAGGCCGTTTGGTTCAATAGAAAACACATTTACCCCAGAGCCAGATGCCCCGGTCGATGTTTAGCTTCATATTGTGAGATGCAGCTAAATATTCAAACGCAGCCACAGGAGACCTCTGCATATTTCAGTGGATTCTTTATGAGATGCATTATTAAAGCTGCACTGTGTCACTTTTCTGCCTGCTGCTTACATATCTCCATGGAGACAAGCAAGCAATGCCATAAAGCCAAGTTACAGGTCAGATCTGTAGAGAGGCAAGCCTGCTTAGAATGAGTGTTTTTCCACGTTTTGTTGGGGCAGTAAAAGATAGAGAGGTTTAATGCCATACTGTGGAATATCCCAAACAAAGCAGTCTCCATGGAGACAAGCAAGTGGCAAACCCTCCACCTGAAAAGTTACTTAGTGCAGCATTAACTAACTAGAATCCCCCAAACCAAACTGGAATTGAACCGGGACTAAAGCGGGACTAAAGTGGGACTAAAGTGGGACTAAAGTGGGACTAAAGTGGGACTAAAGTGGGACTAAAGTGGGACTAAAGTGGGACTAAAGTGGGACTAAAGTGGGACTAAAGTGGGACTAAAGTGGGACTAAAGTGGGACTAAAGTGGGACTAAAGTGGGACTAAAGTGGGACTAAAGCGGGACTAAAGTGGGACTAAAGCGGGACTAAAGCGGGACTAAAGCGGGACTAAAGCGGGACTAGACCTGGACCAAACCAAATCTAAATCAGGACTAAACTGGGACTGAACCAGGACCCAACCAAGAATATATGTTTACTTGCTGATGTGATCAAAATGGGAACTTAACTGGGGCTAAATCTGGACTGAATCAGGACTAAATTGGGACTAAACCAGGACTGAACCAGGTCTAACCAGATCTAAACCAGGACTAAACCAGGACTCAGTGAGCTCTAAACCAGGACTAAATCAGGACTAAAATCCAAACGAGATCAGCACTTGAACAGGACCAAACCAAGTCTAAATCAGGACTAAACCAACCCAAGACAAGTGTGAGTACATCCCGTATAAATGTGTTTCTAGCACAGTGCTATTCTGAATGATCATATTTTCAGATTATAAACAGATTTACAAGATATAACACGTGCGTATAGGATTTAAGGTTTAACTCACAAAACCCCAAACCCTGTTTAAGCTCGTACTTACATTCAAAAGCATATCCCCCATAATGCATTGTAAAACTAGGATAACATTATGCTAATGCTATTGTGAGCTGGCGGTAAACAGCAGAGTCTATGTGAGCTCCTGTCACCTGTTCACTGTGTCATATGGGACAGAGTTTAATATTTTATGTTTAAGATCTGACAAACCCGAGGCTATGAAATATTTACAGTATAATCGGGTTTTTACGGCACGCATTCACGGTTAAAGCTGCAGTTTTAGGGGAGGGTCCCTCGAGAGCCGAGAGCCGGATCTGTGAATCAGACAAAAATCCTCCATTATAGCACATTTCTCTGATAGTTTTGTGCCCGGCAGGAAAAGACTGCAGAATTCCCAGTTGGCTTCGAGCAAAGAATTGTTAAAAGTTTTTAGACCTCACTTCCTCCGATTGTGTATGTTGGATTTTAGTTCTGTAAATTTGCTCTGTGGTTTGCACGTTTAAATGTAGACTATGGAATCTGTCTCCTTGAGGGTGTTACTGGTTTGCATTGAGTTTGCACCCTGGTCTAAAACCTGGTCAAATTCTGATCTAAATTCTGATCTGAACCCGGTCTAAACCCAGTCCAAACCTTGGTCTAAACCCGGTGTAAACCCGGTGTAAACCCGGTGTAAACCCGGTCTAAAACATGTGTAAAACATGTCTAAACCCTGGTCTAAACCTGGCCTAAACCCGGTCTAAATCTGGTCTAAACCCAGTCTAAGCCCTGGTCTAAGCCCTGGTCTAAGCCCTGGTCTAAGCCCTGGTCTAAGCCCTGGTCTAAGCCCTGGTCTAAGCCCTGGTCTAAGCCCTGGTCTAAGCCCTGGTCTAAGCCCTGGTCTAAGCCCTGGTCTAAGCCCTGGTCTAAGCCCTGGTCTAAACCCTGGTCTAAGCCCTGGTCTAAGCCCTGGTCTAAGCCCTGGTCTAAGCCCTGGTCTAAGCCCTGGTCTAAGCCCTGGTCTAAGCCCTGGTCTAAGCCCTGGTCCAAACCCTGGTCCAAACCCTGGCCCAAACCCTGGCCCAAACCCTGGCCCAAACCCTGGCCCAAACCCTGGCCCAAACCCTGGCCTAAACTCAGCCTAAACCTGGTCTAAACTGGGTTTGAGTTGCCCAGTGGTATTAAACTCCTTTATTTTGCATGTATTTGGCTCTGTGCACCTGGCAACCGCACCGCTAGCGTCACTACTTCCTGTCCAGATTTATCTCTGTTGGGTTTTTGCAGAAAAATGAATCAATATTTAAACATGAGGCAGTGCACAGCGAGGTGAATACGTCAATGGACTTTACAAATGGAAGTGTTTTTGTCTCTATGCTAATACTACAACTAATGCTAATTTTGAGGCATAAACATATTAAAACATCACAAATGGAAGTAAACTAGATATAAAACAATTGGGTAGCCTATAATTAATTTCTTTATATAATATTTTACACTTTTACATCAGCATTAGCTTTGAGACACAGTTTTATTATTGGCCAATCCACTGGACTCTAGAAATTCAACATGGCGTCTCTTCAGTTTTGTGTACTCTGGAAACATTTCTTTTATAGTTCAAATCACTCTAAGTGTGATTTTAATCCTCTGTATAAACATCTCTACCTGCAGATTTCTGTGGGTTGTTGATGGTCCAGAAGGTTGATGGTTAAATTCCTGTTCCTCTTGGTGTGGTTGAGTATGAATGGGCTGGTGAGGAGTGAGAGAACATCTGTTTACTGTCCACACATCTGGAGACGTCCAGCAGCTGTGTCCATGGAGCTGGATCCTGTGTGTTTGTCTCTGAATCTCCTGCTATTTAACCCTGTCCTCTCCTCTAACTCTGGTCTAAATCGAGTCTAAACCTGGTCTAACCCTGTTTTTTACCCAGTCTAACTCAGGTCTAGTCCTGGTCTCAACTTGTCCACTCCTTTGCCCACTGTGGCTCTTGGTTTTGTTTCTTACTCTGGTTCTATCCTTGGTCAAACCTTGGTGATTATCCAGTTTAATCCTGGTCTAAACCCAGTTCAACCCTGGATCTAGACCAGGTCTGAACTGGTCTAACCCTGGTTCTAACCCTGGTTCTAACCCTGGTTCTAACCCTGGTTCTAACCCTGGTTCTAACCCTGGTTCTAACCCTGGTTCTAACCCTGGTCTAAACCCTGGTCTAAACCCTGGTCTAAACCCGGTCTTTACCCGGGTCTAATACTGGTCTTTACCCGGGTCTAATACTGGTCTTTACCCGGGTCTAATACCGGTCTTTACCCGGTCTTTACCCGGTCTTTACCCGGTCTTTACCCGGTCTTTACCCGGTCTTTACCCGGTCTTTACCCGGTCTTTACCCTGTCTTTACCCTGTCTAATCCCTGTCTAATCCTGGTCTTTATCTGGTCTAACCCTGGTCTAACCCTGGTCTTTATCTGATCTAACCCCGGTCTAAACCCTGGTCTAAACCCTGGTCTAAACCCTGGTCTAAACCCTGGTCTAACTCTGGTCTAACTCTGGTCTAACTCTGGTCTAACTCTGGTCTAACTCTGGTCTAACTCTGGTCTAACTCTGGTCTAACTCTGGTCTAACTCTGGTCTAACTCTGGTCTAAACTGGTTTCTACCCGGTCTAACCCTGGTGTAAACCCTGGTGTAAACCCTGGTGTAAACCCTGGTGTAAACCCTGGTCTAAACCCTGGTCTAACTCTGGTCTTTACCTGGTCTTTTCCTGGTCTAACCTTGGTCTAAACCCTGGACTAACCCTGGACTAACCCTCGGGTAACCCTGGTCTAACTCTGGTCTAACTCTGGTCTAACTCTGGTCTAACTCTGGTCTAACTCTGGTCTAACTCTGGTCTTTACCTGGTCTTTACCTGGTCTTTACCTGGTCTTTACCTGGTCCAACCCTGGTCCAACCCTGGTCCAACCCTGGTCCAACCCTGGTCCAACCCTGGTCCAACCCTGGTCTAACCCCGGTCTAACCCCGGTCTAACCCCGGTCTAACCCCGGTCTAACCCCGGTCTAACCCCGGTCTAACCCCGGTCTAACCCCGGTCTAACCCCGGTCTAACCCCGGTCTAACCCTGGTCTTTTCCGCCCCTCTCCTGTTCCCTGCTGCAGGTCTGACGACAGTGACTCCTCGCTCTCAGAGGTGCTCAGGTAGACCCCAGTCTCCTCCTCTTTGTTCAGATGTTTTTGTTTTTGTTTTATTTTTGTTTTTTTCTTCACCTCCATTTCATTTTTGTGAATGTGGTCACGTGATGCATGCGTCAGTAGAACTCACACATTTATACTGTGCAAATGTCTTTATTATTTTGAATGCTGCTTTTGGATGTTTTCAGAAAGTAGAATGTGCTATGCTAATACTGACACTTTGCAGTTGATGTCATATATCAATATTCCCTGGGGATGTGATGCTATCTGTAGGCACTGCTCTGTCTGAAGCTCTGGTAGACTTTAATTTGACCTTTATTTTTAACACACAATCTGACCATTAAGAACTGATTTATCTGAAGTCCAACAGGTGAGCTGATTCGTGCTGTTAAACAAGTCCCTCTCTAATAACATTACAGTCAGAAGCTAGTTAGCATTAGCATTAACCTACAGTTTTTCAGTTATCTACTCTAACCTTTTTGTGTAAAATCAAACCCCTAAAAAAGGACCACTTTTTTGGCTGTTTCTAATGTGTTGTGACCATGGTAAGTGCTGAATATTTCGCCACGGACGTACATGAAGAACCCCCCTCCCCAGCACAGTGTCA